>NW_027590128.1:1436576-1795720 GCF_964213995.1 Mustelus asterias
TTTTCCAGCTGTTGCTGCATTTGTAATGCACTACTACAAGATCTGAGGTGTCATGAATGGTGCTGAAAATCGTTCAGTCATCAGCGAACATCCCAAATTCTGACCTTATAATGTATTGAAGGTGACTGATAAAGCAACTGAAGCTGGTTGGGCCTGAGACACTGAGGAACTCCTGCAGTGAAGTCCCCAGACTAGAATAATTGACCGTCAATCATTAGTCAGCTAATCTTTCAAAAAGACTACATTTTGGGTGACGATGACACCGAGAGTCCTTCGGTTGTTAAGAGGATGGATAATATTTAGTGGACGTTCTTCCTATCATAAAACACTCTCAGAGGAGGCAGTGGCGCAGTGGCATTGTCACTGGACTAGTACTCCAACGACCCAGGATATTGATCTGGGGATGCGTGTTCGAAATCCACCATGACAGATGCGAAATTTGATTATTTAAAAAAATGGAATTAGAAGTCTAATGATGACCATGAAATCATTGTCGATTATCGTTAAAACTCATCTGGTTCAGTAATATCCTTTAGAGAGGTAAATCTGCCGTCCTGGCATTGTCTGGCCGGCAAGTGACTCTTAAATGCCCTCTGCTGAAGGGTAGTTTAGGACTGGCAATAAATGCTGGCCAAGCCAACGGCACCCACATCACATGAACGAAAATAAAATAAACTTACCAATTTCAGCTGTGGGCGGGATGTTTACTGAGTAATTTTGATTATCGTGAAATGCCTTGCACGTGATGTTTGGCGATTTCTCGGATTGGGGGAAAGAGAGAAAACCCGAGCTCCTGTAGTACCCACTCTCCAATAGGACACTGGATCTTGTCACATTGGCCTCCTTGCCGGATCCCGTGCAAAGGGAGAGCTTGATTGTTTTGGGGGAGAAGTCCGAGGCCAAGCAAACGGCAGCTGTGTCGATGTCGGTTGTTCCCGGTGGCACTGGCGGGTAAAAAATGTTCAATTTTGGGATTTTCGGGTCTTTCGCCTCTGGAAATTTATGAAATAAAAGGAAAGAATCAGAATCCAACAGGATGACCTCCTCCAACCTGCCGCGCCATTCGATTAGACCGCATTTTTTCTGTGTCTTAACCCTATATAAGTTTCTCCATTAATTTACCGAATGCTGAGACTGGATAAGCTAGGGCTTTTTGCCTTCGCAAAGAGAAGGCTGAGGAGTGACGCCTCTCTCTCTCTCTCTCTCACACATGCACACATACACATGCACACATACACATGCACACGCACACATGCTCAGGCACATCAGCAGACACGCATACATGCACAGACACATATGCACACAAACACGCACACACACACCAAACACACAGACAGACACACACACACACATGGGTGAGATCCTAAATGAAGATTTCTCATCAGTATTTACTGTTGAGAAAAGCATGGATGTGAGGGAACTTGGGGAAATAAATAGTGATGTACGTATTACAGAGAAGGAGATGCTGGAAGTCTTAAAGCGCATCGAGGTAGATAAATTCCCGCGACCTGATGATGTGCATCGTTGGATATTGTGGGAGGCAAGGGAGGAATTTGCGGGACTCCGAGCAGAGATATTTGAATCATCGTTAGTCACAAGTGAGGTGCTGAAGATTGGAGGGTGGCAAATGTTGTGCCTTTGTTTAAAAAGGGCTGCAGGGAAAAGCCTGGGAACTATAGGCCAGTGAGCCTCACATCTATGGTGGGTAAGTTGCTGGAACGTATTTTGAGAGACAGGATCTCCAGGCATTTAGAGATGCAAGGACTGGTTAGGGACAGTCGGCATGGCTTTGTGAGTGGAAAATCATGTGTCACAAATTTGATTGAGTTTTTGAAGGGATAGCCAAGAAGGTCAGTGCAGTTGATGTTGTCCACATGGAATTTAGCAAGGCCTGTGACAAGTTTCCACATGGTAGGTTGTTCGTAAGGTTAAATCTCACGGGATCCAGGGTGAGGAAGATAAATGGATACAAAATTGGCTTGACAGAAGCCAGAGGGTGGTTGTAGAGGTTGTTATTCAAACTGGAGGCCTGCGACCAGCGGTGAACCTCAGGGATCAGTGTTGGGCCAAGGTTATTTGTCATCTATATTAATGATTTGGATGAAAATATAGGAGGCATGGTTGGTAAGTTTGCAGGTGACACCAAGATTTGTGGCATAGTGGACAGCGCGGAAGGTTATTTCGGATTGCAACGGGATCTTGATCAATTGGGCCAGTAGGCTAACGAATGGCCGATGGAGTTTAATTTAGACAAATGCGAGGTGAGGCATTTTGGTAGATTGAACCAGGGCAGGACTTACTCAGTTAATGGTAGGGCGTTGGGGAGACTTACAGAACAAAGAGATCTAGGGGTACAGGTTCATAGCTCCTTGAAAGTGGAGTCACAGGTGGACAGAGTGGTGAAGACGGCATTCAGCATGCTTGGTTTCATTGGTCAGAACATTGAATATTGGAGTTGGGACGTCTTGTTGAAGTTATACAAGACGTAAGGCCACACTTTGAATGATGTGTACAGTTCTGGTCACCCTATTATAGAAAGGATATTATTAAACTAGAAAGAGTGCAGAAAAGATTTTCTAGGATGCTAACGGGATTTGGTGGTTTGAATCATAGAAACCCTACAGTGCAGAAGGAGGCCATTCGGCCCATCGAGTCTGCACCGACCACAATCCCACACAGGCCCTACCTCCACATACTTTACCCACTAATCCCTCTAACCTACGCATCCCAGGACTCTAAGGAGCAATTTTTTTAACCTGGCCAATTAACCTAACCCACACATCTTTGGACTGTGGGAGGAAACCGGAGCACCCGGAGGAAACCCACGCAGACACGAGGAGAATGTGCAAACTCCACACAGACAGTGACCCGAGCCGGGAATCGAACCCAGAACCCTGGAGCTGTGCAGCAGCAGTGCTAACCACTGTGCTACCGTGCCGCCCTATTGAGTTATAAGGAGAGGCTGGATAGATTGGAACTTTTTTCCCTGGAGTGTAGAAGGCTGAGGGGTGATCTCATAGAGCTCTATAAAATAATGAGGGGCATAGATCAGTTAGATAGTCAATATCTTTTTCCAAAGGTAGGGGAATCTGAAACTAGAGGGCATAGGTTCAAGGTGAGAGGGGAGAGATACAAAAGTGTCCACAGGGGCATTTTGTTCACACAGCGGGTGGTGAGTGTCCGGAACAAGCCGCCAGAGGTAGTAGTAGAGGCAGGTACAATTTTGTGTTTTAAAAAGCATTTGGATAGTTACATGGGGGTAAGATGGATACAGAGGGATATGGGCCAAATGCAGGCAATTGGGGCTAGCTTAGGGCTTAAAAAATGGACGCCATGAAAAAGTTGGGCCAAAAGGCCTGTTTCCATGTTGTAAACCTCTATGATTCTATGACACTATGACACACACATGCATCTCGAGGCAGGCATACCGCCCCCGGCCCCCCTACACGCACACATACACAGACACACACTGAGACATTGAGAGACACACACACCCAGAACCACACACAAAACACAGACAGACTGGATTTGGGGACCAAATAAAATATTTCCAACCTTGCTGATGAGCACAACTAATGGTGAGGAGGATACAAGGAGGACTTGAAGGGAATTGGGACAGGCTGAGTCAATGGGCAAGAACATGGCAGATGGAATAAAACTGAATATGTGTGAAGTTATCCATTCTGGCAGAAAAAAAAGACATCAGAAAGGCAGAGTATTTCCTAAACAGTGCGAGATTGGACAGGGTTGTTGCCAGAGAGAGCTGGATGTCCTTATTCATGGGTCACGAAAAACTAGCATGTCGGCACAGCAAGACACGTGGAAGGCAAATGATACATATTTGTCTAATCAAATAGGAGCGCGAGAGAGCGTGTGTGTGTGTGTGTGTGTGTGTGTGTGTGTATATACCATGATCTGTTTGAAAGTTGGAGCATTATTTTTGGGCCAAATGGCCTACTCATGCTCCTTTGAGATTGAAATACATTTGCACGCCGCAGACACTCACACAGACAAGCATGGACGTACAGGCACACAGGCGTACACACACACGCACAAACACACACACAAATCGAGAGACACTCAAACTGAGGTATTGAGAGGCAGACATGCCCAGAAACAAACACAGAGATTGGAACACAAGCAGAAACTTGATGTGGGGACCAAATAAAATAATTCAAACCTTGTTGATGGCACAGACATAATGGAGAGGAGGATGCAATGGGGGCTTCAAGGAGATTTGGACAGGCTGAGTGAATGCGCAAAGACATGGCAGATGGGATAAAAAGTGACTAAGTATGAAGATTTCCACTATGGTTGGGGAAAAAGAAACAGAAATACAGAATATTTTCTATATGGTGCGAGGTTGAAAAGAGTTGACTTCCAGACAGACCTGGTCACTAAACGCTAGCGGCAGGTACAGCAAACAATGAGGAAGGCAAATGGTACGTTTGTGTGTCACCAAATATTAATGTGCGTGTGCGTGTGTGTGTGTGTGCTTGTGTACGTCTGTGTGAGTGTTTGTGTGTGTGCTTTTGTATGGGTGGGTACGTGTGTGTGTGCCATAATCAGTTTGAATGTTCGATCTTTATCGATGGGCCAAATGCCTGCTCTTATGTTGCTTCGAGGCTTGAATACTTAAATACGCGCAGACACTTACACAGACAGGTATGGACATACAGACATGGAGGCGTACAAACACACACACATAAACACACACACACACTCAAACGCACATACACACACACATATACCTATACAGAATGATATGCAGTTTAGTTGTATTTATTAAGACAATGCGATAGAATGTGATAGAATGCTGAATATGCTAGTTTGCAAATGACACAAAAACAGCATTGTAATTAGCGTAGCTGGAAGCACCGATTTGCAAAGAAATATTAATAGTTTGTGAATGGATAAAACTAGTGGATGTTTTCAGTGCAGGGAAATGTAAGCTAGAATTGAATGTAAGATTTAGAATTGAAAATCAAAGAACCATGTTGTTTATAAATGTCTATATGCTAAGAGTAAGGATTGATCAACGAATGTCTTTATTCAAATTCTTTAGACAGGTGAAGAAGACAGAAAGCACAAACACTGAGAGACCGAAAAATATATTCGAAGCTTAGTATTCATGTTTGAATGTGAAGATCTGAGATCATGATTGAAATAAAGAGTCCGCAATCAGAACCGGCAACATTTATGTTCCGTTTTTCATAAAATTACAAGTCAGCATTTAAAAATTCCTTGAATAGAGCAGCAGGAGAAGAAATTTTACTCTGTAAGCAGTATGTATGTTGAGAGTACTCGATTAACAGTGTAAATGATGTTTAAATCTAAAACGCTGGAATTTAGTTAAGGAGTGACTTAATCATACCCAAAAGGAGAGGGTTGATAAACAGGAACAGTTGCTGCTGGTTGGGGAGTCCAAGATTTAATCAAACAGGATTTTAGACGATGTTTAATGTTTAAGACTTTCAGGAGCGAAACCAGGAAGCATTTTGCCTCACTTTCCTCCATTAAGACATTTCCTAAATCCAACCCTTTTTTGACGAAATCTAATATTGTGGGCAGTTTTGGTCTCCTTATCGAAGAAAGAATACATTTGCAATAAAAAGAGTGCAGAAAAAGTACACCAGAATGATTCTTGGAATGGCATGATTGTCCTTTTAGGGGAGATTGGGCGACTGCATCTGTATTCACTGGAGGTTCGAACAATGAAAGGCGGTGTCATTGAAATATACAGAATTCTAGCAGGCACGGACAGACTGGATGCAGGGATGGTGTTTCCTTTGGTGGGGTCTAGAACAAGGGGTCAAAGTTTCAGTGTACAGGGTTGGATATTTAGGTCTGAGATGAGGAAAAATGCCCTCACTCAGAGGCTGGTAAAACTGTAGTTATCTACCGCAGAAGTTTGTGGATGCGAAATCAGAGAATATATTTTAAATGGAAATATATCACTATACTCTTAAGGTGTCAAAAATTATGAGGAGAGGGCGAGTATGGTGTCGAGTTACAGGGTCAGCCACGGTCGTGTCGAATGGCAGAGCAGGGTCGAAGGGCCGAACGGTCTACTCCTGCTCTTATTTTCTAACTTTCTCTATATTTTATATGTCCGTGCGGGAAAGTGCTGGGTAATGCCACTGAATATTAATTATTTCATAAAGCCCACAAAACGAAATGAATCTAATTGATTTCTGGCTCTGTAACATGCTTATGATTGAAACTATCCTTAAATAGTCTTCATTCAACATTATGGGATGGTGGTAGCGAAGTGGCGATGTCATTGGATTAGCAACGCAGAAACCAAGGCTAATTCCCTTAAAGAAATGAATTCAATGCCCACCCCAGCACTTGATGTAATTTCAATTCAATTAATCGAAATCTAGCCTCTAGTAAAAACTATGGCAACCATCGTCGATTGCCGTTAAGAAAGCCTTGTCGTTCGATGGTTTGCATCTTATCATTGCAGCAAAATAAAATTGGACATGGTCTCAGACGAAAGATTACTTCAGATCCTATGCTTTTCGGGGTAATATATTAGCATGGATAGAGAATTGCCTAATCGATAGGAGACAGCGAGTTGGGAAAAGAGGAGTATTTTCAGGATGGAGTGCCACAGGGATCAATGCTCCGGACACAATTGTTTACAATATACATTAGTGACTTGGACGAGGGAAGTGAATGTGCTATTGCCAAAATGGCGGCTGAGAGTAGACGAGGTGCGTATGGTAGTAAATGTGCATTTAGTTCAACAATGTCCTTTGGAGAAGGAAATATGCCAGCTAGCGGGGGCGGCGTGGTAGGACAGTGGTTAGCTCTGCTACACAGCGCCAGGGACCCGGGTTCGATTCCCAAATTGGGCCACTGTCTGTCTGGAGTTTGCACGTTCTCCCCGTGTCTGCGTGGGTTTCCTCCGGTTGCTCCGGTTTCCTCCCACATTGTGGTTCTGGTTAAGGTGCACTGACCCGAACAAGCGCCGGACTGTGGCGATTAGGGGAATTTCACAGTAACTTAATTGCAGTGTTTAATGTAAGTTTTACTTGCGACTAATAAATAAACTTTGAACTTTGACTTTGGATTCAAGAAGCAATGTAGTGGGCCCTGAAATTGTCCAGTGGGAAATTAGGAATGCCCACATCCAAGGAATAAAAATAAAGTTTTTTTTAGTCCAATATGACATTACAAATATGACAATATGACATTGGATCTACAAAGGTTGGACACTGCAAGTTTAGGAGCAGCTGAACTGGATATTCAGCCGTGTAAGTTCATTATATCGGTGCAATGTCCTCAATTGCCTTCCCACATGATGCTGGCTCCCTGTCCATCACACAGCAGATAATGATATTAAGTAAGCTTATCCTTACTGGTCACGACCTTCACCGCTGAATGTGGATGTCTCAGTGTTGTAATTAGTAAATGTACAGGAACAATTTCCAAGACAGAAATTTTGCATTGCAGCAGTTGCATCATATTTACCTCACAGAGTACAGAAGAAAAACATTTAATTTGCATTATTTCGGGAGTGCTGTATACAAAGTTCACACGAAGTCAAGCCAAGAATGCACACATCGTTTTCGTATGAAGTGAAGTGTCACTGACTTGCAGAGATTACAGGACCATATAGGCAGGCTGGTCAGATAGGCAGAGCAGTGGCAAATGGAATTTAATCCTGAAAAGTGTGAGGTGATGCATTTTGCGAGGAGTAGCAAGGCACGGGAATGCATAATGAACCGGAGGATGCTAGAAAGTGCAGAGGACTAGAGGGACCTTGTCTCGCAAGTCCAAAAATCATTTATGCCGTAATATATAAGGCGACAACCAAGTGCTGAAAAATGAAACTGGAATAGAGAGGGGCTAAATGGCTGGAGCAGGCACAATGGGCCGCAGGGCCTCTTCCTGTTCTGTAAAACTCAATGACTATGACTCTACTGTTCCTAAAGCAAGAGCTATGGGCCTAATGGTCTCCTCCATTGTTGTAGGATTCTAATAATCTGCTGTTTGTAAATTCTGACCCAGAGTTGTCAGAGGACATTTTAATTTTTCACTCCTTAACCCACACCACTTCCCATCCCCATCCCCCCCTCCCCACGCTCTCCCCGCCCCCCGCCCCCCCCACCCCCTGGCTCTCCCAACCAATACAACAGCAGCTATTACAGGACGAAGATTCTTTACAGGTGTATTAGAATCGGACAATACTTTCTTAAACTATAACCAGACATAAATGCAGAGAATAGCTTCGCTTACTGGGTTCGACAGTGAGTTTTATTCCACTGCCAAAGATAAGCTTTCTGATTGCAAAGTGTGCATAGTGATACCAGATGGTACAAAATTGACATAACCCCATGAATAGCAATGTTAGGATTGTTTTTCATGACGAGGTTTTTGAAATTCGATTTGCTTCCACAGCCGGTTCATCTGCGTTGATGCAGGATGGCGGCAGGATCGAGAACCGGGGCTCATTGCCAAAGGATATGGGACTGACATGAGGAGAATTTCTTTTTCACCAAGTGAATGAAAATCCCGTGCAATTCACAATTACAAAGCAGTTGAAGCCAAAGCATTATGCTTCCAAGAAAGAATTAAATATGGCTCTTGGGCTAAAAGGATAAAAGGATATGAGGGGAAAGCAGGAACAGGCTATTGAGTTGGATGACCAACCTTGGTCATAATGAATGGTGGAGGAGGCTGGAAGGGCCGAATGGCTTACTCCTGCTCCAACTTCCTATGTTTCTATTTCCACTCTCCCATTAAACTTAAGTTCCTTTGCTCGAATGTTTCAAAAGCCCATGAGTGGCGGGATGATAATGCCACTGAAAAAGTATTACAGAGGTCACGACAACACATTTGGCTACGTGCGTATAAATCCCATCATGGCATCTGGTGGAACTTCAATTTGATTAATAAAATCTGGAGTTGAAATCTAGTCTCAGGAATGGGACCATGAAACAATTGTTGATTCTCTTCAGGACTCGACAGAATCACTAATGTCCTTCAGGGAAGGAAATCCCACATGTCCTGTTCTACTTGTGACTCCAGACCAAGAGCAATGTAGTTGGCTCGCAACTGTCCGTCTAAAACTGAGAAAGTCACTCATTTCAAAGGGCAATTAGGGATGAATAACAAATGTTCGCCTTTCCAGTGACGCTCATAAGTGTAAATGCTAAAACAGCATTCGAAAGAGGCATCAAAGGCACATCAGGGCACTTTCCATCCCTCAGGATTTTATTCTTTAAACAGCTATGAGAACCCTATTTCTGTTGGAATTATCCACCGAAGCCATCAGTTTGTCTATCAGTACAGTTGTTCTATCGTAACTGTAAGACCCTCTATGTGTTTTTTGCCAGAGCGGCTAATAAAGCATTCTGGGCTTTATTGATCGAGGCATCGAGTACAAGAGCAAAGAGGTTATGGTGAACTTATATAAGACATCCAATTAAACCTCAATTGGAATATTGTGAAAAGTTCTGGGAACCATACAATAGGAAGGATGGGAATGCGTTGGAGGGAGTGAAGTAAAGGTTGACAGGACGGTTGCCGGGATGAGCAACTTCAGTTTGAGAATAACTTGGAAATGTTATGAGAATATGAGTTATGAGGTATGAGAATAGGTTGGAAAGATTGGAACTGTTCCCTTGGAGGGAAGGTTAAAAGGAGATTTATTCGAGCTGTTCAAAATCACGAGGGGGCTGGTTACAGTAGAGAGGGAGGAGATGTTCCCTCTCGCAAAAGGATGGAGAACGAGAGGGCAGAGATTTAAAATGATTTCCAACAGAGGAAAAAGTGAAATGAGAAAATAACTTTTTTACAAACCGATTGGTTCTGTCATGCAATGCATTGCCTGGAAGTGGGAACAGCTGTTCCCCTTAGTTAACCGGTCAATAACGAGGGATATAATTTTAAGATGAGTAGCAGGACGTTTAGGCGGGATCTGAGGATTTGAGAAATTTGTTTTTGACCCTGAGTGTGGTGGATGTCTAGAATGCACTGCCTGGGAGGGTAACAGAGGCGAGGAAACTCTCAATATTTAAGCAGTAGGTGGATGAACAGTTCAAATGTTGTAACATTCAAGGTTATGGGCCAAGTGCCAGAAAGTGGGATTAGTGTAGATTTTGTGTCGTTTTATTGGTGGAGATTCGACGGGCTGAAGGGCCCCATCTCTGCTGTAAGAGATTTGATTTTGGAGTTTAAACAGAACAATGATGCTTGCTCGTCTCCCCCCTTTCTTTTGGGTTAACTCTCTGGATGGAATCTTCCTATCCCGTTAACAGGACACAATTCTGCTTCTCAGTTCAATACCATAATACCAGGGCCCTCTAATGCCTGGGTAAGCTTAGCTTGATCAAAACTGACTCAAAACCGTGCAATCTCTTCGTCTGCATGCCACATATTATATTGGCACTCTGCCTAACTTGACTGGAACACTTACAACAGAAAACTAGATCACAGAGGAGATGTGGAATGAAAGAAAAAGAAACACTGACTTCACACTCACTTGGTACAACTGTCACCTGGGTGCCGCTGCCGAACGTTAGCTTATCGTAGCACAGTAACAATTGCTCAGACAGAAACCTTCTATTGAGATAGCTGTTTCAGATTTCAGGCAGTTCACGGCAAAGGCAAAGCTGGAATAGTCACTGATTCGCTGCAGGTAACAGATATTGCATATCTTCCCCTTCGCACCATCAAAGGCTAAATTGGCCGAATACCCTCCTTGGATGCTCTAAGATTCTATCAACGTGAAGAATTTCTGAGCCAAGGTAGCCACTAGTCAAAGATAGCATCCACATCCTCCCCTGCAACAAATATATTTAGCCTCTGAACATAGGTTAGGAAACATAGGAACAAGGGAAGGCTATTCAGCCCTTTGCGCCTGCTGTGCCAATCTCTGAAATGCCTTAACAGAAATTTGCAACATGGCCTAGCCAGTGACGCCTCAACCCCTGGCAGAAAAGAAATACGATTCAAATGATAGTATTTAATTTGTTAACTAAGCTTTCCCTCCTTACAGATGCTGCCTGACCTGCTGGGGGTTTTCCCAACATTATCTGTTCTTATTGTCATAATCCTGTTAGATTTCGAAGAGGTAAGTCAGTTGAGTCTGAAAGATGCGTTTACGTTTCGTTGAATCAACTCGGGCTCATTTTCCAAAAGGGAGAGATTTTGTATTCATTCATGGGACATGGGCAACGGGTGGCTGACCAGCATTTATTATTCATTCCCAATTGCCCTTGAGAGTCAACCAAATTGCATATGTAGGCCAGGTCAGATCAGGATGGCAGATTTCTTTCTCTAAAGGACATTACTCAACCAGGTGGGTTTTTCCAACAATGGCTTTCTTTGTCGACAGTAGATTCTTAATTGCAGATTATTGAATTCAAATTCCACCATCTGCCGTGGCGAGATTTGAACGCGGGTCGCCAGAAAACTATTGAGTTCCTGGATTAATAATCTAGCGATAATACCACTAGGCCACTGCCGCGACCCAGTTCCACCACCTCACAATAATGCAAGGTCACCCAATGAAACGAATATGCCAGGTGGTTGGGAACTTATGTAAGGAGTCAGGGAAGGAGGGAACAAGGACAAAACATGATGTAGAAAAGGAAATAAGAAAAATGATAGGCAGAGAAACCAAGGACAAAATTCAAAAAGGGCTATAGAGAAAAGTACTGGGAGCGAGGCAATCAATGTTAAAAAGATAAGCTTAAAGGCTCTGTGCCTTAATGCGCGGAGTATTTGCAATAAAGGGAATGAACTAATCTTGCAGATAGATGTAAACGGGTATGCTATAATTGGAATTATGGAGACATGGCTGCAGGGTTCCCAGGGATGAGAACTGAATGTCCCAGGGTATTCAGTAGTTAGGAAGGACAGGCATAAAGGAAAAAGTGGTGGAGTGGCACTGCTGGCTAAAGAGGAAATTAACACAATAGTGAGAAAGGATATTAGCTCTGATATTGTGGCATCTGTGCGGGTAGAGTTGAGAGATACCAATGGGGCAGAAAACATCAGTGGGTGTCATATATAGACCCCGAAACTGCAGTGGTGATGTTGGAAATGGCATTAAACACGAAATTAGAGATCAATGGTGATTTTAATCTGCACATTGATTGAGCAACTCAAATTAACCACAATTAGAGGACGAATTTCTGGAGTGGATACGGGATGGTTTCCCTGACCAATATGTGAAGGAACCAACTAGGGAGCAGGCCACCTTAGACTGGGTGCTGTGTAGTGACAAGGTAATAATTGCCAATTATTAGCTGTGCGAGACCCCTTGGGGATGAGTGATCATAGCATGAGAGAATTTTTTATCAGGATGGAGAGTGAAGTAGTTGACTCAGAGACTACAATGCTGAATCTTAATGAAGGAAACTATGAGGATATGAGGCGTGATTTGGCCTTCATAGATTGGGGAGACATATTTAAAGGGATGACAATGGATAGGCAACGTGAAACATTCAAGGAACGCATGGGGGAACTGTAGCAACTGTTTATCCCTGTCTGGCACAAAAGCAAAATCAGTAAGAGCGTCAATCCATGGCTTACAAAGGAAATTAGAGATAGTATCCGATCAAAGGAAGAAGCATACAGATTGGCCAAGAACAACAATAAGACTAAGGATTGGGAGCAGTTTAGAATTCAGCAAAGTACGAAGGGATTGATTAACAAGGGGAAAATGCAGTCCGAAAGTAAACTTGCAGGGAACATAAAGACTGACACTAATACTTTCTAAATGTAGATCCCCTACAGACAGAGATGGGGGAATGTATAATAGGGGACAAGGAAATGACTGACCAGCTGAATACATACTTTGGTTCTCTCTTCACAAATGAGGACACAAATCAGATACCAGAAATGTTGGAGAATGCAATATTGAGTAAGAGGGAAGAACTGAGGGAAATCAACATGAGTAGAGAAATGTTGCTGGGAAGATTGATGGGATTGAATGTGGATAAATCCCCAGGGGTTGATAATCTACATCCCAGAGTACTTGAGGAAGTGGCTCTAGAAATAATGGATGCATTGGTGGTAATCTTCCAGGATTCTATAGACTCTGGAAGAGTCCCTGCAGATTGGAGAGTAGCTAATGTTATTCCAATATTCAGAAAGGGTTGTAGAGAGAAAACAGGGAATTATAGACCAGTAAGCCTCACATCGGTAGTGGGGAAAATTCTCGAATCCATTATCAAGTACTTATAGCGGAGTACTTTGAAAGCAGTGGCAGGATCAGACAGAATCAGCATGGATTTATGAAGGGGAAATCATGCTTGAGAAATCTGTTGGAATTCTTTGAAGATGTAACGAGTAGGGTTGACAAGGGGGAGCCAGTCGATGTGGTATATTTGGACTTTAAGAAATCGTTTGGCAAAGTCCCGCATAAGAGATTATCGGGCATATTTAAAGTGCATGGAATTGGGGAACTGTATTTAGATGGACAGAAAATTGGTTGGCAGAGAGGAAATAAAGAGTAGGAATTAATTTGCCATTTTCAAATTGGCAGGCAGTATCTTGTGGAGTGCCACAGGGATCGGTGCTGGGACCCCAGCTATTCACAATATGTATTAATGATTTGGACGAGGGAACAAAATGTAACATCTCAAAGTTTGCAGATGATACCAAGTTGGCTGGGAGGGTGAACTGTGACGAGGATGCAGAGATCCTTCAGCCTGATCTGGACAGGCTGGGTGAGTTGTCAAATCAGTGGTAGATGCAGTATAATTTGGATAAGTGTGAGTTTATTCACTTTGGAAACAAAAACAAGAAGGCAGATTACTACCTGAATGGCTCTAAATTGGGGGAGGAGAGTTTGCATCGAGACCTGGGTGTCCTTATTCAACAGTCGCTGAAGTTAAGCATGCAGGTGCAGCAGGCAGTAAAGAAGGCAAATGGTATGCTGGCCTTCATTGCGAGTGGTTTTGAGTACAGGAGCAGGGATGTGTCATTGCAATTATAGAGGGACTTGGTGAGGCCGCACCTAGAATATTGTGTGCAGTTTTGGTCTCCTTTTCTGAGGAAGGATGTCTTTGCTCTCGAGGTACTGCAGCGAAACTTTACCAGGCTGATTCCGGGGATGATGGAGCTGATGTACGAGGAGAGATTGACTAGGTTAGGACTGTTTTCGCTGGACTTCAGACGAATGAGGGGGGAATCTTATGGAGACTTACAAAATTCCGATAGGACGAGACAGCATAGATGCAGGGAGGATGTTCCTGATGATGAGGGAGTCCAGAATCAGGGGTCACAGTCTGAGGATTCGTGGTGGACCATTTAGGACGGAGGTGAGGAGACATTTCTTCACCCAAGGAGTGCTAGCTTGTGGAATTCATTACCCCAGGAAGTAGTAGATGCCAAAACATTGAATGTACTCAAGAGGCAGCTAGATATAGCACTTGGGGCGAATGGGATCAAAAGTTATGGGGAAAAAGCAGGATTAGGTTACTGAGTTGGACGATCAGCCGTGATCGTAATGAAGGGCAGAGTAGGCTCGAAGGGCCGAATGGCCTCCTCCTGCTACGATCTTCTACGTTTTTATGTTTCTATGAGGCACCCATCAATGCCTGTCACATTGCTGAGGCCTAAAGATTGGCCTGCCACCTGCAGCATGTCTAAATAAGCATTGAGACCTGAGCTAGCTGTCTCCCTATCTTCTTGAAGCTCATCTTACAGGCAGAATGCGTTCAATTGTATTCCATGTAATACTTTGTATCGTTGTCTACTTGCTATTTGTCAGACACCATATAGCGAAAACATAATCTGCATGAAACAAAATGAATGTAACTTCCAATCGTACTCATTTGGCACAACAGTTAACTGGGTGCCTCTGCCAAATATGAGCTTCACTGTATCATCATAATGCACAGTACAAAGAGCACAGACATAAACCTTCCATTGGAGTGAAGATGCAGCTGTCATTTAGCGCATGATGAATCACACTCATTAATTCGAGGGCAGAGCAATATATACAAAGTTCACATTAGGAAGAGCCCTTGAGACCCTTGAAGGAAACTTCAGCTACTTAAATTCTAACCAGATCCAAACTGAAAATTTTAAATGTCTTATTCGGTTGAATAGTGAATGCGTTGCTCTGCCAAAGATAAGTTTTAAAGTTTTGGTGCTAGAACATCTGTACACAATGTGACAAAAAATTAAACCGAACCAGATGAGCCGAAATATAAGATTTATTTACATTTTATTTCTCCTGAGTTTGAGTTTTGAGTTCAATTTCAGCTTCTGCTGACTTCAATAGCCAGGGCAGGTTATATCTTGAAAGAAAAATATTTCCCCATCCACCAATTTAAATGCAATTCCCTCTTCCAGCCTGTTAGCTCCATATGACATATATTTCTATCCACTTTACAAATGGGAATTTAATTCTCAGTAAATATTGTTCAGATTTTCTGCGTCCGCAGTGCTTCACTTTTTGTGAGGGTGCTTATTGGGTTCCACAGTGACTTTGGTTCCAGTGCCAAGGTTCAGCCTTTCATCGGCGGGGGTGACACTGTCGTTCCAGATACTAAACAAATCGGTTACTCTCTTGGGAACAGTAATGACAGAGGTCTTGCTTGATGTTTTAACTATAGATTAGGATTCAAGTTGCAAGAGGAAAATGCAACTGCAACTCTCCCTGAAACCACTCCCCAACGAATTCCAATTATATTTGATTTTCTCTATTTCACAAAAGCACAACACATAGCTAGAGGTTTAACGTTCCTTCCATGCAGCGTTTCATTAACTTCTCTCAACTCTCTTGCCATGTTAGTCCCCCCAGAATGCGTCATCTCACATTTTCAGAGTTAAATTTCAATTTTCCACTGCTCTGCCCATTTGATCAATCCCTCTGTATCGTACTGCAATTGAAGGCTTTCCTCCTCACTATTTACCACACCACCACTTGTTGTGTTATCTGTGAATTTACTAATTATATCCCGTGGATCGCTATCTCTCTACTTAACTGTCTAATGATACGTTGATCTACTTAACAACTTATTATTAAATTGAATTAATTAATTATTTTCGCTCTTTGTCACCATTTGTTGGACACGGGTTCAGCAGAAAAGTCCATCGAAGGATGCAGAGAAATCAGCTGGCACTTACTTGGCACAACAATCAATTGGATTCCGTTGCCAACGGTGAGTTTCTAACTACCGTCATAGTAATAAGCGCCGTGACACATTGCCAGTGGAAAGTTATCAATGCATAAGGTCATTCAGTTTCTGGCTAATACACATAGCAAGGAAACTGGAACATTGCCTAATGGGCGGGATGCCTTGAAAGCTGCCATGGTGTGCGAAGAGTTCATCTTAACATTGATTTACCACCAACAGAGGAACAATGAATCTTATACGATTGTATAACACGAAGGACATCTAACCCCAAATTCCCTTACTGCACCCAGTGGTGCACAAAGGCAGAATTAATCTGCTTCCAGAGCTAGCTATTTTTGGAACAGTTCGCTATACTGTTGCCAGGGGCTTAGAGATTTAGGAAGCCACGCTCCATATCAAACGTGGCTGAGCAGGAATCGCTCCCACTCTTACCACCAGTGTTGGGCTGCGTTATGAACTCAGCTTCCTTGGCCATTAAGTACATTGATTAGAACTCGAACCCGACGTTTCTGGCTCAGAGGCAGAGACTTTAACACACTACGCCACAAGACCTCCTCAAATTATTAATGGCCATTATATTACCCCTCCTCCCCAAAAGTCGATACTGATTGAAAAAAAAACACGATATCGTAACTTATATATTCGAACTGTAACTTTCAATTATCCCCCTACTGTAAATAGATCAGGATGGAAAATAGTTGAGGACTTACTGGGCTTCACAGTGAATTTTGTCCCTTTGCCCAAGACAAGCTTCTCAGTTTGGTAGATAGAACAGTGATAACGGCTACCACAAAACATAGAACCAGCCACATGAACACAGGGCTAGCTTACATTCAGTTTAAGTTAATGTTACTCGTCTTAATTAGCTTCTCTCCCGAACCAAATGTAACAGTTTCCTCCTTCCCGCTCCCTCACACTTAGTTACTACGTTTTTCACAATTTTAAAAGGCACATTATTGGATCAATAAATCGACTGTGCTTCATATTTTCCATCTCCCCTGATATCTCTCCCTGAGCAGAAGTAGGCTATTCGGTTCACCATTCAATGAGATCATGGCTGATCTGATGTGATAATCCTCAACTCCATTTTCCCACCGTATGCCCATCACCCTCAAATTCCTTGTGGATTTAAAATCTGTCTATCCCAGGACTGAATATTATTAACGACAGCCCTCTGCGGTAAAGATGTCCACAGATTAGGAACCATCCGAAAGAAGAAATTCTTCATCATCTCTTTCTTTAAATGGACAACCCCTTACTCTAGGATTATGCCTCTGGTCCTTGACTCTCCCACCAGGGAATAAAATAGAAGTCTACAGCACATCAAGGGTCCTGCGGCCCATCGTGTCTGCCCCACCAAAGGTAAACCAGCTGACTTTTCTAATCCTATTTTCCAGCACTTGGCCCATTGCCGTTTGTGATATGGCATTTCAAGTGCATATCCAAATACACCTTAAATGTTGTGTGGGTTTCTGTCAACACCAGCCTTTCAGGCACTGAGTCCCAGGCTCCTATCGCCCTTTGGGGGAAAAGTTCTCTTCACATTCTCTCTAACTCTCCTACCCCGCACTTTAACTCAATGCATCGCCCCCAAAAAGCACTGCTCATTGATCCCTCTATTATGGGGATAGGTGTCTTCCTGTCTACTCTATCTCTGTCCCTCATTAGGCTGAAACAACTTTTACAGTGCTGTCTATCTCTATGGCTCTATGACTCTATCGGGATGTTCCTCTTTTAACTATCTATCAATGTATCATTTAATTGCATTACACACAATCATTTCAGCAATACATCTCCTTGCCAGCTACCCAGGTGGGTTTTCATGATAAAGGCCAGTTAAATGTTTTAAGGAAACAATCCTGAATTGTGGAAACAATAAAGTTCTCATTGCTCTATCTCAATGCCCAGTGAAGCTGCTCTTTGGATTCCCAATGAGAACTGCTCACCCGTTCCATACAACAACAGTGATAATTGAAATAACACAGCGATTGTATGTCTCAATGAAGTCATGGAGGGAAAGTAACATGTTGAGTAATCATTATCCAGGATTAGTTACTTACTGGGTTTCACAATCAGCCTGCTTCCATTGCCAAAGATGAGCTTTCTAGTCTCTCCATGTTACACACCGTTTGATTCCATAACAAGATCCATTGTGGTCTCGTCCACCTTTCTCTGTCCTTCTGCCGTGTAAGAAGTTTAACAACACCAGGCTAAAGTCCAACAGGTTTATTTGGTCGCAAAAGCCACACAACTTCTGCCGTGTCCCAGTGGGGGTGGGTCAGTAATGGTGTACGCTCGGTGGGGATGGAAGGCGGTGGTGGGGAGTGGTGTTGGGAGGGTGCTATTGAGAGAGTTTGGTTTTCTCCCGTGGTGCTGGGAGGTTATTGTACGGGCGTTAAGAGAGATTCAAATACTGTGGTCCCAGATGTGCTCCGACTCAGTGCACAGTAATACACAGCGGAATCGCTCAGTTCCAGTTTGGAGATCTTTAACCAGCTGATTTTCTCGGCAGATTCGATAGAAGCAGAAATTCTCCCCCCGGCAGCATTTTCTTTATTCTCCTCTCCTGAAGTGTGTTTCTGCAGCAGGTATTTCAGAGCCTGCCCTGCGGACTGACTGTACCAGTGTACTGTGTACTGACAGAGACCTGAATATTCACAGCTTAAAGCAACCGTGTCACCAGCAGCAGAGGTTTGGAGAGGTGGATTCTTAGACACCAGGGAACGAGAATCTGGAGGATAAAAAAAGAAACAGCGTTTTCTTCTGTGGTTCAGTCACTGTTTACCAGGGGAATGTGTCAATTGCGGGAGTAGCTCAGTTTTATCCGGTGTTATTATTATTTTAAATCTGATGGAACTGTATTCACTGTTATTATTATTGTAAACCAGTGGAAAATGAGGTTTTCTTTACACAACAAGATCCAACGGTCTGGAATGCAATGTCAGAATGATGGTGGGAGCTGAATCAGCAGTGACAAACACACGGGAATAGTCAAGCGCTGGAACAGGAATAAAATAGGGTTATGGGGAAAATTCATGACTGAGGGGAAGAACTGGATTTCACTTATAAAGGGCTGCATCTACTCGAGGGGCCGAATGTCACCCTTTTGCACTCTATGATTCAATGATGTATGTTACATTTCACTTTCTATTTCCCTTCCTAAGAGACAAACACGAGGGAACATTTTATTATCAGTGAGGCAATCCGTTCCAAGTGACTAACCCAGCTGCGCTACGTCGAAGCGCACAGCAAGATCCAACAGGGAATGACTGTGATTCATCAGCTCCAATGGGGATGGAATGATGTTGAACATCGGTGCTCAAATGTCATTCCTTTATATCTGTTTAACACTTCCCGGGAATCTCTGTTTATTCATCTGTTTGGTTTTCTTCTGCTATCTAACTATCAGGAACATCTTTTTCTCTTTACTTGGAAATATTTACAGTCAGTTTTATTTTGTTTCAACATTTATTTTGCGCTGTTTGGGTTCGTTGCAATCGTGGAAAGTTCTCCCAAAGTCTCTCAGTTGTCAGTTGGGTTTATTCTGTTCAGTTCCTGCAGTGGTTTTACAGTTACTCACTGGGAACTGCCTCTTCTGGCTCTCTGACAATTTCAATTCTTTTTTTGCTCTTTAACTGATTCTCTTCTGCTCTCTCTGGGCGGAATTTTTTCTCAGTTTTACGTTGTATAGAAACTGCAGAAGAGGAACAGGCAATACACCCGTCATGATGTGGAGATGCCGGCGTTGGACTGGGGTAAACACAGTAAGAAGTTTAACAACACCAGGTTAAAGTCCAACAGGTTTATTTGGTAGCAAAAGCCACACAAGCTTTCGGAGCTGCAAGCCCCTTCTTCAGATGAGTGACTCACTCACCTGAAGAAGGGGCTTGCAGCTCCGAAAGCTTGTGTGGCTTTTGCTATCAAATAAACCTGTTGGACTTTAACCTGGTGTTGTTAAACTTCTTACTGTAGATAAACCCGACCAGCCTCACCCGTCAGAAATCTAATTGATCATTTCTATCCAGCTCACTCTGTCGGTCTATTCTGTTCTCCCTTCAGTATTTTCGAGTCTTCCCATAAATGTACCACTCGCCTCTGCTCCAAACAGTCAATGTGACAGCGAGATCCACATTCTGGCTCTCCCTGTTTGAATTTATTCGAATTGATATATTTATTTTCTCCTGTAAATGACAACTGTCAGGAAACAAAGGTAGTTTAACTAATCTCTTCAGTGTTTTTGGACATTAGAAATAAAGTATAGGTTTAAGTCAGTTTAGTTTAATATTTCAGTATAAAAATGGTAAAACTCCAGTTATATTCATTTCAAACAAAAATGTTTTCATGTGTGGGGGATTTGGTTTCATTTTAAATTATGCCTCTTTTGACGGTGGAAAATGAGGAAAGTGATTGGTTATGTGGAGGATGTTTAGAGGAATGTCAGGTACAATTTCACTAATTTCAGTAACTGATTTCTCTATTGAAAAATACAATCTAGAACTAAACAGGGTATCTAATGTCTGAAGTCCGTTGTCTCTTTTATTCTATTTGTCTCCCGGGACAGGTATTGGATGAACTGTTGCGGTTAAATGAACTGTCCGCAGTGGCACTGATCTCATTCAACCGGTAGCTTCTTCATATTACACGGCAGGGACTGCAGTCTACTGCCCAGGATAGAGCTCTGCGATCCCACTGCCGGGCTGTTCGAGACAGGCAGATCTCCCTCGGTCACAATTAACACCGAAGGTGGATTCCAGAGTGCCGATAATTTGTTATAAACTATCAGGATTGTGAAAGCCCTTGATATGGATGTTAACCCCGATGTGCCCGTTAAACTAATAATGACCCAAATACTGTCAACCCTCACATCACAGCCCATCCACCCCCCACCCCTCCACTTCCATCCCCACAACCACCACTATCCCTACAGCGCTGACCGCCTTCTGCATCAGGTCTCACACTCGCTTTCCCCAGGGCTGACTTGGATCGACTCCCAAATCACGTCCTGCCCCCAAATCAAAATCTGTAACGGATCTGTAAACAGATCCTTATCCGTATCAATTGGACTGAAACGATACAGATCACGATAATAAAATGACGGTGAACGTTAAACGAGACATTTTGTAACACGGCGGGGTTTGGAGTCACTTACCGGCTGTGACAGTCACCACCGTCCCTGATCCATCGGCTTCATACCAGGTCGGACACACTGATACCGATCTCAGTCTCCCCGTACAAGAACGACCGACTACTCAACTTGACGGGAAATCATCACAGTCATTTGGAAGTTCCCATTATTCGGGGGATTTAAATCAATAAATATTATTCAATGTTTTGAAGTCTCTGTCAGTTCAAACTGTTCTTTTTGAGGCCCCGCGTTCTCAGTAAATATCCCCAGGTAGGAGATAGTCGCTTCATATTAACCGAGAAAAATATCAAAGAAAGATGTGAGTGATGGAAAGTGCAATGTAATTAATCCAGATTGCAGCGCTAATAACATCAACCCATAATTCTCTCTCTGGGCCCTGAGAATGTATAAGGTAATTGTGCACAGGTATTTGCTCAGCTCCTTTTCACTGTGACTCCCCCAATCATTTACACAGTGTTATAATTCAGCATCAAAACCCCATATACTGTGTGAGATGTAGGGACATTAATTAAACAGCGGGGACTGCGGTTCCCAGTTCCAGCTGAGAGACGATGATCCCATCTTTTGTTTGGGTTTGTAAGGTGGGATCAGTCATTTCCATTCTTCGTTCATCAACGCCAATCCCGGAAAGATATCAGCTTCCGCACACACTTCATGTTTATAACACTCAGAATGTTAACGGTAATAATCAAATCCTCATTATAAACTTGACTGTGGGATTGACGGTGTGCGATGGAACTGTGCGGGTGTCAGGGAAGATTAACTCCGCTTTTTCATTTGTTTATGTGAAAATCTTCAGTGAGAGTTTTAGTATGGCGGGAAGCCAAGACCCATCACTGTGTTGTCGCCTTTGTAATGAGCTTTACAGTAATAGGTGGCGGCGTCTTCAACTCTCACATCCCGAATTTCCAACGAAAATGTCTTTGTTGCTTTATTCACCGACACAACAAATCTCCCTCCGTCGGAGACCCGCTCCCGCTTTGTCCCAGCCTGTATTTGTCTGAAGAATTCCGCCCTCTCCAAAGCACGAGCAAAGAATCCACCATAGAAAACACAGGTGATGGTGAGGGACTGACATTCCTTTCTGGTCACCGCTGCCGGGCTCTGTACCACTGACTGACTGAAAGATCCTGGAAATTAAATACAGAGAGTTTAAAGGCCCATCAGAGCTGAACCACACAACGGGGCTAAAACTCCAGACAATGTCTGTAATTGGGATGGACTGGGGCAGCTTTCTATTCAATTCACACAATGTAGTTTAGTGTGATCAGTACTCACTGGGTAAACAGACACACAGGCTGAAAACAAGAAGGATTCCCATCGCTCTGCTGCCCGGAGCTGATGGTTTATATGACGGGGAGCTGGAGACTGCAGAGCTGGACTGCTCTGGGACACTGGATCTCAGAGCTGAACTGAAAGACATCAGGCCCGAACGTCGTCAATTTAGGCCACGCCCATTGTTTAAAATAAATCTCGAGAATCTAAAGGTGGCGGGAAGCTATGAACATTCAGTCGAGGTTCCATAGTTATCGCTGCCTCGGAGCTCCCGACCCCAGAATCTCGTCCCGCGACCCCTCTGGCTGTTGCCACCCAGAGTTTGGGAATGTCCCTCTTTGTCAAAAGCAAGTAAGATTCTTATTCTTTTATTTTTTTTCAGTGTCCAAGTGCAGAGATGGCAGTTAGGGCCGTGATATGTTCCTCCTGCGCGATGTGGGAGATCAGGGAACTTTCTAGTGTCCCTGGCGGCTATGTTTGCGGGATGTGTGACCAGCTGCAGCTCCTCACAAACCGCATGGTTCGGTTGGAGCAGAAGCTGGAAACACTCTCACGGGATCCAGGTTGAGGTTGCTAAATGGATACAAAATTGGCTTGATGACAGAAGACAGAGGGTGGTTGTAGAGGGTTGTCTTTCAAACTAGAGGCCTATGGCCAGCGGTGTGCCTCCGGGAATGAGTGCTGGGTCCACTGTTATTTGTCATTTATATTAATGATTTGGATGAGAATTTAGGAGGCGTGGTTAGTAAGTTTGCAGATGACACCAAGATTGGTGGCATAGTGGACAGTGAAGAAGGTTATCAAGGATTGCAATGGGATCTTAATGAATTGGGCCAGTGGGCTGGTGAATGGAAGATGGAGTTTTATTTAGATGAATGCGAAGTGATCCATTTTCGTCGATCGAACCAGAACAGGACTTACTCACTTAATGGGAGGGTGTTATGGAGAGTTATAGAACAAAAAGATCTAAGGGTACAGGTTCATAGCTCCTTGAAAGTGGAGTCTCAGGTGGACAGAGTGGTGAAGAAGGCATTCGGCATGCTTGGTTTCATCGGTCAGAACATTGAATACAGGAGTTGGGACGTCTTGTTGAAGTTCTACAAGACATTGGTAAGGCCACATTTGGAATACTGTTTACAGTTCTTGTCAACCTATTATGGAAAGGATATTATTAAACTAGAAAGAGTGCAGAAAAGATTTACTAGGATGCTACCAGGACTTGATGGTTTGAGATTAGGGTGCTGGGGAGTAGGTACAGAGGAGATGTTCGGGGTAAGTTTTTCACTCAGAGGGTGGTGGGTGCGTGGAATCGGCTGCCGGTAGTGGTGGTGGAGGCGGATTCTATAGGTTCTTTGAAGACACCTTTGGATAAGTTCATGGAAGTTAGTAAGATGGAGGGTTATAGGTAAGCCTAGTAGGTAGGGACATGTTTGGCGCAACTTGTGGGCCGAAGGGCCTGTTTGTGCTGTAGCTTTTCTATCATCCATTTTTATTTTAAATGTTCACACACACACAATCCAAGACCAACTCACATACCCAAACATACACACACGCACATTCAGACAAACACACAAGTTCTGAAACAAGCAGACACAAGCAAACTCGCAAACACATACACAAACACACAGCCAAATGCACCTCTGAAAAACACACACACACACACACACACACACAAACAGTCACGAGCACACACACACACACACACACAGACAAACAAACAGTCACGAGCACGCACACACACAGGGTCTCAGAAAAACCGATACAGGCAAACTCGCACGCATAGGCACATACATGGATATACACGCTCAGACACACACAGACACACACATACTTTCTCTCTCTTTCTGACACACAGACAGGCTGTCAGACAAGCACACACACACATACAGACAACCACACAGACACAAACACACACACGCATTCAGACAAGTACAGACAAACACACACGCAAACACACAGTCAGGCAAATACAGGCACACATTTCTCAGACGAACAGACACAGGAAATCTTGCAAACACACAGACACACACTCTCAGAAAAACACAGGCATACACATGCACTCACAGACAAACACACAGTCATAAGCACACACTCAGACAAACACACACAAGCAAACTCGTGAACATAGACATATAGAGAGAAAAACTCAGACAAACACACAAAGAAAACATATGCTCTCAGACATGCATGCACACAGACACACACACACACACGCTGACAAACATACAGAAACAGACCCACACACCGATGTCCTATCAAACGAACACGCATATGCATACAAATTCACTCTGATGCAAGCACACAGATAAGCACAAACTCTCAGACAAAACACACACATTTAGACACAAGTCGCAGTCAAACACTCAGACATACATACAATCACAGAAAAACACACACGCACAAACACACACACAAACACTCAGGCAAACACAGTCACGCACACAGCAATACATGCACACAGTCAAACATGGGCACACACATGATCTCAGTCAAACAACATAGGCAAACTCGCAAACTCACAGACACACACTTTCAGCATAACACACACACATATATACACACATGACCAGACAAGCAAACATACACAGGCACACATCCACACACACACAGCCTCAGGCAAAACAGTCACACGATTGCAGACAAATAGACACAAGCAAAGTCGCACACATGGACACATACACATAAACACTCAGACAACAAACACAGACACACACACTCTCAGATAAACACAGAGACAAACCAAAAAAATCAAGATGGCGTCGGACCGTGGCTACTTGTTGCAAGCTGTGCCCATCATCTCTCTGATGCTATCTTTTACTCTTGGTCTATGCTTTTAAAACGATATTCTAACTCTTTTGAACTCTATAACAATGTTTTAATTAAATTGATCTTTCTCTACATCCTAGCTATGACTGTATCATTACATTCTGCACTCGCTCCTTTCCTTCTCCATGTACGTGTAATGCCGTGTTTGTAAAACCTACCTCTCCACTCACCGAACGAAGGAGCAGCTCTCCGAAAGCTCGTGATTCCAAATAAACATCTTCGACTTGAACCTGGCGTTGTGAGACTTCTTACTGTTCTCTATGAAATGTATGCTTTCTCTGTATAGCGCGCCAGAAACAATACTTTTCTCTGTATACTAATACATGTGACAATAATAAATCAAATCAAATAAAACCAAAAACATATACTTTCAGAAGAACGCACACACACACGCACACACACACACAGACACACACACGCACACACACACACAGCCACACACACACACTATTACGGGCAGTCTCACAAACGCAGAGAGACAGAGACCATAAAGTGTTGATGTCAATTTCACTTTAGTCAACCTGCTGGGCACAACAGCAATAACGGAAGCAAACTTAAAACCGGTGTGTGAGTTTTATTGTGAAATGAGATCATGTGTAAATGTATCACCATAGCCCAGGTTGGGGGTGTAATTGATAATTTATCTGCTGTCTGTATCCCTGAACAAATGTCAAATTGGAGAGGTTATCAAGTTTGTATTATAATGTAATGATGTGAAACATGTGGGAGAAGAATTGGAGTGATAAAGGGTGGAAAACAAACTGGGGGAATGAGACTGAAGCTGCTGTGCAGACTGAATAGTTCTTGTTGTGTGAATGGAGGGACACATGTTGGGATGGATGGAGGGAGGAAGGGATGGACGGATGGATGAATCGAGAGTCCGATCGAGGGAAGGAGTGATGGATGGAGGGATGAATCTGAGAAGTAGAAGATTAGATTTGAAGAGCTTCCCAGTGTCACTGAACAACTGAACTTGGCGAAGTCATTGGGTAGAGACTATGCTTGCTGCTGTTTCCCCTTCGGGCGCCAGGGGCCACTTGACCACTCCCTGCAGCTGCTGCTGCTGCTCCTCACAGTGTCACATCTTGGCCCCACCCTGGACTAGGTGCAGCTCTTTGGCGGAACACCAGGAGCCAGAGGCGGGGAAGGACTGGCTGTCCTATTTCGGTGACGTCACCACCAGCCCCTACCCCCACCGTTTATTTTAAAGAAAAAAAAACACTGTTCAGAAATGGAGAAGGTGACCGAAATTCTGTCCCAGACACGCCACCGGGAGGTGATTTATATGTAAATAAAAATACAATTGTTAATTTAATATAAAAGATGCCGAAGGCGAAACTGCACATGCGCCTTATGTTCTCTGCGAGAAGATGGATACAGAACTGGGGCTTGGCCATAGAAGACAGAGGGTAGCGGTAGAGGGGTGATTTTCTGACTGGAAGGCTGTGACGAGCCATGATCGTCATGATGTGGAGATGCCGGCGTTGGACTGGGGTGAACACAGTAAGAGTTTTAACCTGGTGTTGTTAAAACTCTTACTAGCCATGATCCACAGGGATCAGTTCTGGGACCTTTGTTGTTCGTAGTATATATAAATGATTTGGAGGAAAATGTAGCTAGTATGATTGGTACGTCCACAGACCACACAAAAACTGGTGGAGTTGCGGAGAGTGAAGAGGATTGTCAGAGGATACAGCTACAGCAAAATATAGACCGGTGGAGACTTGAGCGGAAAAATGGCAGATGGAGTTTAATCTGGACAAGTGTGAGATAATGCATTTTGGAAGGTCCAATGCTTGTCGGAATTATACAGGAAAGGTAGAATCCTTAGGAATATTGACAGGCAGAGAGATCTGGGCGTACATATCCACCGATCACTGATAACATCGAAGGACAGTCGCTGAGTGACAAAATCTCCAAGGTTCAAACCCGAACAAAAGAAATAAGACGATAGTGAGTTTAAATTTACGATTCAATCCATGCTTGCGAGCTAAGAGAAAATGTGCGACATGTTTTGTCCACGATTCCCTGTCTGGTGAGGTGACTGCGAGTCAATGGAAGAACATTGAACTGGGATATAATTAATCTCCTTATAAGGGCAAGGTGTCCTCTGGCGTTGATCAAATCAGAAGAAAGTCCTTATCTAGTTATGGTAAGGCAGAGATTCTGGTCCGTAAAAGGTGTCAGGAAACAACAAAGCTCGAAAGTTACGCTCGAAATGACAGTGGCATTGTGGGGAAATTCAGTAATATTCGCAAAAAAGCATTCTGATCACACACTCGCTGTGTACCGACTGTGATCAAATGGACCGAGAAACGGAAAGGGGAGATGGGAAAGGGCTGGCCAATAATTGATACAGACGAGGAAATAACACCAGAGACAAACTGTCAGCTGACGAACCACTAACTCACTCTGGTGAGTGCCTTCGCTCGGAATTATAATACATTTCTGTTACTCTCACTTATTATTTCTGCTTTTCGGTGTGAGCGCGCCCTCTGCTGATCACTAACTGGAACTATCAGTGCGGCGCTTTTGTCCGGGATGCGCTCTCTGCAGCAGAAACACAAGGCGGTATCGGAGAGAAGCGTCCTGGTGACATTTGAGGTGTGGCTTTTGTGGCTTTTGCTACCAAATAAACCTGTTGGACTTTAATCTGGTGTTGTTAAACTTCTTACTGTGTTTACCCCAGTCCAACGCCGGCATCTCCACATCATGACATTTGAGGAACAGTGTTCCTTTGTACAAAGTGGACAATATTGTTTCACATCCTCCGAGCTATAAATCCTCATTAATTATCTCGGAGTTTCGCCCGGATACCAGAACAGAATAGGGAGAATAGCTGTCCGAGTATTTACAATCCAACATTATGCTCTGTACTTGGAGAACCCTTAATTCAGATTGATCCTTGGACACAGAATCATCACTATTGGTTTCTGCAACAAAACACAGAATGTATCAAATATCTGGGAGTGAAAATAACACTTGGAACAAATATTCCCCATGTTTTAGTTCGTATTTGTCTGTTTTGCTGCAGCTGTTTCTCTGATTGTATCTTCCTCTAAATCTATTCCTGATTCATTCATTTATATCACCGGTTCTTGCTCTGCTTAACTCCAGGTCTCGCCTCCATTTCCAATTATTCAACACCTCTTGTTTTCTTCCCATATCTCCACCTACATTTCTCCCTTGTCTCTCCCTTACAGGTTTCAAGAACAAATATCCCGCATAATGGACCATCAGCTGGTGCTCAGGTCCACCGTAATGTTTTGATACTTTGAAAAAATCCAAGTGGTCATTTTACATTCCACTCCATGGAAGTACTCCAGAATGTGATGCATGTTGCTGTTGTAAGGAGTGAGATTAATCAACAACTTGCAACCAATACACATCGTGCAGATCATGTATATCCAACGCCCAACATATCGACAGACATGTCAAACACTCCCGCATTAATATCAAATATTAATTTCCACACCAAATGCCGTTATTAGTCATTTCCTTGGATATAACGAAACACAGGAGGGATTGCAACATTATACCGACGGGAATGTTCTCGGTGCCAATATGAAATAATGGATGTCGAGGTGTACATATGATAGGGGAGATCTGAAATAAAAACAGAAAATTGCTGGAAAGACTCTGTGGAGAGAGAAACTGAGCTAAACATTTGCGACTTTGAAGCTCCGAGTTGGCTGAGCAAAGGAGATAATTCTGCCTTTTACTGAAAAGGATATATGAAAATTTTGTCCCAAGGCAACTTATCGAAAACCACACATCAGTGTTGCATTTCTACTTTGTCCTCGGTGACGATATGTAAGGTATTTACCATGGAAGTTATATACATGATTACGTATTCCATTAAACCTTAATTGACGCCATTCTCCTTTAATATTCTGGATCCAGGGAATGCAGAAACCAGGAAAAGGCAATTAGTGGAATTGCAGCTTCACGTTTTGATTTTAAGTGAGTATTTTTTGGAGAGTGTTGACCATAAAAAACAACTTTCTTTTGCATGGACAATTATCGGTGGAGTGTCTGCGATCTCTCAATCACAGCAGATATTAACACAAGAGTGACAATCGATTGAAATCCAATGAAATACAATCACCTGATGCCCTGAGAGCATCCGCTCGTTCAGCATGCAACAGAACCGTGGCCTGAAATTTGTCATTTCATCTGTTAGCAGAAACACCACAGACTCTTCAAACTCTTCATTCACTCAACAAGAACTTTGTCCAGTCCTAATGGAGACAGCACATCGGTATCAGGCGTTGGGGTGTGTTACTGTGTCAGTGAGTCACTGAGACACAAAACCCGAACGGAGCAGATAAACTATCCATTTATATCCCGAGGTGATGAGAAGTCTTTTATAGAACATAGAACATAGAACATTACAGCACAGAACAGGCCCTTCGGCCCACGATGTTGTGCCGACCTTCATCTGAAACCAAGATCAAGCTATCCCACTCCCTACCATCCTGGTGTGCTCCATGTGCCTATCCAATAACCGCTTAAATGTTCCTAAAGTGTCTGACTCCACTATCACTGCAGGCAGTCCATTCCACACCCCAACCACTCTCTGCGTGAAGAACCTACCTCTGATATCCTTCCTATATCTCCCACCATGAACCCTATAGTTATGCCCCCTTGTAATAGCTCCATCCACCCGAGGAAATAGTCTTTGAACGTTCACTCGATCTATCCCCTTCATCATTTTATAAACCTCTATTAAGTCTCCCCTCAATCTCCTCCGCTCCAGAGAGAACAGCCCCAGCTCCCTCAACCTTTCCTCATAAGACCGACACTCCAAACCAGGCAGCATCCTGGTAAATCTCCTCTGCACTCTTTCTAGCGCTTCCACATCCTTCTTATAGTGAGGTGACCAGAACTGCACGCAATATTCCAAATGCGGTCTCACCAAGGTCCTGTACAGTTGCAGCATAACCCCACGGCTCTTAAACTCCAACCCCCTGTTAATAAAAGCTAACACACTATATGCCTTCTTCACAGCTCTATCCATTGGTATATGTTCATCCTAAGCAACTCTGTACCGAAGGACTCTGTGCTCTCCGGGCTGTTCCCAGGGACACAAACCGAGACAAGCACCAATTGCTGTTGGAAAATCTTCAACTCGGTAAAATATACTCTTTGCCTTCTCGAAACTGGTTGATCTTCATGTGCAAAGAATTGTCCTCGATCGAGTGTTGCAGACTGGCACATTCCAGGGCGCAGGACTACCTGCTGAGGGACGCACTAATCCTTGGGGCAGTTGCTGCAAAGGCGCAAAGGGGAAATCCCCGCTGACTGAGACCATTCGGCCCTTGTGAACTGAGGGGAGCAGAACTCATTCTGAGCCCTTCTTGCTGTAGGGCTCACATTGACTGAATGCAGTGAATATTACACGTCTCGCAATTCTATTGAAGCACCTCAGAGTGCACATTGTTCAACGTAGACAATCTAAATGACAACGTCCTTCCTGTATTGACGATCTTAAAATATGTATTATGTTCCATTGATTGTACTGAACATCTTCATTGCGCAACAATACCTTTGAAGAAATCTTCAGTATCACTGCACTTTCTGAAATAACCATTTTGCAAAGTTTTGTAATGTTTCATTGAATGTGTTGAAGCACGTCAACGTGCAAAATTATCTGTGTACGAAACCTAAACGTCAATGCACTTTCTGTAAAGACTATTCTGAAACGTTCTGTAATGTTCCTTTAATTGTACACAGAGTGCAACAGCTTCATTGTCGAAAACTTGAATGTTATTGCACTTGCTGTTATGGCCATTTTGAAATATTGTGTAATGTACTTTCAGATATTTTATGAATAAGTTTTATTTTGCAAAAAACACAGCGTCCCAGTCATTGCGAGTACACAATCCCCACAGCTGCCGCTGCTCCCTTCAATAAGTTGTGAACTACTGGTGAATACAAAGAGCTTCTACAAATACATAAAGAGCAAAAGAGTGACAAGGGAGAAAGTAGGGCCAGTTAAGGATCAACAAGGTCATCGATGTGCGGATCCATAAGATATGGGTGAGATCCTAAATGAATATTTCTCGTCAGTATTTATTGTTGAGAAAAGCATGGATGTTAGGGAACTTGGGGAAATAAATAGTGCTGTCTTGAGGAGTGTACATATTACAGAGAAGGAGGTGTTGGAAGTCTTAAAGCGTATCAAGGTAGATAAATCCCCGGGACGTGATGAAGTGTATCCCAGGACATTGTGAAAGGCTCGGGAGGAAATTGCGTGTCCCCTAGCAGAGATATTTCAATCATCGATAGTCACAGGTGAGGTGCCTGAAGATTTGAGGGTGGCAAATGTTATGCCTTTGTTTAAAAAAGGCCGAATGGTCTCATTGAAGAAAAGCCTGGGAACTACAGGCCAGTGAGCATCACACCTGTGTTGAGTAAGTTGTTGGAAGTATTTTGAGAGACAGGATCTACAGGCATTTAGAGATGCAAGGACTGATTAGGGACAGTCAGCATGGCTTTGTGAGTGGAAAATCACGTCTCACAAGTCTGATTGAGTTTTTTGAAGGGGTAACCAAGAAGGTAGATAAGGTCAGTGCAGCTGGTGTTGTCTACATGGCCTTTAGCAAGGCCTTTAACAAGGTAGCGCATTGTAGGTTGTTGGATGAGGTTAAATCTCATGGAATCCAGGGTGGGTAGCTAAATGGATACAAAATTGGCTTGATGACAGAAGCCAGAGGGTGGTTGCAGAGGGTTGTTTTTCAAACTGGAGCCTGTGACCAGCAGTGTGCCTCAGGGATCAGTACTGGGTCCACTGTTATTTGTCATTTATATTAATGATTTGGATGAAAATATAGGAGGCATGGTTCGTAAGTTTGCAGATGACACCAAGATTGGTGGCATAGTGGACAGTGAAGAAGGTTATCTCCGATTGCAATGGGATCTTGATCAATTGGGCCAGTGGGCTGACGAATGGCAGATGGAGTTTAATTTAGATAAATGTGAGGTGATGCATTTTGATAGGTTGATCCAGGGTAGGACTTACTCGGTTAATGGTAGGGCGTTGGGGAGAGTAATAAAACAAAGAGATCTTGGGGTACATGTTCATAGCTCCTTGAAAGTGGAGTCACAGGTGGACAGAGTGGTGAAAAAGGCATTCAGCATGCTTGGTTTCATTGGTCGGAGCATTGAATACAGGAGTTGTGACGTCTTCTTAAAGTTGTACAAGACATTGGTAAGGCCACACTTGGAATACTGTGTACAGTTCTGGTCACCCAATTATAGAAAGGATATTATTCAACTACAAAGAGTGCAGACAATATTTACTAGGATGCTACCGGGGCTTGATGGTTTGAGGTATAAGGAGAGGTTGGATAGACTGGGACTTTTTTCTCTCGAACGTGGAAGGCTTAGGGGTGACCTTATAGAGGTCTATAAAATAATGAGGGGCATAGATCAGCTAGGTAGTCAATATCGTTCTCCAAAGTTAGGGAAGTCTAAAACTAGATGGCATAGGTTTAAGGTGAGAGGGGAGAGATACAAAAGTGTCCAGAGGGGCAATTGTTTTTACACAGAGGGTGGTGAGTGTCTGGAACAAGCTGCCAGAGATAGTAATAGAGGCAGGTACAATATTGTCTTTTAAAAAGCATTTAGCCTGTTGCTTGAGTAAGATGGGTATAGCATTTGTCTGTATAGCATGCAAGAAACAATACTTTCCACTGTAAAACAGTGTATGTGAAAATGATAAATCAAATCAAATCAAATCAAATTTACCCAAACCCAAGACAATTCCTCCTTTACATCTTTTGAAACAATATTCAGTTATTTAATTCAGAAAAACAATGAGAGAAATAAAACCTGAAATAGAGGCATTCATTCTAATGAGCATTTTCTTAAATTTTAAACTATGATGACGGATTGCGATATTGAGAACGCGGAAAATATATTGTACTGAGCTGGTGCTCACAGTTTGTCTGATTCTAGGAGCTGCGCTCCGAAAGCTGTGGCGTTTGCTACCAAATAAACCTGTTGGACTTTAACCTGGTGTTGTGAGACTTCTTACTGTCATGAATTAGAGCCGAAAGGAGCTCTCGGCTGGTTGGATGAATCCAGAGTAAAGAGCCCAGGAGCGTATTGGATTATCACCTGATGACGCTGTCAGGAATAAATCAACTTGTGGATTGTGATATCCAATCAGCTCTTTATTCTCTATTCAGTGCTCTCCACTCTTCCGACCATAGGTGCTGCAGGGTGTGACGTCAGACCGGCCACAGCCAATGCTCTCAGCTTTATCTTGTTCGATCTTCTGCAGCTGTCGGAGAAACAAGTCCCTGGAATCCAGGAGCAGCAGCAATGCGGCTCCGCATTTTCTCTCTGATTTGGGTGACATTCATTGTTGGTGAGTTTAACACCTTAAAAATGAGTTATTTTCTGGAGGGATAAAGTTGAAAAGCAGGACATTCATGTTATACAGGTATTGGACATGCCGTAGAACACAAATGAATTCTTGCGAGTGGTTTTAGTCTTTTGAAAATAGATTCGAAAAGCACACTGCAACGGCGATTTCGAGAAATGGTACCAGGATTGGGAGATGAGAGCTATCAGAATGCAAGATTGTGATTAACTTTGCGACTGACGAAAAAAACCTGACTGATTTATTTACAATTATAAAGAGGATTGGTGCGATGGACGGGGAGAGGATGATTCCACTTGTGGAAGGATTCCAAATATACGTCCCATAATTCCAAGAAACAAAGAGATCGACTGGGAATCGGAGAGAAACATCTTTAGAAAGAGTTCGGTAGAATGTGACTCATATTAACACAATGAACACTTGAGTAGAGGAGCAAAGACTAATTTCAAGGTAAACTGAACTAAACAGCTGAGGAAGAAACGGACAGATGCATTGAGAAGAGGCGAGAGGGAGGAGTCTCCTGGGGATTGTAAACGGGAACATAGATCAGTTGGACAGAATATGGTATGATTCAATCCATATTTTTATGTTACACTGTCAGTGAATTTTCTCCGTTCGTTCAATTGAACTTTTAATCAATATTTTTCCTTTCTTTAACCGTGTGTTTCAGTTCTGAGCGATGGAGATTCTGTCACTCAGCGGGAATCCTCACTCACACGGACAGAGGGAGAAGATGTCACTTTAAACTGCACCTTTACCGACGAGGCGTATTATTTATTCTGGTATCGTCAATACCCAGACAGACAGCTCGAGTTTGCAGTCCGGAGAGACAAGAACGGCGGTTTTGAATTAAAGGCGGATTTCGCACGGACCCGGTTTTCTGATTCAGTCCAGCAGGCAGACAATTTGTAGAGATTGACCATCTCGGAGCTGCGGCTGTCTGACACTGCGGTCTATTACTGTGCACAGAGTCTCACAGTGATGTCAACAAGCGAATACTCGTACCAAAACTGCCGCAGTTTTCTGGATCACAGCTGCTGTCTGCTGAGAGCTGTTTCTAACAGCGGGACACACACTAACTCGTCAATACATTCCTGTGAACACAAACCAGACCACAATTCACACAAACACCATCCAAAATCGTTCACAGATCACTCCCTTCACTGTGCGAGGGAAGAATTAGCTGTTGTTTATTTGGGATCACCAGGAACTCAGCACGAGCATTGAGAATACAAAATGCTGCAGGTAGCCTTGAACTAGTTGTACCCTTGTTCTGATGTTTCAAAGAACACTCGGGGCAAAGGAACCAATAATGTTTGGTTTGATATGTCAGTCAATAGTGTAAACTGATGTTCGCCTGCTGAGGCAAATCCTAATAATGACAGCAGCCTGATTAAACATCTCTCAATGGTACCGTAATTAATCAAAAATATCAACAGGGAATCGAAGAGAAACTCAATTGGAAAGAGTTCGGTAGAATGTCACTCATATTAACACAATGAACATTTGACATACATTAAAACTAAAAATTCTTAACATTAAAGGTACAAAAGTTGATTTCAATACATGATTAGAACCCGATGAGCAATTATTGATAAGAAAATTATCTTTAAGAACAGGTTTAGTTTGCTCCAGACACTGCAACATTTGGCAAGAAAATCGACTGAATGCAAAAACCTAATTAAGAACGTCAGAAAGTTTGTGCAGCACAGCTCGGGATGAGCAATAAATACAGGCCTAGCCAGCCACGCCCACATTCGGGAATAGATTTCTTTAAAATTCTGCTGAAATCACCAGAGGTGTTTTGGGAAATCTTTATGTTCAGGCAATGATTTTGCTCTCCCTCTCCCCCCGCCACCTGCACTTCCCTCAGTATTATATAGCTGTTGCTAAATTTCCCTGTTGTGCGACTTCTTTTAACGGCTGGAACACAATATCAAATACTTTTCTCAGCATTTCCATCGCAATCTACGACGCGGTATAAATTAAATTATAAATTATCCAGACACATTGGAAGTATGTGGGGGCTTTATCCCGGTCCTGAAGGTACAGCTGTAAATCATATGAAGCAGCAATGGTCGAATAGCTGAAAATAATGGCAATCGATTCTCCTTCCAACTTTATCGCAGTAACCAGCCCCTGAGGGACAAATTCTGCACCACTCACCCTGCAAAAGAACAGATATACGAAATTTAACGATTGTTTTTTACCACTCTGTAAGAAATAATGTGATCACGCTGATTGATTTCTTTTAAGAAATACCTGGAAAGGACAGTTAAAGGGGAAGGTTTCTACCTCAGCATCGCGAGCAAGCTGGAGATTGCGCAATTTGGAAAATTACCAACTAAAATAGCTGAAGCTGTGAGGAATGTGTAAAAAGTAACACACAGCATGTTCACAGAGTTGATGCGGGATCTGAACTCAGTGAGTTGAAGCTCAATTGTTTTATTTCAGAGTTCAGAAGAAGTTGAGTCATATCCGACCTCAATAGCTATTGGTTCATTCCTGACAGAGCCAGCGGGAGATACCCAATCAGCTCACAGCTCCTTTGTCCTATATTTCATCCAATCAGCTCCGACTGTCTTTGTTCTCCAATCCATGACGTCAGAGCGAGATGCAGGGAACCAGTTGAATCGGTTCTCAGAACAATGAACTGGACAGAAGAACATCAGAGAATAGGGAATAGGAGCTGGAGTGGACCATTTGCTCCTTCATTAGGGCCTGCTCCGCCATTCAGTAAGATTATTGTTGATCTACCGCACAATCACCTTCCTGCACTACCTCCATATCGGTTATTTCCCTGAATATCCGCAAATCTATCAACTGCCTTCCTAGAAAGCAAACAACTGTATGGCTACCGCTCTCTTTGACACAGAATGTGCACTAAAGCGAATGTGTGCATTTTCACCGAGATGACCTTTGAGATATGAAGCTGATAGGTTTTATTTAATGTTACAATAACAGCACCAGGGTCTCCGATTCAGAGTTGCTCGTAAACCACGGAAACTACTATAAAGCGAGATTTTACATAAACTGACAGACATTCCGCACCAAAAAGTGATCTTTCGGACTCACTGATCTGTATAATATGATTTCATTTATATTAGCAGTTCACAACCCAGCTCACAGACCTGATTGAGTGAGAGGAAGGGAGATTGCCTTTGTTGGTTTTTGTACGGATTGACTGTGCCTCTGTAACAGTGTGGGGTTCAGCGCACAGTGATACACGGCAGAGTCAGAGACAAGGACCCCGGTGATATTTAATGGAGCTGTTTTCTTGTCTTGGTCCAAATTAGCAGAAAACCGATCCGAAAAATCAAGAGATTTATCCCCCTTCCCGTTGCCGTAACTTTTCAATAAATATCTCGGAGCTTCTCCAGGGTACAGGATGTACCAGAAGAGAGTTTGGTCAGCGTATTTTGCTTTATAACTGCAGTTCAAAATTACCGTCTGTCCTTCCTGAACCGTTAATTCAGGCGGCTCCTGGGAAACTGAAGTTTGGCCACTGGTTCCTGTAACAACATATAGAATGTGTGAGAAATCTGTTTGTAAATATAACCCATGAAACACACACTGAGGTACGTTCGCGGCCAGGTGTCCCTGGAGAGGGAGCATGCGGTGTCCACGGGCGAGGTTGACGCTTTCCGCGCCCGCTGGGCACCGCAGGGGTTGGGGTGCATTATTGACCCTAATAATCACATTTTAATTTGATGTTTTTAAGTTTCCTTTGTACTTTGATTTCTGTTCGGGCTGTTCCCCCTCCTTTTTGGGGAGCTGCCCCTTTTACTTTGTCCTGATTTAATCTGAGTTTGTTTACTTGGTTTGGTTTGACCTAAAAAGAGGACACACACTGAGGACTTGAGCTCAGACTCACCGGTCAGCATGACCACTATTATCAGTAAATCACACAGGGAACACATGGATCCTGATTGGACAGTAAACAGCCACACTGTTTAAAATATGTTGCTGTTTCTCGTCTTATATCACAGAGTCAACTCAGATCAGAAGCAGCTTCAATTATTGGGAAGCTGCGGGGATGGGGTCATTTTTCAGTGCTGCGATTGGCAGTCTTCCTGAGATGACGTCAGCTGTGGACCAATCACTGTTAGTAGAGGAGTAAACTCAGCTTCAATCACTTTCCATCCCCGGCTGTGTGCATCTTTCTCACCCTCTTTCTCTCTCCATGGAAGTTTTATAACATTATCAGTTATACTGGCTCTTTGTCGGTTTAACTCTCTTCCTTTCGAACTCAATGTCCCTGTTTTTTGCATGGACTTTCTCTGTATCTGAATTTGAAAGTGTAATGAATAAGTTAGATTTATTTATTCCGCGGGTATATATAAGTGCATCCACTGCATGAACATAAATAGTAGTTGCTGTTTTAAGTGTACCGGGGATATGTAGTCACCCAACTCCAGTTTGTCGGTGCAGGGTTGAAGGGGCGAAGGGCCTATTTCTGTGGTGTAAATTTATTTGTCCCACATTGAGATGCGGTTCCACCGGGGTTATTTGTTTCCCGGGAAAGCAATGATTTCAATCAGTCATTATTTCAATCCAGAAACTTCAAAATGTGACAACTCTGGGAGTGCCTTTGATCCTAGACCACATTTGGCTTATGAGGAGTGACTGAGTAGATTGGGACTATACTCATTGGAATTCAGAAGAATGAGTGGAGATCTTATAGAAACATAAAGATTATGAAGGGAATAGATAAGATAGAAGCAGGGAAGTTATTTCCATTGTCAGGTGAAACAAGAACAGCGCTGATTGTCATGGCCTCAAAATAAAGGGGATTTAGGACTGAGTTGAAGAGAAAATTCTTCACCCAGAGGTTTTGAATCTGTGGAATTTCCTGCCCAGTGAAGCAGTTGAGGCTACCTCATTGATTATTTTTAAAGACAAGAATAGACACATTTTTGAACAGTAAATAAATGGAGGGTTATGGTGAGCGGGCGGCTAAGTGGAGTTGAGTCCACGAAAAGATCAGCCATGATCTTATTGAATGGTGGAGCAGACTCGAGGGGCCAGATGGCCTACTCCTGCTCCTTGAGCTTATGTTCTTATGTCATGTTCTTATTAAACAGATCTCCACTGACAGATAGGCATCTGATACAGAAAGATTAAAAGTACAGATTGATGGAGTTATTCGCCCGGGCGCTCTGCGGGTTTGTGTGATTGGTATGGGAAATGATTGGATTTGATCTGGGAGTAATCTGAGCGACAAATATTACACTTACTAAGTGGAAGTCATTGACCTCAGGGATGGAAAGCCACTCAGATGAAGCTGCACTGACGGATTCATTCTATGAACAGTTTCTCTGTAATTCAACGTCATGGGTTTCCATGACAACAGACTCTTGATTCTGGGTCTCATTGCACAGTAAGTCACGATTCTGTCTGTCAGCTTCAAACCTTTCTTGGACAAGAGAAAAGTGCTTTGTTTCAGGTTGAGATTCCCGCTGAAGTGTTCAAAGCCGGGAGCCTTATCGGTAAACCCATAACTACTGTTTCTGAGCAGATATTGAGGGGCTCGGTGTGGATACTGGCGATACCAGAACAGGTAATTTTGTTGTGCAGCTGTACTCGATACAGAGTAACAGCAGGGAATTCATGAATGGTCACCCTCTGCTGCTTGGATTACCGGTACTGACTGGGACACTGAGTCACCATTGGTCATCTCTGAAAATAACAACGGACACAAAGCGGGTTAGGTGGAATAACAACAACGGAATAAAATCGCCTAGAGATGGAAATGGGCAATGAATATGGTGATTGATGGATTTCAGAGGTTTAGAATGACCGACCTGTGATCAGGACAAGAACCAGAGTCAGATAGAGTTTCACCCCCATGGTTCCAGTCTGGACTCCAGAAACAGAGACAGTGATCACTGACTATACCAGACCTGCAATTAGAGAAGTGGAAACAGCCAGGGGGATGCAATGACGTCAATGCGATTCCCTCTCTCCGCCCATTGTCACATTTTCAACCAATCGCTTCCTCTCGAAGGGGATCGTGATGTTTCATAAGTGATGAGAGAGCGCCCTCCCGTAGACAGCACAGCCGCATATTGGAAACAGATACACACACAGCCACGTGCAAAGGCCAACACATAAAGATATATAAAACCATCCAGATATATACCCAGACACATCAATTCCGACGTTCCTAGTCATTAAGGCAGAAAGCAGAAGTTTTCTGGAGATATTTGACACATATTGGTCTGAGTTGCTGACGATGACGGTATGTGAATAACTCCACCTTTCGTGTTTGCTGCAGGCCTCGTATCCAGCACCGAATCAACACAAGCATCGACAGAAAGACAAATAAAAACTGTGAAAGATTCCCAAACCGATCCACTCAAACATCGATACAGGATAGCATGGCGGCATAGTGGTTAGCGACGGTGCAATACAGCGCCAGGGACCCGGGTTCAATTTCCGGCTTGCTCTGTGTGGAGTCTGCATATTCTCTCCGTGTCTGTATGGGTTTCATCCGGCTACACCGGTTTCCCCCCATAGACCGAAAGACTAGGTGAATTCGCCATGCTAAATTATCCCTCAGTGTACCCGAACAAGCGCCGGAGTGTGGCGACTCGGAGATTTTCACAGTCGCTTCATTGCAGTGTTATTGTTAGCTTACTCGTGCCAGAAATAAATAAACTTAAACTTAAACAGAGATCATCATTGAGGAAGAAAAGCAAAGAGATTAATTAATTAATTAATTAATTAATTAATAGACAAAAGAGAAATGCAGTCTTTGACAATGTTAAAAACGTTGGACCTTCCAGAGTATGCTTTGTGAAAAGGAATTCCCTGAGGTTATGTCAGTGCAGCAACAAATACCAGACATGCTAGCAAATATAATACAAGACATTTACACGTGGTTCATTATATACAAACGCACACGTAAAGAACGGTGTGGCACAACACCAGTGTAAATTGAGAAACTGCAATGACACCCTATCTTTCTAGTGAGTGCAATGTGCTGTGTAATATTGATTAAATTAGTCCTCTCTTTCAACCTCACTCAGTTGACAGTTTGTTGAAACATCGCCCCTAATGTTTGAACCAACTATTTCGTACTTAAAAATCTTCAAAGGCGCTTTACAATCAACGAATCTGACATCAAGCACAGTGACACTGTAATGAAGGAATTATTATTTACACAGAGGGAGGCTGAAAGGTTTAATTATTTATCCGAAAGTTTTATCAACCTGGCATTATCACGAATAAAGGAATGGAGGAATCGGGTATTTTCCAGATGATTTCAATTTGGATTAATAATGAGACGAACATCGGTTCACAAATTATCACCATATTATAACACCTCCCTTTGACATGTCGAGGAGCAGTTCTAATTAAACTCAATATTAACCTTCTTCTTCGGAGTAGCCAGTTTCATTGGACCATGAAATGCAAACGTACAGTGGAGGCGATGGTGTAATTGTATTATCGCGAGACAATGAATCCAGAAGTTCAGCTAATCTCCTGGGGACCAGGGTTTGAATACCGCCACGGCAAGTGATGGAATCTGAATTCATTTTTAAAAATTCTGGAATTGGGTATCTACTGACGACCATGAAACTATTGTCGATTGTTTGTTTAAAAAAAACATCTGGTTCACTCAACCCTTTAGGGAAGGAAATCTGTGTCATTGCCTACACAGCAATGTGGTTGATTCACAACATTTCCCCAAGAGCAAATAGGGATGAGCAATAAATTCTGCCCAGCCACTGATTCCCATGTCCCACGAATGAATACAAGAAGGTTCACAGTCTAAACCTCCTTTATCATAGAGCCTGCAATTTGGATGCAAGCTCCTCCGTTAAATGCTCTGTCGTATGAAGTGTTGCCTCCAGGCAACGATATTTCCTGCAATCCCAACTGTCACCTGTGGTACCAATAAACTGATGCTATCGGATATTTTTGGCCACATCTAAAGTCCTGGAGCGCCATCCAGTGGAATCCAGTCGAAAGCCTCTTCCTTTCTATGCAAATATTGCGACATGATATTTTATAGAATGATTATTAATGCTGGTTTATTATTACTGCTCTCTTCTTATCCTTTCTTCTCCCATTTGGAACTGTTGCTTATTTGCATAACGTCTGCGATTAATGGTTTCAGGTTGCTGGTATTCAGTGTCATAATGCGTGTTTATTTTATTCATATAGGGCTCTGTATTGGGACCTCTGTTGTTTGTGATTTATATAAACAAGGGATACAAGGAGAAGTGGCTAGATGGGTGGAGAACTGGCTTTGCCATAGGAGACAGAGGGTAGTGGTCGAAGGGTCTTTTTCCGGCTGGAGGTCTGTGACCAGTGGTGTTCCGCAGGGCTCTGTACTGGGACCTCTGCTATTTGTGATATATATAAATGATTTGGAAGAAGGTGTAACTGGTGTAATCAGCAAGTTTGCGGATGACACGAAGATGGCTGGAATTGCGGATAGCAAAGAGCATTGTCGGGCAATACAGCAGGATTATAGATAGGCTGGAAAATTGGGCGGAGAGGTGGCAGATGGAGTTTAATCCGGATAAATGCGAGGTGATGCATTTTGGAAGAAATAATGTAGGGAGGAGTTATACAATAAATGGCAGAGTCATCAGGAGTATAGAAACACAGAGGGACCTAGGTGTGCAAGTCCACAAATCCTTGCAGGTGGCAACACAGGTGGAGAAGGTGGTGAAGAAGGCATATGGTATGCTTGCCTTTATCGGACGGGGTATAGAGTATGAAAGCTGGAGTCTGATGATGCAGCTGTATAGAACGCTGGTTAGGCCGCATTTGGAGTACTGCGTCCAGTTCTGGTCGCCGCACTACCAGAAGGACGTGGAGGCATTGGAGAGAGTGCAGAGAAGGTTTACCAGATTGTTGCCTGGTATGGAGGGTCTTAGCTATGAGGAGAGATTGGGTAGACTGGGGTTGTTCTCCTTGGAAAGACGGAGAATGAGGGGAGATCTAATAGAGGTGTACAAGATTATGAAGGGTATAGATAGGGTGAACAGTGGGAAGCTTTTTCCCAGGTCGGAGGTGACGATCACGAGGGGTCACGGGCTCAAGCTGAGAGGGGCGAGGTATAACTCAGACATCAGAGGGACGTTTTTTACACAGAGGGTGGTGGGGGCCTGGAATGCGCTGCCAAGTAGGGTGGTGGAGGCAGGCACGCTGACATTGTTTAAGACTTACCTGGATAGTCACATGAGCAGCCTGGGAATGGAGGGATACAAACGATTGGTCTAGTTGGACCAAGGAGCGGCACAGGCTTGGAGGGCCGAAGGGCCTGTTTCCTGTGCTGTACTGTTCTTTGTTCTTTGTTCTTTTATAAACGATCTAGAAGAAGGTGTAACTGGGGTGATCAGTAAGTTTGCGGACGACACGAAAATGGCTGGACTTGCAGATAGTGAGGAACATTGTCAGAGGCTACAGAAGGATATAGATAGGCTGGAAATTTGGGCAAAGAAATGGCAGATGGTGTTCATTCCGGATGAATGCGAAGTGACGCATTTTGGTAGAACTAACGTAGGGGGGAGCTATACGATAAATGGCAGAACCATAAAGGGTGTAGATACGCAGAGGGACCTGGGTGTGCAAGTCCACAGATCCTTGAAGGTGACGTCACAGGTGGAGAAGGTAGTGAATAAGGCATATGGTACGCTTGCCTTTATAGGACGGGGCATAGAGTATAAGAGTTGGGGGTCTGATGTTGCAGTTGTATAGAACGTTGGTTTGGCCGCATTTGGAATACTGCGTCCAGTTCTGGTCGCCGCACTACCAGAAGGACGTGGAGGCTTGAGAGAGAGTACAGAGGAGGTTTACCAGGATGTTGCCTGGTATGGAAAGGCTTAGTTATGAGGAGAGATTGGGTAAACTGGGGTTGTTCTCACTGGAAAGACGGAGGATGAGGGGTGACCTAATAGAGGTGTATAAAATTATGAAAGGCATAGATAGGGTGAACGGTGGGAAGCTTTTTCCCAGGTCGGTGGTGACGTTCACGAGGGGTCATAGGTTCAAGGTGAGGGGGGTGGGGGGAGGTTTAACACGGATATCAGAAGGACGTATTTTACACAGAGGGTGGTGGGGGCCTGGAATGCGCTGCCGGGCAAGGTGGTGGAGGCGGACACACTGGGAGCGTATAAGACTTATCTAGATAGCCACATGAACGGAGTGGGAATGGAGGGACACAAAAGAATGGTCTAGTTTGGACCAGGGAGCGGCACGGGCTTGGAGGGCCGAAGGTCCTGTTCCTGTGCTGTATTGTTCTTTGTTCTTTGTTCTTATATGAATACTTCCATCTTTCATAAAGTTGTATTAATAATTTGTTCTGAATAGAATCTTTTCATCGCCCCAACCAGCAAAGACTCATAACAACTAAAATGTATGTGTGTGTGGTGTGTGTTTACTGGTTATCAGCAAAGCGTGTTATTAAGTCCAAAGGTTAAGCACAGATAGAATTAAAATCTCTCCCTACAATCTGGTGTCACATTATTGGACAGGTGAGGTATAGGTGTGATGCAATACACATCTCCCTCTACATTATCCAATCACTCATTCCCAGATTCAGTAGAGCACGCGTTAGAAAAGAAACGGTCGCCCTGACCAACGTGAGACCTCCCGATCTTGGGGAAAGTACATTGAGATGGGGAGTCAGACCACTGAAGGTAAAAGTAAAAGAGAGAGGGAGGGTCGGCCCTTGGCTGCGTGGGACGGCAGACATGATGAGTAATAGAGATTCGAGCAGAAAGAAACTTTAATTTTCAACTGGAACCATTCAGAGAAGGTCTTCTGAACTCGCATGCTGGCCGTTCATCCTTCTCTCTCTGAAGTTGATATGACAGGTCAGCAACTCAAATCTCAGGGCTGAACTCCAGGACATTAGAATGAAAAGATCTCAGATTCAGGAATGTCGGAAAATACAAAGGACCAGACCAGAATCCCCAGGAGATGCTCATATCATCCACAACCTGTGGAAGAACATGGTGAGATGGAGGTGGATGGAAAGGCCTTTGACCCTGTAATCCACATTTAAATTAGACCTACCAAAATGAATCACCTCACATTTATCAGGGTTAAACTCCATTTGCCATTTTTCAGCCCAGCTTTGCATCCTATCTATGTCTCTTTGCAGCTCTCCACATCATCCACTACTTCACCAATCTTGGTGTCATCAGCAAATTTACTGATCCACCCTTCAGCCCCCTCCTCTAAGTCATTAATAAAAATCACAAAGAGCAGAGGACCAAGCACTGATCCCTGCGGCACTCCGCTAGCAACCTGCCTCCAGTCCGAAAATTTTCCATCCACCACCGCCCTCTGTCTTCGATCAGATAGCCAGTTACCTATCCAATCGGCCAACTTTCCCTCTATCCCACACCTCCTTACTTTCATCATAAGCCGACCATTATAAAACATATATGCTCATATTTTAAATGTAATTTATGTATTGAATGACTTATTGTTCATTTCAACCAAAAGCAAGTCACTGTAAGGTATGATGATAAATCGAAGAGTTGAGAGCCAATGGCCTGGGAACCTTAGTAGTTGCAGAATTAATATCTAAAAGTTTCTGGCGAGGGAACGCATTTTGCAACTTTATGAATGGGGACATTCAATGTTTAGACATAGAATAGATCGTACTGGGACTCAGGATCACGTGTCTATCCAGTTTTGGAAATGAGCCGGTGGGAATGTTCATTTTGACCTCCTCACACAGAGATACCTGCCCCGTAAGTTTTATATTGTCTGTAGTTAACGACAGTATTGGTCATCTCAAATTATCCCACAACACGAGTCATAATTCGGAAATTTGCAATCGATGATGTGCTTATGTGAAATACACCTCAGTCTCTTGGATTCACCCCATGGTTTCACATCTGTTCTGTATGTGTTCTCTATCTAGCTTGTGGTTTGCCTGCCTGGGAAGTATTTCATCGGACGATATATAGAGAGATACACTCTGTTAACCCACGCTGCAGCGACACTGATAGAGTTTTTAAGGGACAGTGTATAGGAAACTATCTTCTGCCACATGCTGTCCTGCATCGGCCTCTAATGAAGGAGCCGTTGCTGTTTAGAATTACCTGAAACTCGTCAGTGACAGACCAGTCTATGCGTGAAATCACCGCGGTTCTCCTCATTATTCATTCATTCTGTATCTGGATTTTATCATAAAAAGGCAGACATGACGGTGTATTTACACGTGTGGGTCACTGGGTGGCGCAGTGACTCTTTCACGAAAGGGAATTGAGTTCAACCACATCCCACACATGACTGGGGAAAATCCCTGTCTGGGAAAGAGGGGAAACCGTATAATAGGGAAAATGGGGCGGAGTGGATGTGTTTTGGAGAACGGAATTAAGCCAAGCCAGAGATGGTTAAAATTTCATTCAATATTTATTTTAAAAATTGAGAGAATATTTTACAGCAACATTATTCTTTTAAAGTTAGAAAAGTGAACATAACGATTGAGCTTCACATGGAGAACAGAACAGATGCACAAGGAATCCGTCAGTATCTGTACATCTGTTACATACACCAGAAAGAGAAAACAGGACCTTAATAGAAAGAGGAATTATCAAATGTGAATAAGGAGTGAGAAAAGTTTCTTATTTATACATGATCTTTAAACTACGGGGAAACTATTAACCACAATTACATTATAACAAAAAATGCCTCGTACATTTCACACTGAAAACTGAATTAACGTCTATGATTGCCTCAGTTACGGATTCAGAATGATAAACTGAGAGAATTTTACTGATAGAGTCACCGAGAGCAGATATTGTATTTGATCCACACAGAGATCTTGATAATCAGCTGAGGGAAATCTGCAGCTTCCAAAATTCAACCCATCATTTGATCTGTAAAAGAAAGATACAATAATGAAGCAGATGTTGATGATGCGGGACATTAATGTTAGAGTTTTTAATCAGCGAAACATTGAGAATTTTTTCAAATCCATTCTGCCAGTTTGGAATGTGAGTGAATTGAATCATCTCACCTTCACCAGAGTGACCGCAGTGCTGTAGAAAATGCTCAGGAAGAACAGCACGATGAATGTAGAAGCGGTTGTCCAGATGTTGCTGTTATCATCCTCATTGTCGTCAATCCAGACGCGGTCGGTGGAGTCTAGGGGACGGAGACCAGGAACTGAAATTAGATTACTTTATTTCTCCAGGTGATCTTATTGTTACTTTTATGTTCCCCGTTCTCCTTTTTAAGCTGTTCATTTAATCTCGAATTTAATTTTCAATGTATATCTACTGTTAAATTCAGGACACTCAGTAACCGATCTCCGTAACTATTTTCACACCTGATCTTTATTGACATTCCTTGGACAGTCCATGTCAGAAAACACTGAAGATGTTTAATTGAGTATCAGTTTATTTTTGAACTATTTGCCACTATCCCTTATTGAACAATGTTATGACTGATATCGAGGAACGTTCACTGATCAATGATTGTTTTCACAGATGGTTACTGATTTATAAACTAAATGTTGTTGTTTAAGAGTTGGGATGTAATTTCCGATCTGTGCTTCTTTATGGTGGAAATAGATCATGAGCTTAATTCAGCTTCTCAACGTGTTTGTCTGTTCATTGTACATTTGGATAGTTAATCTGTGGATATGTGCATTAAAAAATCACCTTTAAATTTTACATTCATCATTTGCCTACCATTTGTATTTAAGATCATGCGTTTGTGTGCGTGTGCATGAGCATCTCCTGGTCTGCATTATTCTTGGCTCTGAGTTAATATGTGTGCAACAGTGTTAAGGTACTTGTTCATTTGCCTATGGTTGTTGATTTGTGAAGTTGTCTGCATCTGTGTGTATATTTTATTCTTCTGTCATTGTGTATGTATGACTCTATTATTGTGTGAAGTCTATGAATATGTATTAATGCCATTCTTAATGGGCGCACGTGTGTTTATGCCTATTGCTATGTGTTAATTTCTGTGACTCTAGTAATGTTTGTTTCCCTTTCTGTGTGCGTCTGTCTCTCCGTGTGTTTCTGTGCATGTCTGTTAACAGGTCAGTACATGTATATACGTGTTGATAGTTCTTTATAACGGTGTGTTGATGTATGTTTGTGTTTCGATGTGTAGTAATGTGTGCTATGGTGTTCTGTTCTGTATGAGCATGTTCATGTTTGCGTCCACATGTTTGCGTGTAAATGTTTTGCAGTCTGTTCATCTATATGCAGTCTGCTAATTTGTTTATATATATTTCCATGTATGTTTGTTAATGTGTATAACATTGTGCGTCTTTATATCTATATTCCTGTCAGCGTGAATGTGTGCTAATATATGTATTTATTTGAGATGATGTATGTGCTTGTCTATTTATGTGGGTCTGCATGCGTGTGTATCTGTCTGTATTGTGTCTCTGCATGTATGTGTTTGTATTTGGGACTGTGTACCTACTCACGTATGTGAATGTGTATGTACTTGTGTGTTTTATGTGTATATGTGTGCGTTTGTACATATTTGATTATCTACGTATGTTGTTGTTTTAGTGACTGTACAAGCGCGAGTCTATGTATCCGTGTGTGTGTGTGTGTGTGTGTGAGAGAGAGAGAGAGAGAGAGAGAGAGAGAATATGTGTGTGTGCCTATGTATATTTGTGTACGGATGTATTTATGTATGGGTGTATTTTTGTGTGGGTGTATTTGTGTCTGTGTGTATTTGTGTGTGTATTTTCGTTTGTGCCTGCGTTGTCCATGAGTGCATTTGTGTGCGCATTCTTGTTTCTCTGCATGTGTGTACGTTTGTGCAAGTATTGCATGTACCTATGGTGTGTGAAAGTGTATCTGTGTGTATGCATGCATCTGTGTGTTCTGTGCATGTGTATGTGCTGTGTATGTGTGCTTCTATGTCTGTATTTGAATGCGCCTGTCCGTATTTCTGTATATGTGCATGCATTTGTGTGTGTGTATTTACATGTGTCTTTCTGCATTTGTGTGAATATTTGTGAGTATGTGTATTTGTGCGTGTATTTGTGCATTTGTGTCGATGTGTGTGTGTGTCTGTGTGTGTGTGTGTATGTGTACGCCCATGTGTGTATTTATAATTGTGACAGTTCTGTGCGGTATTGTCAGTGTGTGTATTTTTTAACTGTTGCTTCAAGTTTCACCGGCAATCATTAACTGAACATGATCCAAACAATATGAATAATAGAGCACATTTTCAGTGTTTGCTGTATAAATTTCTTTTATGTGAGTGGCATGGTGATATCAGGAGAGCGAATGAAATAATTCATTGATGCATCTCAGAAACCTCAGTGACAGAACAGTGAAAACCGGGGAGGATTCTATTATTTGTTTAAATTTGTATCATGGGAAATCAATTCCAGCACATGATTAACAGGAACAAGAGTGTGGCAACATTTTAAAATTATGTTGCATAATTATATATGTATATAAGTACACACACACACACACATATATATATATATATATATATATATATATATAGATGTATATGTGTATTATATACTTCAATGACACTTTGATAATGATACTTCAAAATCTGCAGCAAGTAAACGGAAGCTAATTTGTACTGTTGACAACTGAGTCCTTATAGTAGAGAGCCGTTCCCTTCCAAACACGCTACTCGGGGAGAGTGAGGAGAGTGAGCTCATAGTTTCCTACTCTCAACCTGGTGAAGCAATGTCCCTGATGGTTCTAACCACTGAGGAGGTGGAGGTACAGTGGATTAAATAAGGCCATTCCTCCTCTTTTCATTGAGGAAGTGGTGGTACATGGGTTAGCTACTGCTCCTCCCCTCTCTTTGTTGGGTGAGTAGGAATCCGGTATGTTCACAATTTCATTCTCCCTCTCTCTGATGGGGGGATTATTGCTCCATGTTTCTGTGTGACCCTCACTCCAGTGGGTGTGGTGCAGCAGCTTAAATATGACATCAATGCGTAAAGGCATGGACAACGAGAGAAGCAGGAACACCGAGATCTAAATGTTGTGTTCGTTTGTCAGAAATGTTCAAATTGTCGGATTTTTCCTCAGGGAGGAAAGTCGGTGAAGATATTTTGCAGAATCATGTAATGAATGTGCTCTACTCTGTCTCGAACACAGGGTGTACCTGAGCTGGGTGCACTGGTTCAACAAGACTTGGGCCTGAGACCTGAAAATATCTGACTCAAACCAAAGATATCTAATGGAAGTAAAACTGAAAAACAATCAATTAAGCGTTTGGCTATTTCATTTATCGTTAGAGGAAAAATATTTTATTATTTTTATTGAAGTTTTTAATGTTCGCGAATGATTCTCATTGACATGAATTAACGGTGTCCATCAGTGCAAGGGAAATGTTCACAAAACTGGGTTTACCGCTGGATTTGTCAACTGTTCTGTTGATGATCTTCAAGGGGATGGCTTCATGTCCCACCACACAGGAGTAAGAAGCACCGCTGGACCACTCCTCTGCTGCAATGGATAACAGGCTGTACATGAAGAAGGAGCTATTCCCGTTCTCCGCGACCACCTCGGTGTTCCTGTAGTTCCCAGGATTCACCGGCTTGTCGTTGACAGTCCATTTGACGAAAATCTCTCGCGGGGAGAAACGTCTCACTAAGCAGCTGAGGGAGACGAATCTCTGAGCGGAGACTTCTTCTGTCGAGGGCAGGAGGACAGAGACGAACGGTTCCCGCGGATTTGGATCTGCAGAAAAAGTACAATAAATGTCAATAAACTGGAGGATTCTGGAGACAATGAAACTGCTGGCTAGGGATCAGAAAAATGTGCTTCGCTTTCGATTTTAAATGTTTCCATTTTTGACTTCCAGCTTGGAGGAGAGTTGAACGCAATTGTTTTCTCAAATAACTCAGCGGGTTGGACTGGAAAGTTTCAGAAAGTTTACAGCACTCAATCAGGCTCTTCGGCCCAACTGATCTGCTTTTTTATTGGTTTTCATGCTCCACATCAGGCTCCTCTCTCCTTATTCGATCTAAATCCAATAACATCGCCTTCAGTTCACTTTTCATTCATCAACACATCAAATATCCCCGTAAAAATATCTGCAGGACCAGAGTCTTTAGTTAGTGGAGTTTCCACTCAGGGGACACCATTAATGCACTGAATACTAAATATTGACCAGTCCACTTACACTGGAAATAGACACAGTGACGCATTTATTGCTTCAATCTCTCAGCTCACCTGTTTCCTTGTGGATGGATTTTCTTAAAGGAGTCGGTAGATCCTGATGGCTCACCACGCAGTGAAACACAGCCGCACTCAGCCAGGCTTCTGTCGAGATGTTTAATTTGCTGACCACGCTGTCAGGATCCGCTCCTGGCTTTTCGGCAATCTCTGATTTCAAATACTTCCTGTCTCGGATCCAGGACACGTTGACTCCATAAGGAGCATTAGAAATGATGCAGGTTAAGGTGACTGTTGCCTCCAGTAAGACCTGTTCTATTGGTGGTGGCTGTATCGTCACTGTTTGATCTTGGCACTGGGAAGGATCTGTAAATGACAAATGAAAATCAACCCAAGTTCCCTCTTCAGAAGCAGGACAGTAGTATTCACCCTAAAGGAGAAAAAGTCGCCTTCGAGATATCAACCTCTAAGTATCGCCTTTAAACTTCTATAGACGATGGAAAACCAGCTTGTTCTGTGAAATTATTCTCTTTATTAAAATATTTTAGCAGCGGTATCATTCTCATGAATCAGCATTGCAGCATTCCAAACCATGCCCCAACTCGGGAACACAATACTTGTCATTGATTTATTATTAGGGTGAATGCACTTTCCAACATTTAACCCCTCCGCTGTGACCTGTGAAACAGTCCAACACCAACTGTTTCTCCAAATCTTACCAGCCGTCTCAGGAAAAAAGCTGACATCAAGGCCGCCTCGCTCACTATGTTACTTCAAAATAGAAAGAAACACTCTTTCAAGGGGAGGCAGTGGTATTGTCAATGGACTTGTAATCCAAGAGACCGAGGACAAGACTCTAATTGAAGAGACACGGATTCGAATCTTACCACTGCAAATGGTGAAATTGGAATTCAATAAAAATCTATAATTAAAAGTCAAATGATCATCATGAAGCCGTTGTTGTGAAAGCCCACCTGGTTCACGAATGCCCTTAAAAAAGTAAATCTGCTGTCTTTATCTGGCCTGGCATGCATGTGACTCCAGATCCACAGCAATGTGGTTGACACTTAAGTGACCTCAGGGATGGGAAATAAATGCACATCTCATGAAGGAAGAACAGAAATTGCTGTTGTGATGAAATTCTGAATGGGGCAATAATGCAGCAAACCACATGACAGTAAATTAGAAGTTGTTCTGTGCTTTGTACTAACTTTAATAGATCCCTAATTCCGATTAACATCGGAATGGTATATTTTATCCTCGGTTTGAGTCTCTTACCCAGAGATCCGCTGATGTTCTGACTCTGAGTGAATTCTTCATGAGTGACCTGGCAGGTATAGACCGCTTTGCTGATCCATTCCTGAGCGGAGACTGTCAGCCGACTGCTGGCCGAGAAGTTCCCATTCACTTGACAGGCGGGAGAGGTGACAATTCCTGAATCCATGGGTTGTCCATTCTTCAGCCACTTCACCGTCATTGACTTTGGCCGGAAATCGATGATTGAACAGACGATGGTTGCAAATTTTCTGCTGGTGATTTCTTCACTGGAACTCACGGTGAGGATAACGGTTGGGGTGATAACGATTGGGCCTTCAACAAACAAATGTTCAGACGTTACTTGAAGATTCAATTGACATCAATTAAAATTAGTTCTTTTATTTTAGCAAAATAGCTGCCGATTTGAGAATTATATCCATGGTTTGGTTGAATTGGCAGGGAAATGGCGAATGGAATTCAACCGTCAAAAGTGCCACACAATGCATTTGGGGAGGGAAAACAAAGCAAGGCAATAAACTGGAATGTTAAGAGGGATTGAGGAAATGCAAGACCTTAGAGTGCACGTCCACAGGTCCTTGTAGATGGTAGGGTAGCTGGAAAAGTTGATCAAGAAAGCATATCGGATTAGTTTCTCTGTTATGTGAGGTATTGAATACAAAAACAGTGATGCAATGATGGAGCTGTATAAAACGCTAGTTAGGCCACGTTTGGAGTTTGCTGTACAGTTCTGGTCACCACGTTGCAGGAATGACGTAATGACTCTGGAGAGAGATGAGGTTAACAAGGATGTTGCCAGGGCCTGAAAATTGCAGCCTTGAGGCGAGATTGGACAGGCAGGGATTTTTCTCCTTGGAAAAAGAAGAGGCTGAGGCGTGACGTAATTGTGGTTCACAAAATTATAAGGGATGTAGGCAGAAATAATTCATTCCCTAAGTGGAGGGCTCAATTACCAGGGAGCATGCTCATTTAAAAGGTCATTACGTCTGCATCTCAGGTGCTTTAACCTGCATGGCTACGGCGCAAGGGCTGGAAAATGGGCTCAAAATGTCAGGCTAGTTTATTCGTTCTCCCTTTTCGCCAGAACAGACATGATGGGCTAAATGGCCTCATTCTGCACAGTAACAGTCCTGTTGTTCTTTGGTTCTGAACAACTTTTCAGTCAGTAGACACTGACCTGGATTTTGCATAATTCAATTTTTTTCAGTGTACTACAAATCAGTTATAACTAAAGCCTTATACAGTTCAATCACAGCGTTCCTGTCTTGCCCAAGTTCCACAACACTTACATTGCATTCCAATGCTCTTGACGGAGTCGCTGTGTCGAACCTCACAGTCGATTTTGCTGCACTCTCCCTTTGACTGGGTGATGGTTAACTGGCTGCTCAGGTTCCCTTCGTGTTTCTCACTGATGGATAAGTCTTAAATCCAGTGGTGATCAGTTGTCCATTTTTCTTCCAGGTGAGACTGGTGATTTCTGGAGAGTAGTCCATCGCCAAACAGCCATAGGTGACGGAGCCGCCGGTGTTGTGTTGCTGACAGGAGGAGATCAGGCTGTACAGAGTGGGAGGAGACGGTGTCACTGGGAAAAAATAGCCGAATGAAAATGTTAACCTCTTACTTGCGTTTATTAATTAATCAAACATGTTTATACAATTTATTTTTCTATCAGATTTAGCGCTTGGTGCTAAAGGGATCAAGGGATGGGTAGTAGGCGGGATCAGGATATTGACGAGCCATGATCAAAGTGAATGGCGGAGCAGGCTCAAAGTGCCGAATGGCCTACTCCTGCTTCGATTTTCTATGTTTTTACATCACGATTTGACTAGAATTATGAACTTATCCTCATATGTCCCTATTAAAACATTTGTGTCCAGAACATTGTGAACATCCTTTTACTCTGGTTGTCTTTGATCCTCAAGTCACTTTCTGTTTGTTTTTAACCATGTTCTGTTTCATTAATAAACTTTCATCAGTAAAAATATTTGATTGTTGTGGACTTTTCCTGATGAGATTGATGCACTTTAGGGAAAGTGGGTGAGAGGGGTTGGCAGGCTCTTTAACAGAAAGTGAGTCCCTCTAAGGTAATTGGCAAAGGAGCCAGAGGGGGAGATGAGATTTTATTTTTGACACAGCGATGTTAGAAAATGGGGATCAGGGAATCAATTAACCCTTTCTCCCCTTTTCCCAAACTCTGAAATGATTCACGGTGATAACCCTTATTGGTGACAGTGGTTAGATTTTATTCAGTATCAATAAGAGCTGACACAGTCTAATGTCTGAGCAGTCGTATCAAAGTGCAGCAGCATTACCATTACACTTTGGGTAGAAGCAGCATCTCCACGGAAATGCTCCCTGCTCTGCCCCAGATGCCATGGCACCAGTCAATGCAATATGTAAAACCTCGACTAATCTCTGTGCTCGGGGAATCCCTTCTTGTACTTCGTTACATCACAAAATCTATGGAGACTGATTTAACCCAATCATTGTCCAGCTAACATAACAAAACCTGTCACTGAACCATCTGTATCTGCCCAAGCCACATCAAACTCTAAAACCAATTGTCTTCCCATGCTCCGTCCCTGGTACAGGGAGTCAGCATTCCCATGCCAAGCAGTGAAAACATGGTGGCCTTCACACCCAGGTGTCATCTAGGACTCAAGGCCCTCTTGTTTTCTCTGTCCTCTGGGAGCTGTTTATCTCCCTGTTCCCACACAGCAAGTTGTCTGTTCTCAGCTCTGCTGGATTTCTGCTGAAGTTTGGCCCCTTTTACACCTTTCGGATCAGTAAACATTTGGTCAATGACCCAAACCACAATTTCCCATCCTGTCACCTGTCAACCATCCTTACCCCGAGTGTAATCACAACAGGAATAAAAACAGGAGAAGTGTAACAATCAAATTCAAACTGAATGCACAGCCAGTCATAGAATTTAATTTAATGTTCACTAATTCGCAAGAAAACCCAAAGTTGGGGGTCCCCCAGGATTCTTACAGTCCATACCTTGAGGGGGGAGGAGAACTCTCTCTCTGATCCTCACTCAATTTCACTGTTATTTTCCAGTTCTCTTCTGGTCCCACCTGGGGTAACATCGACTCGATCTTGTCCTCTCCTGAAGGAGCACCGTGAGTTTTAGGTTACTCGTACATAAGGACAGATGCTTCAAGCAACAGATCAAGCATGGATGTAAAAGATTCTCTAGCTCTCTCTTTACCCGTATCCAAATTGTGGACAGTTCTTATTCAGTATTATTTCTCCCAAGCGGTTAATTGTCCCAATCTATAATATTATTCATTTTACTTTAATTTCACTCACTTTCTGTCCATGTGTATTGTGTTTAATTGGACCCTGATTGTTTTGAACTCAGTTTCTCTCTGGAGTGTGTTTCAATGCCTTGATGATGTCCCAATGTTGTCTCAATCCCCTGGCCACATGAACCATGTCATCTCCTGCTGTGTCTCAAGTAGCTGTGTGTGTTTGGGACCCGCTCTTCACTCCATCTCACCATGAATTTAGGCTTGCTATTTTTCACATGTAACAAATCACATCTGTACACTCACTCCGGTATCCCAAAATCATGTCACACATTCTTAACTCTCAGATGCGCGGATGAAAAGATCAAAGTGAGTGTCTGTCTTTCTTATCTCCCCCTGTTATGGTGCTGATGTTTCATGCAGTGACCAGGCTTTCAAATGTAGATTTCTTTAAAACAAAGTTCATGAACAAAGATGTAAATATCTCCCAGAGAAAGTGATCAATTTATTCATCCCAGCTACACATTCCAGCCTTTCACTAGACTGTAGGTGGATACCAGATTGATATATTTTATTCAACCACACCCAAGGTGAGTTATTCCAATTTCTTTATTGTCCAGGACAATATATTCACAATATCTTTAAAACAGAAATTAAACATTCACATTTGATTTCAGGTATTAACATATTCTGTTAGTTTGTTCTTTATTGTCGATGTCAGGCTGGGGTTGTTCCCCTTGGAGCAAAGGAGGTTGAGGGGAGATTTGATAGAGGTGGACAAGATTCTGACAGGTTTAGATAAGGTGGACAAAGAAAAGCTATTCCCATTAGCTGATTGGACAAGGATGAGGGGGTCACAGATTTAAGGTTTTGGGTCAGGGATGCGGGGCGGGGGGGGGGGGAATGTGAGGAAGAATATTTTGATGCAGTGAATGGTAATGACCTGGAACTCGCTGCCTCCGAGGGTGGAGGAAGTGGAGACAATAAACAATTACAAAGGAAATTGGATGGGCATTTGGGGGGTTTTGGACAAAAATGCTGACTAAAGATCTCTGAACTTCCTCACACCGTCACTCTGTGATCCGTGTGAAATCTGAAACCAGGTATTCGCAACAAGACTCAAAGAGCATCAGCCCACTGGAGGCAAAGTCATGAGACCGGCCAGTCCAGCAGAAAGAAACCCTCCGACCCTCCTCATTGACTAACTGTGAGAATGAACAAAATGTAATCCTGGATGTAATTGAGAGCAGAAACAATAACAGCAGAATCCAACCCGTGTGATCACACCGTGAGTTCACACCAGGGAGAAACCGTTCACCTGCTCTGTGTGTGGGAAGGAATTCACTCATTCATCTCGCCTGCTGAGCCACAATCTCACTCACACCAATGAGAGACCCTTTAAATGCTCGGATTGTGGAAGTGGTTTCAAAAGTTCTCGGGATATGATGATCCACCAGTGCATTCACACTGAGGAGAGACCGTTCAGCTGCTCTCACTGCACAAAGAGATTTAGAACGTCATCCCACCTGCGGCAACACCAGTGAGTTCACACTGGGGAGAGACCGTTCACCTGCTGTGCGTGTGGGAAAGGATTCACTCAGTCATCCAGCCTGCGGAGACACCAGCGAGTTCACGAATGATGACAGGGGTTGGATTCTGCTGTTCCTGCTGCTGTTAATCACATCCAGGACTGAACCATGTTCATTCTGACAGTTGGTGAAGTGGGAGGGTCGGAGGGTTTCCTCCTGCTGGACTGGCCGGTCTCACGACTTTGCTTCTCGTTCTCTGATGCTCTTTGAGCCTGGGAGAGCACATTTCCACTGAAAGGACATTTATTTTATCCTGGATAGTAAATAGTGTTTTTCCTACCACTACAGGTAGATCTAAAATAAATACAGAAAGAGCTGGAAAAACACAACACGTCTTGCAGCATCTGTGGAGAGAGAAACAGTGTTAATGTTTCACACTACTGGATTGGGAATCAATCTTGTGAACCTCCTCTGAACTGCTTCCAATGCATTTATGTCCTTTGTTTAATAGGAGACAAAATTGTACCCTGTGTTCAAGGTGCAATCTCAGCAACGCCCTGCACAACTGGAGCATAACATCTTTACTTCTATGTTCAATTTCTCTCAGAATAAAGGATAACATTCCATTTATAAGAACTTTGATTTGTTTGAACTAAGATTTATGGGGGTTCTCTCGTTTACAATAACTTCCCTCATCGTAAATCACACCAGGTTTGTGACTTAACCATATGGCAAGAAAGGATATTTTAAACGGTGAATTCAGAAAGTTTATGAACCATTAAAAATGTAACAAGTCAGAAAGATAAAAAAGCAAAGTATGGATCTACAGCAAAAGGAGGAAAGCTGAACTTTAACTTCTCTCCATCCTTCTCAAACCAGGACATGAAGTGATGGCTCTGAAAACGTGGATAACTTGTAAAACTAACAGCTCCCAACGTCTCTCTGCAGGGCACATTGTGAGGCACTGCTGCCTCACAGCAGAGGGTTCGAGTCCCGGCTTGGGTCACTGGCTGTGCAGAGTTCGCCCATTCTCCCCGTGTCTGTGCAGGTTTCCTCCGGGTGCTCCGGTTTCCTCCCACAGTCTGAAAGACGTGCTGGTTGGGTACATTGGCCATGCTAAATTCTCCCTCAGTTTACCCAAACAGGCGCCAGAGTGTGGCGACTGGGGGATTTTCAGAGTAACTTCATTGCAATGTTAATGTAAGTCTATGTGTGACACTAATAAACAAACTATAAAAAAAGTTAACTTTAAAAAACTTTTACCAAATTGGTTTCTCGAATCCCTTTTTTATACTTTAAAAATGTAGAAAGCCCAGCTCAGCCAATTGTTAGGAATTAGCCATAACTTGTCAATAATGAAATTGATTTGGTTTTTAGCTAATTGCACACATTGTCTTAATTTTAAGACATATCTTTCTCTCAAACGATATCTCTTAGCTTGGGGTAGCCTGATAATTGGGTCGACCGATAATTGGTTCACATCAGTCACTCAATGTTGAGACATCTTGAACAGGAGCCGATTCATTCCCTCCAGTCAAGGTTAACAAGTCCTTTCATCTTTTTTTATTCTGTCAGCATGGGAAGGGAACATCTGATAATTCCCACAGCATTTTAACCATTCTTAATGTGTTTATAATTCGAAAAGTTATAAACTTGTGTTCAAATTTACATTTCCAGCCTTTATAACATATGTATTAATGAATCATTTATTATTTAATTGTCTCACAATTAAGGCTGTCTATTTAACTAACCTGGCTGCTTTCCAATTGTGGGAACTTCACGCCACAAAAATGGTAGTTAGAGTCATAGAGGTTTACAGCATGGAAACAGGCCCTTCGGCCCAACTTGTCCATGCCGCCCAGTTTTTACCACTAAACTAGTCCTAATTGCCCTGTAATATTACTCATGATCTGTGCTTCCAAGCATTTTGAATGTGCATCTACAACAAGCAAACACATGTGATTCATGAAAGGCCCCCCAAAGTCCACATGTAGTCTGGACCACGGCCTATTAGGCCACTCCCGAGGATGAAGTGGTAATGTACCCAGTGTGTTGGGGGGGAATGAACTCAGAAGAATCATTCAACACTTAAACCTGATTCAATCGACAGACAGTTTATTGAGTTACGCCAGCGGGGAGAAGCCACAGGGGCTGACCATGTGTAACTCCACCCAATAAAGAAAATCATCAATTCTTATCCAGTTACTCAGCCCATCCCAGCTGGACACAATCCAATCAGAATGGTTATAGATTACACACATTACAGAAAGGTCCAATGAAATTAGTATCTGGGCATCATGGGGCTTTGTGATCATCTCATGGACAGATAGGTGCCCCCATCATGATGTTTTCCAGACACCCTTATCTACCATCCTTGGGGTTTTCTTTGTACATAGACTGAGTTTGAAAAGGGGTGGATTAAAAGTTCTCAAATGGATGTCAGCACCCTTCCTTTGTTCCAACCTAACGACCACACGGTCTGGGAATCATTTCTATTTAATAATCTCTCCTTTTAAACTCTTTTCTTCAGTATCCAATTCCAGAATTTTCCTTTTCATTGTGTTACTTGTGTCAGGAATAAATCTTTGGACCTGACAGGAAGTTTAACCCAAGATCAATCCAACACAGGATTGGTCAGAATCATTTCATATGTACCAAATTTTAAATAACCATTACAAATTAAAACTCTCATTCTCACATGTGAGTTTTATCCGGATTAAAATTCCTGCATGTTTAGTAAAATATCCTGGAATCCTGTCTCTGTCCAGTAAATATGGCTCCAGGTTCATAACTTTTGAAAAAAAAAGTTTTATTAATTACACTTCCTTTTTAAAAATCTGTTTGATTTAAATCACAGACAAAAAACCTCAAAGCTTAAAGCTTTCAACCCACAAATATCGTCCATACACAAACAGAGTAACTTAGCATGTGCTTTACAATAACAATAACCAAAATTAATTACTTAAGCATTCTTCTGATGCTGTTTTTAAACTCCCAAAAATGCCTTTAATTAAAGACTCAAGGTAAGGTTAATTCTCCAGAAAGATAAACCTTAACAAATGTAGCCCAAAACAATGATAAAACACATCGGCAAACATCCACATAAAACAAACAAAACACACAGGTTCTCACAACTTGTAAATTTCAATCAATGAATCATCAGCATTCTCTCTCGCAGCTGTAGCTTCTTAAAGCGACAGAGCACTGCAAGCTCACAACTCCTTGATTAAAATAAGATGCAAGATCCTTCATTGTAACTGAACCTTTTTTAAGCCAACTTCCAAGGCCTGATTTTATCGGCAACATCTAATCTTTGTTGATTTAAAATCCCAGTTGCAAACTCTTTGTTCTTTACCTGGGGTTGAGGTGACAACAATATAAAATTCTCAGTTATTTCAAATTCCTCCAGGCTATGCTTAAAATTTCCACATTTAACTGGCTCCAATAAATCCACAATTATAAACTAAAATAGACACGAGTTTCTGGGCGATTTAAAAACAAGTTAAAAACAAGATGCCATAGGAAAGATAGAACAGGAGGAAAGAAAGGGGGGTGGAGTTGCACTTTTGATTCAGGAAAACATCACGGCAGTACTGAGAGGGGATATATCCGAGGGTTCGCCTACTGAGTCAAAAGGGGTGAACTGAGAAATAAGAAGGGGGAAATCACTTTGATAGGGTTGTACTATAGGCACCCAAATAGTCGGTGGAAAATTGAGGAGCAAATATGTAAGGAGATTACAGATAGTTCCAAGAAAAATAGGGTGGTAATAGTCGGGGATTTTAACTTTCCCAACATTGACTGGGACAGACATAGTATTCGAGGCTTGGATGGGGAGAAATTTGTTGAGTGTATTCAGGAGGAATTTCTTATTCAGTATGTGGATGGCCCGACTAGAGAGGGGCAAAACCTGACCTCCTCTTGGGAAATAAGGAAGGGCAGGTGACAAAAGTGTGAGTGAGGGATCACTTTGGGACCAGTGACCATAATTCCATTAGTTTTAAGATACCTATGGAAAATGATTGGTCAGGTCCAAAAGTTAAAATTCTAAATTAGGGCAAGGCCAATGTTGATGGTATCAGGCAGGAACTTTCAACAGTTAACTGGGGGAGTCTGTGGGAAGGCAAAGGGACGTCTGGTAAGTGGGAGGCTTTCAAAAGTGTTTTAACCAGGGTTCAGGGTAAGCACATTGCTCTTAGAGTGAGGGGCAAGGCTGGTAGAAGTCGGGAACCCTGGATGACTCAAGATATTGAGGCCCTGGTCAAGAAGAAGAAGGAGGCACATGACATGCATAGGCAGCTGGGATCAAGTGGATTCCTTGAAGAGTATAGAGGGTGTCGGAGTAGAGTTAAGAGAGAAATCAGGAGGGCAAAAAGGGGACACGAGATTGTTTTGGCAGATGAGGCAAAGGAGAATCCAAAGAGGTTCTACAAATACATAAAGGGCAAAAGAGCAACTAGGGAGAGAGTAGGACCTCTTAAGGATCAACAAGGTCATCTATGTGTGGGTCCACAAGAGATGGGTGAGATCCTAAATGAATATTTCTCATCAGTATTCACTGTTCAGAAAGGCATGGATGTTAAGGAACTTGGGGAAATAGTGATGTCTTGAGGAATGTACTTACAACAGAGAAGGAGGTGCTGGAAGTCTTAAAGTGCATCAAGGTAGATAAATCCCCGGGACCTGATGAAGTGTATCCCAGGATACTGTGGGAGGCTCGGGAGGAAATTGCAAGTCCCCGAGCAGAGATATTTGAATCATCGATAGTCACAGGTGAGGTGCCTGAAGATTGGCAAGTGGCAAATGTTGTGCCTTTGTTTAAGGAAGGCTGTCAGGGGTAAGTTTTTCACTCAGAGGGTGGTGGGTGAGTGGGATCGGCTGCCGTCAGTGGTGGTGGAGGCAAACTCGATAGGGTCTTTTAAGAGACTTCTGGATGAGCACATGAGATTTAATAGGATTGAGGGTTATAGGTAAGCCTACATATAAGCCTAGGTAGGTAGGGACATGACCGGCGTAACTTGTGGGCCGAAGGGCCTGTTTGTGCTGTATTTTTTCTATGTTCTATGAAAAGCCTGGGAACTACAGGCTGGTGAGCCTCACATCTATAGTGGGTAAGTTGTTAGAAGGTATTTTGAGACACAGGATCTACAGGCATTTAGAGACACAAGGATTGATTAGGGACAGTCAGCATGGCTTTGTGAGTGGAAAATCATGTCTCACAAATTTGGTTGAGTTTTTTGAAGGGGTAACCAAGAAGGTCGATAAGGGAAGTGCAGGTGATGCTGTCTACATGGACTTTAGCAAGACCTTTGACAAGGTACCATATGGTAGGTTGTTGCATAAGGTTAAATCTCATGGGATCCAGGGTGAGGTAGCCAAATGGATACAAAATTGGCTTGATGACAGAATGTGGAGATGCCGGCGTTGGACTGGGGTAAGCACAGTAAGAAGTCTCACAACACCAGGTTAAAGTCCAACAGGTTTATTTGGTAGCAAATACCATAAGCTTTCGGAGCACAGCTCCTTCGTCAGATGGAGTGGATATCTGTTCTCCAACAGTGCACAGAGACACAGAAATCAAGTTACAGAATAGTAATTAGAATGTAAATCTCTACAGCCAGCCAGGTCTTCAAGGTACAGATAATGTGGGTGGAGGGAACATTAAACACAGGTTAAAGAGATGTGTATTGTCTCCAGACAGAACAGCTCGTAAGATTCTGCAAGATCAGGGGGAAAGCTGTGGGGGTTACTGATAATGTGACATAAATCCAACATCCCGGTTTAGGCCGTCCTCATGTGTGCGGAACTTGGCTATCAGTTTCTGCTCAGCGACTCTGCGCTGTCATGTGTCGTGAAGGCCGCCTTGGAGAACGCTTACCTGAAGATCCAAGGCTGAATGCCCGTGACTGCTGAAGTGCTCATGTAGGTTGTAGAAAGTTTTTTTCAAACTGGAGGCCTGTGACCAGTGGTATGTCTCAGGGAACACTGCTGGGTCCACTGTTATTTATATATTATATGATTTAGATATATATATATTGTTGGATATTGGATATATGTTATATGACATGAATATATTAATGATTTGGATTGGATTGTAGGAGGCATGGTTAGTAAGTTTTCAGATGACACCAAGATTGGTGGCATAGTGGACAGTAAAGAAGGTTATCTCCAATTGCAACAGGATCTTGATCAGTTGGGCCAGTGGCCTGACGAATGGCAGATGGAGTTTAATTTAGCTAAATGCGAGGTGATGCATTTTGGTTGATCGAACTAGGGCAGGACTTAGTCAGTTAATGGTTGGGCGTTGGGGAGAGTTAAAGAACAAAGAGATCTAGGGGTACAGGTCCATAGCTCCTTGAAAGTGGAGTCACAGGTGGACAGAGTGGTGAAGAAGGCATTCGGCATGCTTGGTTTCATTGGTCAGAACATTGAATACAGGAGTTGGGACGCCTTGTTGAAGTTGTACAAGACATTGGTAAGGCCACATGTGGAATACTGTGTACAGTTCTGGTCACTCTATTATAGAAAGGATATTATTAAACTAGAAGGAGTGCAGAAAAGATTTACTAGGATGCTACAGGGACTTGATGGTTTGAGTTATAAGGCTGGATAGACTGGGACATTTTTCCCTGGAGCGTAAGAGGCTTAGGGATGACCTTCGAGAGGTCGATAAAATAATGAGGGGCACAGGTCAGCTAGATAGTCAATATCTTTTCCCAAAGGTAGGGGGGCTTTAAAGTGAGAGGGGAGAGATACAAAAGGGTCCAGAGAGACATTTCTTTCAAACAGAGGGTGGTGAGTGTCTGGAAGAAGCTGCCAGAGGTAATAGTAGAGGCGGGTACAATTTTAAAAAGTATTTGGACAGTTACATGGGTAAGATGGGTGTAGAGGGATATGGGAAATTGGGACTAGCTTAGGGGTTGAAATTGGGACTAGCTTAGGGGTTAAAAAAGGGGCGGCATGGACAAGTTGGGCCAAAGGGCCTGTTTCCATGCTGTAAACCTCTATGACTAAATCAACTGTCTGCTGAAAGGGTTAACTTTTCTACAGAACCTAAAGGGGTGGGGAGTGAGCAGAAAACACTTGGCACACAGTTACGTCACTTTACGTAATTTTAAAAAACTTCTCGAACAACAAAACAAAGTTGATTTTAAACTTCATCTATTAATTCTTTTGTTCTCTTCCTCAACCTAATTATTTTTATTTGATCAGTTTTTGTTAGGGATTGGTAACTTCTGTTCTTTATAAACTGGTTCACTCATTTTGTTAATTCTACATGGGCTCGGAGAATCAGAACCCAGACTTTATCATCCTTATCCTTTTTCTCCCTTTGCCACCACTCCCTCTGTTTTGCGGGAGGGTCGTGGGGATTCCAATCAGAACTAATCATTTTATCATAAAAGTGAAATACTGCGGATGCTGGAATCTGAAACAAAAACAGAAAATGCTGGAAAATCTCAGCAGGTCTGACAGTATCTGTGGAGAGAGAATAGAGCCAATGTTTCGAGTCCAGATGTCCCTTCATAACAGCTCTTATGAAGTGTCATCCAGACTCGAAACGTTGGCTCTATTCTCTAATCATTTTATCGATACGTTTCTTGTTCTTAGTTTGAGGTTTAAAGTGAGAGGGGAGAGATACAAAAGAGTCCAGAGGGGCAATTTTTCACTCAGGTGGTGGTGAGTGTCTGGAATGAGTTGCCAGAGGCAGTGGTAGAGGCGGGTACAATACTGTCTTTTAAAAAGCATTTAGACAGTTACATGGTAAGACGGGTATCGAGGGATTTGGGCCAAATATGGGCAATTGGGACTAGCTTAGTGGTAAAAACTGAGCGGCATGGACAAGTTGGGCCGAAGGGCCTGTTTCCATGTTGTAAACCTCTATACCTCTATAACTTCCTAACATCCTGTCACTCTGTGATCCGTGTGAAATCTGAAACCAGGTATTCAACAAGACTCAAAGAGCATCAGCCCACTGGAGGCAAAGTTGTGAGACCGGCCAGTCCAGCAGAAAGAAACCCTCTGACCCTCCCCATTGACCAACTGTGAGAATGAACAAAATGCAGTCCTGGATGTAATTGAGAGCAGAAACAATAACAGCAGAATCCCACCCCTGGAATCACTCGTGAACTTGTTGGTGCCTCAGCAGGTGGGATGAAACTCTGAATCCCTTCCCACACTGAGAGCAGGTGAACGGCCTCTCCCCACTGTGAACTCGCTGGTGTGCCTTTAGGTTGGATAACCGACTGAATCTCTTCTCACACTGAGAGCAGGTGAATGGCCTCTCCCCAGTGTGAACTCGCTGGTGTGTCTGCTGGTGGGATAACTGAGTGAATCCCTTCCCACACACAGAGCAGATGAATGGCCTCTCCCCAGTGTGAGCTCGCTGGTGTGTCCGCAGGGCAGATGACTGACTAAACCTCTTCCCACACTGAGTGCAGGTGAATGGTTTCTCCCCAGTGTGAACTCGCTGGTGTGTTCGCAAGCTGGATAAGTCAGTGAATCCCTTCTCACACACAGAGCAGATGAATGGCCTCTCTCCAGAGTGAACTCGCTGGTGCGTCTGCAGGCTGGACGAATGACTGAATCCCTTCCCACACTGAGAGCAGGTGAACGGTTTCTCCCCAGTGTGAACTCGCTGGTGTGTCCGCAGGCTGGACGAATGACTGAATCCCTCCCCACACTGAGAGCAGGTGAATGGCCTCTCCCCAGTGTGAACTCGCTGGTGTGTCTGCAGGTTGGATGAATTACTGAATCCGTTCCCACACTGAGAGCAGGTGAATGGCCTCTCCCCAGTGTGAACTCGTTGGTGTATCTGCAGTGCAGACAACTGACTGAATAGCTTCCCACACTGAGGGCAAGTGAATGGCCTCTCTCCAGTGTGAACTCGCTGGTGTGTCTGCAGGCTGGATAACTGAGTGAACCCCTTCCCACACTGAGAGCAGGTGAACGGCCTCTCACCAGTGTGAATGCACTGGTGTATCCGCAGGTGGGATGACTGAGTGAATCCCTTCCCACACTGAGGGCAGATGAAGGGTCTCTCTCCAGTGTGAACTCGCTCATGTGCCCGCAGGCCGGATAACTGACTGAATCCCTCCCCACACTGAGGACACATCAATGGTCTCTCCCCAGTGTGAACTCGCTGGTGTGTCTGCAGGTGGGATGACAGAGTGAATCCATTTCCACACTGAGAGCAGATGAACGGCCTCTCCCCAGTGTGGCTACGCCGATGAGCTTCCAGCAGAGAGGGGGCTCTGTATCCCTTCCCACAGTCCGCACATTTCCATGGTTTCTCCATGGTGCAGGTGTCCTTACCTCTCTCTTGGGTGGACAATCAGTTGAAGCCTCGTCGACACACAGAACACGGGTACAGTCTCTCCCTGCTGTGAATGGTGTGATATTTATTCAGGCTGTATTACTGGTTAAAGCTCAGTGCACTCACTCGCGTGTGGCAGTGTGTTGGTGCTTTTCCAGTCACACTGATGTTTGAACTCTATTCAAATTGACAGACCGGACAATAATTTCTCCTTCTGGATTCAAAGTCTGATGATATTGAGGTCCCATGGAATATGACTCTGCCAGATCTGGACGTGACGTTTGAGATTTCAGCCTGTGATTCCTCTTTTGATAACCTGTAAAACGAGTTTACAAAATTCACCACTGTCAGTACAGGATAGAAATTCAGAACAATTCTAGTTTAGAACCATAGAACCATAGAAAATTACAGCTCAGAAACAGGCCTTTTGGCCCTTCTTGTCTGTGCCGAACCATTTTTTGCCTAGTCCCACTGACCTGCACTTGGACCATATCCCTCCACACCCCTCTCATCCATGAACCCATCCAAGTTTTTCTTAAATGTTAAAAGTGACCCCGCATTTACCACTTTAGCCAGCAGCGCATTCCACACTCCCACCACTCTCTGCGTGAAGAAGCCCCCCCTAATATTCCCTTTAAACTTTTCTCCTTTCACCCTCAACCCATGCCCTCTGGTTTTTTTCTCCCCTCGCCTCAGCGGAAAAAGCCTGCTTGCATTCACTCTATCTATACCCATCAAAATCTTATACACCTTTATCAAATCTCCCCTCAATCTTCTATGCTCCAGGGAATAAAGTCCCAACCTATTCAATCTCTCATGTAACTCAGCTTCTCAAGTCCCGGCAACATCCTTGTGAACCTCCTCTGCACTCTTTCAACCTTATTTACATCCTTCCTGTAACTCGGTGACCAAGACTGTACACAATACTCTGAATTCGGCCTCACCAATGCCTTATATAACCTTACCATAATACTCCAACTTTTATACTCAACTTTTCTACTTTCTCTGGAACATTCTTTCCCCTCTCATTCCTCAAAAGCTGTGAATCTCCATCCCACACACTCTCCCTCCATTCTCATTCAGAAACAGGGACCAGTTTCCAATCCTGGAAATTTGAGTCTGTCTGAAGCTCAATCGTCATTCACACAAGGCCCGCGTTGTGATTGGCTGGAGGACCAGAGTCCTTCCGGTCCTCCAACTCTTCCCATTGGTCAACACCTTAGTATAATGGCCCGGGGGGGGTGGGAGTTCCACCGCACATGAGCAGCTTCCCTCACCCTTGGACATGCGCAGTCCCGGGCCGCCCTGGGAAGGGGAACATTCTGAGGTGTTGACCAATGGGAACTCTGGAGGACAGGAAGTACTCTGGTCCTCCAGCCAATCAGAGCTCCCTATTGTCTGAATGCGGAAGTTGGACAATGAGCTTGTTCAGCTGCTCATTCCTGCCCGGCAAAGCTGCTGCTCTCTCTCTGAATGAAGAATGAGCTTCTGACAGACTCAACCTTCCCCGTCTCCAACATCTGTGAGTAAAACACTTTCTTTTCTTCCCCTTTCCATTCCTTTTCTCATTCTGGGGTGAATTGGGGACTTGCAGCAACTGAAGGGAAAGGAAGTGAATCCAGTCGGTATGTTCCACAGATTTTTAGTCCACTCAAATAGATATATATCTGTCTGGCTACCTGCATAGAGATTTTCAGCTCTCTGTGTCCAAGACAGGACAGTAAGAACTCTCACAACACCAGGTTAAAGTCCAACAGGTTTATTTGGCTGCACTAGCTTTTGGAGCCCCAAGCCCCTTCTTCAGGTCTCACCTGCTTGGGGCTCCAAAAGCTCGTGCTGCCAAATAAACCTGTTGGACTTTAACCCGGTGTTGTGAGACTTCGTACTGTGCTTACCCCAGTCCAATGCCGGCATCTCCACATCCAGGACAGGAAGCAGTGAGCATGGATCTGTCAATCAGCACCGACAGGAGAATTGGGAGGGTGAATATTAGACACAGCAGAGTGAGAATGGAGGGAGACTGTGTGGGATGGAGATTTACAGCTCTTGGGGAATGAGAGAGGAAAGAATGTTCCATAGAAACTAGAATTGTCTGTTCTGAATTTCTATCCTGTACTGACTGTGATAACCTTTGTAAACTCCTTTTACAGGATATCAGAAGGTGAGGATTTTACAGACAGAAATCTCAAACCAAACATCACATCAACATCTGACAGAGTCACTCAATTCATCGGGACCTGAATGCGATCGGCCTTTGAATCCAGAAGGAGAAATGCTTCTCTGTTCTGTCAGCTTTAGCAGTCTTTAAACATCAGTGTGACTGGAACAGGACTGACACACACACACACAAAATCAACTGAGATTTTCCCGGGCATTGACTGTGGAAAGGGCCTCCCAGTTACACAGCCTGAAAAAATATTGCATCATCACAGCAGAGCACTATAATCTTGTTCTGTGTGAGACTTCAACTGATGGTCAAACCTGGAGCAACACAAGGATACCTGCACCATGGAGAAACCGTGGAAATGTGGGGACTGTGGGAAGGGTTGCAAAACCCCCTCTGAGCTGCAAACTCATCGACGTATTCACACTGGAGAGAAGCCGTACACCTGTTCTGTGTGTGGGAAGAGATTCACTCGATTATATCATCTGCAGTGACATCGACTGGTTCACACTGGAGAAAGAGCGTTCATCTGCTTTGAGTGTGGGAACGGATTCGCTCATTTACCCGATCTGCAGAGACACCAGTGCGTTCACACTGGAGAGAGACCATTCACCTGCTTGGTGTGTGGGAAAGGATTTATGCAGTTATCCAATCTGTCAAAACACAAAGTCACTCACAGCAATGAGAGACCCTTTAAATGCTCTGATTGTGGAAGTGGTTTCAAAAGCTCTCGGGAACTGATGATCCACCAGCGGATTCACACTGGGGAGAGACCGTTCAGCTGCTCTCACTGCACAAAGACATTTAGAACATTATCTCACCTGCGGGAGCACCAGCGAATTCACACCAGGGAGAGACCGTTCACCTGCTCTGTGTGTGGGAAGGGATTCACTCATTCATCCAGCCTGCTGAGTCACAATCTCACTCATACCCAGGAGAGACCCTTTAAATGCTCTGACTGTGGAAATGGTTTCAAAAGTTCTCGGGATCTGATGTCCCACCAGCGCATTCACACTGAGGAGAGACCGTTCAGCTGTTCTCTCTGCACAAAGAAATTTAGAACGTCATCCAACCTGCAGGAGCACCAGCGAGTTCACACTGGGGAGAGATCATTCACCTGCTGTGTGTGTGGGAAGGGATTCACTCAGTCATCCAGCCTGCGGAGACACCAGCGAGTTCACAAGTGATGACAGGGGTTGGATTCTGTTCTTATTGCTGCTGTTAATCACATCCAGGACTGAACCATGTTCATTCTGACAGTTGATGAAGTGGAAGGGTAGGAGAGATTCTTTCTGCTGGACTGGCCGGTCGCACAACTTTGCATCCAGTGGGCTGATGCTCTTTGAGCCTGGGAGAGCACATTTCCACTGAAATGATCCACAAAAGCTGATGAAGGACATTTATTTTATCCTCGATAGTAAATAGTGTTTTTCCTACCACTACAGGTAGATCAAAAATAAATACAGAAAGGACTGGAAAAACGCAGCAGGTCTGGCAGCATCTGTGGAGAGAGAAACAGAGTTACCATTTCACACTCTGGATTGGGAATCAATCCAGTAAACCTCCTCTGAACTGTTTCCATGGTATTTATAAAATGGGACAGCACGGCAGCACAGTGGTAAGCACTGCTGCCTCACAACGCCAGGGACCCGGGTTCAATTCCACCCTGGGTCACTGTCTGTGTGGAGTTTGCACATTCTCCCCATGTCTGTGTCGGTTTCCTCCGGGTGCTCCGGTTTCCTCCCACAGTCCAAAGATGTGCGGGTGAGGTTGATTGGCTGTGCTAAATTGACCCTTAGTGTCAGGCGGAGTAGCTAGAGTGGTTATGGGAACAGGGCCTGGATGGGATGGTGTTTGGTACAGACTCGATGGGCAGAACGGCCTCTGTCTGTACTGTAGGAATTCTACGATCCTTTGTTTAATTGGAGACAAAAACTGCACCCAGTGTTCAAGATGCAGTTTCAGCAACACCCTGTATAACTGAAGCAGAACATCTTTACTTCTCTGTTCAATTTCTCTGTCTCTCTCTCCCTGCCTTTCTCTCTCTCGCTGTGCTCTCTCTCTCTTTGTGTGTCTCTCTCTCTCTGACTATCTCTGTGTCTCTGTCTCTCTCTCTCTCTCTCTCTCTGTATCTCTTTCTCTCTCTCTCTCTCCCCCTCTTTCCCTCTCTGTGTCTCTCTCTGTGTCTCTCTCTGTGTCTCTCTCTGTGTCTCTCGCTCCCAGTCTCTCTCGCTCCCAGTCTCTCTCGCTCCCAGTCTCTCTCGCTCCCAGTCTCTCTCGCTCCCAGTCTCTCTCGCTCCCAGTCTCTCTCGCTCCCAGTCTCTCTCGCTCCCAGTCTCTCTCGCTCCCAGTCTCTCTCGCTCCCAGTCTCTCTCGCTCCCAGTCTCTCTCGCTCCCAGTCTCTCTCGCTCCCAGTCTCTCTCGCTCCCAGTCTCTCTCGCTCCCAGTCTCTCTCGCTCCCTGTCTCTCTCGCTCCCTGTCTCTCTCGCTCCCTGTCTCTCTCGCTCCCTGTCTCTCTCGCTCCCTGTCTCTCTCGCTCTGTCTCTCTCACTCTCTGCCTCTCACTGTGTCTCTCTCTCTCTTGCTGTGTGTCTCTCCCTCTCTGTCTCTCTTTCTCTCTCTCGCTCCCCTTCTTTCCCTCTCTGTGTCTCTCTCGCTCCCTGTCTCTCTCGCTCCCTGTCTCTCTCGCTCCCTGTCTCTCTCGCTCCCAGTCTCTCTCGCTCCCAGTCTCTCTCGCTCTGTCTCTCTCGCTCTCTGCCTCTCACTGTGTCTCTCTCTCTTGCTGTGTCTCTCTCTCTCTCTGTCTCTCTTTCTGTCATTCTCTGTCTCTCTTTCTGTGTCTCTCTCTCTGTGTCTCTCTCTGTGTCTCTCTCTCTGTGTCTCTCTCTCTCTCTGTCTCTCTTTCTGTCATTCTCTGTCTCTCTCTCTGTGTCTCTCTCTCTGTGTCTCTCTCTCTCTCTGTGTCTCTCTCTCTGTGTCTCTCTCTGTGTCTCTCTCTCTGTGTGTCTCTCTCTCTCGGTGTCTCTCTCTCTCTCGGTGTCTCTCTCTCTCTCGGTGTCTCTCTCTCTCTCTGTGTCTCTCTCTGTGTGTCTCTGTCTCTGTGTCTCTCTGTCTCTACTCACTGCCTGTCTGTCTCTCTCTCTCTCTCTGTCCCTCTCCCTTTGTCTCTCTTTCTCTCTCCCCCCCGCTTGTCTCCCCCACCCCCCGAGCTGTTCCCCCCCCCCGAGCTGTTCCCCCCCCCCGAGCTGTTCCCCCCCCCCCGAGCTGTTCCCCCCTCCCGAGCTGTTCCCCCCCGGAGCTTCCCCCCCCGAGCTTCCCCCCCCGAGCTTCCCCCCCCGAGCTTCCCCCCCCGAGCTTCCCCCCCCGAGCTTCCCCCCCCGAGCTTCCCCCCCCGAGCTTCCCCCCCCGAGCTTCCCCCCCCGAGCTTCCCCCCCCGAGCTTCCCCCCCGAGCTTCCCCCCCCGAGCTTCCCCCCCCGAGCTTCCCCCCCCGAGCTTCCCCCCCCGAGCTTCCCCCCCGAGCTTCCCCCCCCGAGCTTCCCCCCCCGAGCTTCCCCCCCCGAGCTTCCCCCCCCGAGCTTCCCCCCCGAGCTTCCCCCCCCGAGCTTCCCCCCCCGAGCTTCCCCCCCCGAGCTTCCCCCCCCGAGCTTCGCCCCCCGAGCTTCGCCCCCCGAGCTTCGCCCCCCGAGTTTCGCCCCCCGAGCTTCCCCCCCCGAGCTTCCCCCCCCGAGCTTCCCCCCCGAGCTTCCCCCCCCGAGCTTCCCCCCCCGAGCTTCCCCCCCCGAGCTTCCCCCCCCGAGCTTCCCCCCCGAGCTTCCCCCCCCGAGCTTCCCCCCCCGAGCTTCGCCCCCCGAGCTTCGCCCCCCGAGTTTCGCCCCCCGAGCTTCCCCCCCCGAACTTCGCCCCCCGAGCTTCGCCCCCCGAGTTTCGCCCCCCGAGCTTCGCCCCCCGAGCTTCGCCCCCCGAGCTTCGCCCCCCGAGCTGTTCCCCCCGAGCTGTTCCCCCCCGAGCTGTTCCCCCCCCCGAGCTGTTCCCCCCCCCCGAGCTGTTCCCCCCCCCGAGCTGTTCCCCCCCCCGAGCTGTTCCACCCCCCCGAGCTGTTCCCCCCCCCGAGCTGTTCCCCCCCCCGCTCTGTTTCCCTCTCTCAGACCCACCCTGACCAATTCCTCTGAGACCCACCAGGATTCCCCCCCCACCCCAAATCCCAGCCCGATCCATAGGGGCCCCTCCCCAGCTCCTGAACCCCTGTCCCCACCCCCCCCGACAGACCCAAACCCCATGCTGAATCCCCCTCCCCCCTCCCCTTACTGCCAATGCCCTGTAGATTCCCCTCTGAGCCTAATCCCCCCCGAAATTAAATAAAACTCAATCTGAATGAGATCAGGAGAAACTCCAGGGTTATGAAAAGTTCAAAGACCAAACAGGAGCAGCAAACCATCAGACCCCGACAATTCGCACTCGCTTTCAGCCATTCCTCACAAAAGCTGCTGGGATTGTAACCTTCTGCCCAAAATATTATTTTTCTTTAGTTTCCAACATTCAGCAAGAATTCTGTGACCATCTATTAATCCTGACAGTCTTACGGTGAAGGAAGAAACTGGAGCCAATCTTTACTTGGAATAGATTTATTCAGAGTGAAACATTACAAGTATATACCTCCTAAGTAACTCATTGTTAGTCTCCCTTTCTATGTCATAGAGGTTTACAGCATGGAAACAGGCCCTTCGGCCCAACTTGTCTATGCCGGCCCTTTTTTTAAAACCCCGAAGCGAGTCCCAATTGCCCGCCTTTGGCCCATATCCCTCTATACCCATCTTACCCACGTAACTGTCTCATCGCTTTTTAAAAGACAAAATTGTACCCGCCTCAACTACTACCTGTGGCAGCTTGTTCCAGACACTCACCACCCTCTGTGTGAAAAAATTGCCCCTCTGGACCCTTTTGTATCTCTCCCCTCTCACCTTAAACCTATGCCCTCTAGTTTTAGACTCCCCTACCTTTGGGAAAATATGTTGACTATCTAGCTGACCTATGCCCCTCATTATTTTATAGACCTCTATAAGATCACCCCTCAGCCTCCTACACTCCAGAGAAAATAATTCCCAGTCTATTCAGACTCTCCTTATAACTCAAACCATCAAGGCCCGGTAGCATCCGAGTAAATCTTTCCTGCACTCTTTCTAGCTTAAGAATGTCCTTTCTACGATAGGGTGGCCAGAACTGTACACAGTTCTCCTTCCTAAAATGTGGTCACTCAATTGATGCGATTAACAGCCACAGAGCATCGAATCACTGCAACTGCCTTGGTGTCTCAGCAGTTTGGATGAACAAGTGAATCCCTGCCCACACACACAGCAGGTGAATGAATCTCTGCGTTATGAAATCGTTGGTGTCTCAGTAAGTTGGATAAATCATTGAACCCTTTCTCACACACGGAGCAGGTGAACGGTCTCTCTCCATTGTGAACTCGCTGGTGTGTCTGTAGGTGGGATGACTGAGTGAATCCTTTCCCACACTTAGAGCAGGTGAATGGCTTCTCCCCAGTGTGAACTCGTTGGTGTCTCTGCAGGTTGGATGAATCACTGAACCCCTTCCCACAGTCAGAACAGGTGAATGGCTTCTCCCTGGTGTGAACTCTCTGATGTCTCAGCAGATCGTATGACATTCTAAAGCACTTTGTGCAGTGAGAGCAACTGAACGGTCTCTCCTCAGTGTCCAGCAGCACAGATTGTATGAAGCAACTCCCACAGTCAGAGCATTTAAAATGTGTCTCATTGGTGTGGGTGCCTCGTTGTCCCAGCAGACTGTCAGTCTGACTGAATCCCTTCCCACACACGGAGCAGGTGAATGGCGTCTCCCTGGTGTGAATGCGTCGATGTCTCACCAGACTTGATGACTGAGTGAATCCCCTTCCACAGTCAGAGCAGCTGAACGGCCTCTCCCCGGTGTGAATGCGCTGGTGTGTCAGCAGGAGGGATGAGTGAGCGAATCCCTTCCCACAGTCAGAACAGGTGAACAGTCCCTCACTGGTGTGAAAGCTCTCGTGATTCCTCAAAGCAGATGCCCGTGTGAATCCTTTCCCACACTGAGAGCAGGTGAATGGTCTCTCCCCAGTGTGAACTCGCTGGTGTATCAGCAGGTTGGATGAATCACTGAAGCCTTTCCCACATTCAGAGCAGGTGAACGGCCTCTTCCCAGTGTGAACTCTCTGGTGTCTATGCAGGGTGGATGAATCAATGAATCCTTTCCCACACATCGAGCAGGTGAATGGCCTTTCTCCGCTGTGACTGCGTTGATGAGTTTCCAGCTCACAGGGAGCACGGAATCCTTTCCCACAAACCTCACATTTCCACGGTTTCTCCATGGTGCTGGTGTCCTTGTTGTTTCTCCTGGTTTGATGATCAGTTGAAGCCTCGTCCACACACAGAACACGTGTACAGCTTCTCTCCACTGTGAACGGTATGATGTTTTTTCATGCTATGCAACTCAGTGCTTTTCCAGTCACACTGACGATTGACATATTTTCCACAGACAAACATTTATACTTCCACATTCAAAGGTTGAAGAATAATCGAGTGACTCAAGCCAAGATGTTTGTTTTGAGTTTTGAATCTGCAAATCTTTCCCTTGTAATACCTGTAAAGAGAGTTTACAAAATTAATCAGTCAGTCCGGGATAGAAATTCTGAACAGACAATTCTAGTTTCTAAGGAATATTCTTTCCACCCTCAATCCTCAAAATCTGCTAATCTCCACACCACACAGTCTCCCTCTATCCCCACTCTGCTGTACGTAATTCTACACCTTGGAAATTCTGCTGATGGACAGATCTCTGTTAACTGCTTCCTGTCTCAACCGGGATATTGGGTTCATGTCACACTATTTGTAACTCCCACAGTTGCGTGGACCTGCAGAGTTTCACTGGCTGTCTTGTCTGGAGACAATACACATAGTTTTAGCCTGTCTTGATGCTCTCTCCACTCACATTGTTTTGTTTCTTAAAGACTTGATTAGTTGTAAGTATTCGCATTCCAACCATTATTCATGTAAATTGAGTCTGTGTCTTTATAAGCTCTGTTTGTGAACAGAATTCCCACTCACCTGAAGAAGGGGCTTAGAGCTCCGAAAGCTTGTGTGGCTTTTGCTACCAAATAAACCTGTTGGACTTTAACCTGGTGTTGTTAAACTTCTTATCCTGTCTTGGACTCAGAGATCGTAAGAAATAGGAACAGAAGCAGGCCATTCACCCCATCAAGCCTGCTCTGTCACTCAGTATGATTAAGGTGAAAGGTGCCCCCCTTGTCTTTCCTTTTCATGACACCTGTGCCCGCATTCAAAGGATTATCATGTCATTTTTGCAAACTCTAATATGCTGCCACCATGAAACACATCCGCTCACCACCCCAGTCAGCATTCTGCAGGGACCGCCCTCGCCATGATACCCTGGTCCACTCCTCCATCACCCTCAACCCCTCATCCCACATTACCTGTCCACGCATGTGCAGTAGGTGCAATACCTTCCCCATTACATCCTCCCTGTCCAACGCTCCTAACACTCCTTTCAGGTGAAGCAGCGTTTCACTTGGACCTCCTTCAATTTAGCGTACTGCATTCCAATGCCGTCCCCTCTATGTTGGGGAGACTAAACGCAGACTGGGTGACTGCTTTGCAGAACACCTTTGCTCAGTCCACAAGCATGACCTTCACTATCCAGTCACTTGCCATTTCAACTCAGCATCTTGCTCTCATGCCCACACCGCTGTCCTTGGCCTGTTGCAATGCCCCAGTGTTGCCCAACGCAATCTGGAGGAACAACATCCCATCTTCAGATTGGGCACATTACAGCCTTCTGAACTCAACATTAAGTTCAGCAACTTTAGACTGTGAATATTCCCCTACATGAATAAACGCAACTCAGGCCCACGCCCTGTGAAATAATAAATAAAGAACAAATTCCTGCAATGGGAGATAAACATGTCCCTGGGCGGGGGCGGGGTTGACCTGGAATTCCAGGCTCACACACTGCGCATGCGTCATTCTTCTCGTTGCCCATAATAAATATGGCCGCCGCGCATGCGTCCTGTTGTATCTAACTCGTTTCAAGATGGCGACCGTTACCCTTGAACCGCGAACGCGGCCCGCTTTCTGCAAACGCGGGGCCGGGAGCTTCTTATTCTTTGTTTAGAACCTCTATCAGATGTTTATGAAGCCTTCCAACCCACACACTGGCTCTATCGCTCCGCGCTTACCGGCGATTTCCAAATTTATTTCGCTCTAAATCGCAACCCAGCAACCACTTCCAGTATCCGGACTGCGCATGCTCCACATCGTAACGCTCGGACTGTGATTGACGGCAGCTCCGGACCAATAGGAAGAGGGGGCGGGGCTGGAGGACCACGCGGGAGTGGCTGGTCCTCCAACCAATCGGAGTGAATGAGGGGCGCGCCTGGAGGACCGAGCATGAGCGGTTGGTCCTCCAACCAATCAGAGTGAATGAGAGGCGGGGCTGAGCCCGGATCTCCCTCATTGGCTGAAACTCTGCAACATTGTGAAAGCTGCTTTGTGTCAAAGTCCAGGAGAAAACTGGACCTTTCTGTTTGTGGCTTCAAACAGATGGAGCCCTGTGGGTGCGGAGCAAACAGATGGAGCCCTGTGGGTGCGGAGCAAACAGATGGAGCCCTGTGGGTGTGGAGCAAACAGATGGAGCCCTGTGGGTGCGGAGCAAACAGATGGAGCCCTGTGGGTGCGGAGCAAACAGATGGAGCCCTGTGGGTGCGGAGCAAACAGATGGAGCCCTGTGGGTGCGGAGCAAACAGATGGAGCCCTGTGGGTGCGGAGCAAACAGATGGAGCCCTGTGGGTGCGGAGCAAACAGATGGAGCCCTGTGGGTGCGGAGCAAACAGATGGAGCCCTGTGGGTGCGGAGCAAACAGATGGAGCCCTGTGGGTGCGGAGCAAACAGATGGAGCCCTGTGGGTGCGGAGCAAACAGATGGAGCCCTGTGGGTGCGGAGCAAACAGATGGAGCCCTGTGGGTGTGGAGCAAACAGATGGAGCCCTGTGGGTGCGGAGCAAACAGATGGAGCCCTGTGGGTGTGGAGCAAACAGATGGAGCCCTGTGGGTGCGGAGCAAACAGATGGAGCCCTGTGGGTGCGGAGCAAACAGATGGAGCCCTGTGGGTGCGGAGCAAACAGATGGAGCCCTGTGGGTGCGGAGCAAACAGATGGAGCCCTGTGGGTGCGGAGCAAACAGATGGAGCCCTGTGGGTGCGGAGCAAACAGATGGAGCCCTGTGGGTGCGGAGCAAACAGATGGAGCCCTGTGGGTGCGGAGCAAACAGATGGAGCCCTGTGGGTGCGGAGCAAACAGATGGAGCCCTGTGGGTGTGGAGCAAACAGATGGAGCCCTGTGGGTGCGGAGCAAACAGATGGAGCCCTGTGTGTGTGGAGCAAACAGATGGAGCCCTGTGGGTGTGGAGCAAACAGATGGAGCCCTGTGGGTGTGGAGCAAACAGATGGAGCCCTGTGGGTGCGGAGCAAACAGATGGAGCCCTGTGGGTGTGGAGCAAACAGATGGAGCCCTGTGGGTGCGGAGCAAACAGATGGAGCCCTGTGGGTGCGGAGCAAACAGATGGAGCCCTGTGGGTGCGGAGCAAACAGATGGAGCCCTGTGGGTGCGGAGCAAACAGATGGAGCCCTGTGGGTGCGGAGCAAACAGATGGAGCCCTGTGGGTGCGGAGCAAACAGATGGAGCCCTGTGGGTGCGGAGCAAACAGATGGAGCCCTGTGGGTGCGGAGCAAACAGATGGAGCCCTGTGGGTGCGGAGCAAACAGATGGAGCCCTGTGGGTGTGGAGCAAACAGATGGAGCCCTGTGGGTGCGGAGCAAACAGATGGAGCCCTGTGTGTGTGGAGCAAACAGATGGAGCCCTGTGGGTGTGGAGCAAACAGATGGAGCCCTGTGGGTGTGGAGCAAACAGATGGAGCCCTGTGGGTGCGGAGCAAACAGATGGAGCCCTGTGGGTGCGGAGCAAACAGATGGAGCCCTGTGGGTGCGGAGCAAACAGATGGAGCCCTGTGGGTGTGGAGCAAACAGATGGAGCCCTGTGGGTGCGGAGCAAACAGATGGAGCCCTGTGGGTGCAGAGCAAACAGATGGAGCCCTGTGGGTGCGGAGCAAACAGATGGAGCCCTGTGGGTGCGGAGCAAACAGATGGAGCCCTGTGGGTGCGGAGCAAACAGATGGAGCCCTGTGGGTGCGGAGCAAACAGATGGAGCCCTGTGGGTGCGGAGCAAACAGATGGAGCCCTGTGGGTGCGGAGCAAACAGATGGAGCCCTGTGGGTGCGGAGCAAACAGATGGAGCCCTGTGGGTGCAGAGCAAACAGATGGAGCCCTGTGGGTGCGGAGCAAACAGATGGAGCCCTGTGGGTGCGGAGCAAACAGATGGAGCCCTGTGGGTGTGGAGCAAACAGATGGAGCCCTGTGGGTGCGGAGCAAACACATCAACATTTGTCACTGAGATAAAAACAGTAAATGCTGGAAAATCTCAGCAGGGCTGACAGCATCTGTGGAGAGAGAATAGAGCCAACGTTTCGAGTCTGGGTGACCCTTTGTCAGAGCTAAGAACAAAAAATGTTAAAGAAGTAAAAAGAGTTTTGTTACTAAAATGTGGGAAGATGAGGGAAAAATTCACAAACAATTCAAGGATTTAAAATAACAACAGCAGACAGGGAATCTCATCATTAGAACAAGGACTGATTTCAATAATTTAACTGCAAGAGGGTTAAGAAGAGTTAAAGTTTATTTATTAGTCACAAGTAAGGCTTACATTAACACTACAATGAAGTTACTGTGAAATTCCCCTCATTGCCACACTTCAGCACCTGTTCGGGTCAATGCACCGAACCAGCACGTCTTTCAGACTGTGGGAGGAAATTGGAGCACCCGGAGGAAACCCATGCAGACACGAGGAGAAAGTGCAAACTCCACACAAACTGTGATCCAAGCCAGGAATCGAACCCGGGTCCCTGGTGCTGTGAGGCAGCAGTGATAACAACTGTGCCACCGTGCCGCCCATAAAGACAGGTTCGAGAGAAGGTTTAGAACAACAGACTATAAAGGAACAAATTATCTTAAAGCCAATCTTTTTCAGTCTGTGTGGAGGGGGTGTGCTGAATCAGTTTCAATGGGCTTTTATATTTGTTTGTACAATGTGGACATTGCTGGCTCGACCAGCATCGATTATCCATCCCAAATTACTCTTGAGAAGGTGATTGGGGCTGCCTTCTTGAACTGCAGATTTGAAGTTACTGTCAGATCAGCCATGATCTAATTAAATGGGTCAAGGGGCTGAATTATCTACTCCTACTTCTATGTTTATAAGTTTGCCGCAGTCCATGTAGTGTAGGTACATCCAAAGTGCTGTTAGGAAGGGATTTCCAGGATTTTTGATCAGCGACAGTGAAAGGACAGCAACATGATTCCAAGTCAGGATTGTTTATGTCTTGGGTGCCATTGTTTTTCGGTGAAGGGTCTGTTCCTCTGCTGTACTGTTCTTTGTTCTTTAGATAACTTGCAGTTGTCCATGTTCCCAAATATCTGCTTCCCTTTTCTCTCGGTGGTAGAGTTTGCAGGGTTGGAAGGTAAAGGTCGCAGTGTTGGAAGGTGCTGTTGAAAGTTAAATTATATTAATTTCCTCATATTAAAAAGTGAAACTCAGGTGAGGATATAGTGGGGAGATCGAGATCAGAGGCAGTATTTCAGAATTTATCACTGTGATAGCAGCAATCCCATTACTATCTGTTGGTAAGACTGATGGAAATATTTAAAGTGGAGACCATTGGAGGATGAGGTACAATGGAATTTGTGAACTATCTGAGGATAATGGTGAGGGGAAAGGAAGGGATCAGGAAAACAACAGACACTTCATGTTGTTCCAGGAGAAGTGGGGTCAGGTTGTGTAGATGTCAGGTTTTACGCAGCACACAGTCAGCCTGGATGGAGAATCTCTGAATCACTCAAATCACTCAGTTGGAAAATCAGAGACCTATCATTGTCTGCTTGGAGGAAGGTTTGTGTTGCAACTGATGAGAAGCAGCTTCACTCAGACACCCACACACAGAGATCCATACTCTCACACACACACGCACATCCTCACGCACAGAAACTAACACACGCAGCTTTCCTCCCAACCACAAACACATTGTACCAACTGACTCAAGAACAGCTTCTTTTCTGCTATCGGACTTTTGAATGGACTAACATATATTAAATTGATCTTATGCTACACCCGAACTATGACATAACACTATATTCTGCACCCTCTTCTTTCCTTCTCCCCGATGTACTTTATGAATGATATGTTTTGTCTGTATAAGAAACAATACTTTTCACTGTATCCCAATACATGTGACAGTAATAAATCAAATAAAAAGCTCTCACATGAAACAAGACCTGTCCCATTGGGTGGACAACACCAGCTAACCTGACTAAAACTGAGGATAATACTGAGATGTCTGTAAGGGCTAAAACAAGACCCTTGACTCCCTTTTGATCTGTGGCACCAAGTTCAAGACTCCTTCATAAATCATCCTCTTGGCCTCTAGCCTGTCAACTCCCCCATGAGAATCTTATATGTTTCAGAAAGTTCACTGCTCATTCTTCTAAACCTAATGAATATAGGTGCAACCTTTCCCCAAAAGACAACGGGTGGGATTCTCCATCCACGCTCATCCCAAAACCGGAAAATCCCGCCCGAGGTCAAAGGACCTTTGTGTAGTCCGTCCCCCTGGCCCGCTAGGATTCCTGTGGTGGGTGGGATGGGAGAATTCTCCCCTACACCTTCACAACCTTTCCTCAAAAGTCAACACCTTTATCTTAGGAATGGACCTGGTGAACTTTCTCTGAACTCATTCCAATGAAAGCATGTCATTCCATAAGTAGGGAGACCAGAACCGTACACAGTATTCCAGCTGCTATCTCAGCAATGTCCTGTGTAGGTGCAGCAAGTTCCCTTTCTCAAACTCCACCCCCTTGCAGTAAAGTCCAACACTCCATTTGCCTTCTTCTTTACTTGCTGTACCTTCATCCTATTTTTTCACCATTCATGTACAAGAACACCCAGATTCCTCTCTACGGCAGTATTCTTCAGTTTCTGTATATTTAAATAATTTTCTTTCCTATTCTTCCTGCCAAAATGGAAAAACTCCCACTTTCCTACACTATACTCCATCTGCCATTTCCCTGTCCATTCAGGGAACCTATCTATATCCCTTCCAGATTTTTTGTACCTCACAACTTGCTTTCCAACCTATCTTTGTATCGTTAATTTTGGCTACAGTCCAGTCAATCCCTTCATCCAAGTCATTGATCAAGGTGGCTGTTTTCCTCTCTCTCAGTTGTGGGTGATATTTCTCTCTATTCTCCTGGAAACTGAATCCATCTTGTTCCAAAGTAGGTTCAAAGTCAGATATTTCAGTGAGTCTGGAATCATTCACCCCTGAACCTACACCGACAGGTAAAACCACAGACGGTTCCTCAGTAAGAGTTTTTCTGGTTCCTCACCATATATTACTAAGGATACCGAAACACAGCTTTCTGACAGTCCACTCCTGGAGGCCCCACTCCCTGAGCCGACAACATTCAGCAGTGTCAGTGCTGAAGTTTCACAGTGGGAGTGATTCCCAGAGTAACTGTCAATCATATCACCATTGATGTCCAGGTTTGTGTATTTTTAGTTATCCTGATGTCTAACACACACACATCAATAAAACAGGGAATTCCTGCAAACAAACTGCAGCTTCTTCTCTATCTGGAGATCCAATGTTTGTTGAATAATTGTCCCAGTGGTTAACAGGCTCCTGTGAACTCATCCAACTCGTATTTTAATACTGACTTTAACAAACATATTTTAAACAGGTTTATTTTAAATGAGTTAAAATCAGCCTTAAAATGGTAGATATAGTATAATAACCATAGTACTTTTCAGACTGGAAACTTTAACCTGCTGTTTCACTTTCATTTAGGAGCAGATCCCAGTTTTACACCAATCTCTGATTCATGTATCCAGCATTCACCGTCATTCTAAAAGCAGAAATTGCTGCAAAATCTCAGCAGCTCTGACAGTATCTGTAAATGGTAGTCACGATGTGGAGGTTCCGGCGTTGGACTGGGGTGAACACAGTAAGAGTTTTAACAACGCCAGGTTAAAGTCCAACAGGTTTATTTGGTAGCAAATACCATTAGCTTTCGGAGCGTGCTGCTCCTTCGTCAGATGGAGTGGAAATGTGCTCTCAAACAGGGCACAGAGACACAAAATCAAGTTACAGAATACTGATTAGAATGCGAATCCCTACAGCCAACCAGATCTTAAAGATACAGACAATGTGGGTGGAGGGAGCATTAAGCACAGGTTAAAGAGATGTGTATTGTCTCCAGACAGGACAGCCTGCAAGTCCAGGGGGCAAGCTGTGGGGGTTACTGATAATGTGACATAAATCCAACATCCCGGTTTAGGCCGTCCTCATGTGTGCGGAACTTGGCTATCAGTTTCTGCTCAGCGGCTCTGCGCTGTCGTCTGTCGTGAAGGCCGCCTTGGAGAATGCTTACCTGAAGATCAGAAGCCGAATGGAAGAGAGGGAAGCAGCAGAGACAGCTGATCAGATTGTCTCAATCTTGGTGACAGAGAAGCTCCATGAGCTCCTCACACTTGTTGTTGGAGGTGAGGATGGAGGAGACGGGAGAGGGGGAAGCCCTTCAAATGAAACTAACATGTTTGAGGCATTAAAAGCATTCATCACACTTTGTTGAACATAAAGCTTGTGTATTTGAGTTCCACCCAAAATATAAACCTTCCAACTGGGCTAAGATTTGTCAGCAGCAACAGACACCAATGAAAATAGTTAGGACCTTGATGTGATTAAGAGCAAAATTCAGTCCTTGCAGTCACTCGTGAACACGCTGGTGTTTCAGCAGGTGAGGTGACTGAGTGAATCCCTTCCCACACACGGAGCAGGTGAATGGCCTGTCCCCAGTGTGAATTCGCTGGTGCTTTCCCAGGTTGGATGATTGACTGAATCTCTTACCACAATCAGAGCAGGTGAATGGTCTCTCCCCGGTGTGAATTCGCTGGTGTCTCTGCAGGGTGGATGAATCAATAAATCCCTTCTCACAACTGGAGCAAGTGAATGGCCTCTCCCCAGTGTGAACTCGCTGGTGTTTCAACAAGATGAATGACTGACTGAAGCCCTTCCCACACTCAGAGCAGGTGAACGGCCTCTCTCCGGTGTGACCTCGCTGGTGTTTTAGGAGGTTGAATGATTGAGTGAATCTCTTCCCACACTCGGAGCAGATAAATGGCCTCTCCCCGTTATGAATTCTCTGGTGTTTCAGCAGGTCGGATGAATCAGTGAATCCCTTCCCACAATCAGAGCAGGTGAACGGCCTCTCTCCAGTGTGAACTCGCTGGTGTTTCAGCAGGATAGAAGAGGTAGGGAATCCCTTCCCACAGTCAGAGCATCTGAATGGTCTCTCTCTAGTGTGAACTCTCTGGTGTGTCAGCAGGATTGATGAGGTAGCGAATCCCTTCCCACACTCATGACAGTTGAATGGCCTCTCCCCAGTGTGAACCCACCGGTGTTTCAGCAGATGGCATGAACAAATGAATCCCATCCCACACTTGGAGCAGGTGAATGGTCTCTCCCCAGTGTGAACTCGCCGGTGTGTCAGCAAGATGGATGAGGTAGTGAATCCCTTCCCACACTCAGAGCAGGTGAATGGTCTCTCTCCAGTGTGATTGTGTCGATGAGTTTTCAGTTCAGATGGAAATCTGAATCTCTTCCCACAGTCTCCACAGTTCCATTGTTTCTCCCTGTTGTGACAGCATTTATGTTTCAACAGGCCAGATGACCGGCTGAATGTTCGTCCACACACAAAACACGTGTACGGTTTCTCTCCACTGTTAACCGTGCTTTCCCCTTCCATGTTCAAAACCCAATGATATTCAGATTACACTAATTTAGGCGATAGCGTCGGATCCTGATGCGATGTTTCGTTTGAGTTTTCTCCCTTCCACTCCTGCGCTTCTAATATCCTGTAAGAAAAAGTCCAAAGTTAAAAATTGAAGCAAACTTGGTTTGAGTTTACTGTGTGTAAATCCTCCCCTTCTCACCCTCTGGAAAAGGAGACTCCAAAATCTATCACTGTCAGTCCAGGATAGAAATTCACAACATTTTCTCACAGGGACAGTGATAACCGTGCCTGTGTCCTGCTCCCGAGAAAGATGACAGCCATTAACCCAAGTCTATCAGTGTTTCTCCTTCACTATTTCATGTGATGTGGTTTTATTGCCAAGACCAGCATTTATTTCCTGCCCCTGAGGAGGGCAGTTAGAGACTGAATCGCATGTTGACAAGTCTATGGAGAGACAGCAGATTCCCATGAATAAACAGGGTGGGTTTTTAAATTGTTCACAGCTGTAATGGTTACTCAAGTGAAATTATATTCCAGATTTTCCAGCATTTTATGAATTCTAATTAAATCCCCCCCCAGCTCCATGATGGGATTTGAATCCGTCCCCAGAACATTAGGCTGTGTCACTGATATTACCACCACCTCCCCAATTGTAGAGCTGCTGCAATTACCCCCCGGGTCGGTGCAAACTCGGGCCCGGGGGTTCCTTATTCTGGGTTTTGAGGCCTCCTCCACTGGCTGTTTCTGAAGCCTCTGCACTCACTTCCCCGCCTCCCTGCAGCTCCAGCACCCACATTGCGCATGGGCCAGTCCGAATCCGCACAGCGCGTGCTCCACTCAGAATCAGGTACTGCGCCTGCGCAAGCGGCTGCTATTGTGACAATGCGGCACATTCTCTCTCGCTGCGAATGCTGGGTAAGAGCACCGCCATAGGAAGGAGATAATGTTCAATACAAAATTGTATTTTGTCATCCAATTACGATCAGAACTATCGGGTTAATATATAAAATTATTAAACAAATTGATACATCTACCAATGTGCATGGTGGGATTGTTACTGGACGAGTATTCCAGAGACCCAGGGTCCTTTTAGAGTCTACCCCACTCTGTCGTAGGTTGCAGCAAGATATAGTTGGGTTGGTCAGATGGGCAGAACAGTGATAGACTTCGAAATATATCACCATTCCTTCACAGTCACTGGGTCAAAATCCTGGAATTCCCTCCCTAACCACATTGTAGGTAAACCCACAGCACACGAGCTGCAGCGATTCAAGAAGGTAGCTCACCACCACCTTCTCAAGTGCAACCAGGGATGGCCAGCGAGCGACGCCCATGTCCCACAAATTAATTTTAAAAATATGCTATTTAATCTTGATAAGTGCGAAGTGATGCACTTTGGAATAAGTAACAAGGCAAAGAAATAATTAATGAAAGGAAGGACACGAGGTAAAATCAGAGGAGCAGATGGATTTTGGGGTACTTATTCACTTAAGGTAACAGAGCTGCTGAATAGAATAGATAAGAAGGCATATGAGACACTTGCTTTTATCAGTCGTGGCATACAGTATAAGAACAAAGAGATGATGTTGGAGCTGTACAGAATGTTGATTAGGCCACAGCTGGAGTACTGTGTGCAGTTCTGGTCACCTCACTATAGGAAGGGCGTGATTGCACTGGAGGAGGTACAGAGAACATTCACCAGGATGTTGCCTGGGATGGAACATTTGAGCTTTAAGGAGACTGGATAGGTTTGGAGTGTTTAGAGCAGAGAAGGCTGAGGGGGACATGACTGTGGTGAATAAGATTATGAAGGATATGGACCGGGTGAGTAGAACCCTTGGTTGAGAGGTCAATCATGAGGGGACATAGTTTTAGGGTGCCAGGCAAGAGATTCAGAGGGGAGTTGAGAAAAAAAAATCACAGAAGGTGGTGGGAATCTGGAATAAACTGCCTGGGAAGGTAGTGGAGGCTGGAAACTTAACAACCTTTAAAAAGTATTTGGATGAGCACTTGAAATATTATAGCATTCAGATAAGGATATGGGACAAGTGCTGGAAAATGGGATTAGCATGGGGTTTAGTGGTAGCTATTGTTGGTGCAGACTCTATGGGTCGAAGGGTGTTTTCTGCACTGTATGACTATGACTGTAACTCTCGCTCAGTCTCTTTCACTCTAACAGTCTCTGTCTGTGTCTCTATCTATTTCCCTCTTTTGGTCTTTGTTCTATTCGCTCACTGTTTATGTGCAACTAAATTTCACTGGATTGATTCCTGAGTTGAGGCGGTTGTCCTTGGAGGACATTCAGTGGGATGAGTCTGTCCTCTCTGAAATTCAGAATAATGAGAAGTGATATAATTGAAAAGGGAGGGAAAAGGAAGGATCAGGAAAGCAGCAAACACTTGATGTTGTTCCAGGAAAAGTGGGGTCTGGTGGTGTGGATGTCAGGTTTTACACAGCAGATGGTCAGCCTGTGGATTCACCCAGGATGAAGAATCTCTGAATGATTCTATTCCAATCACCCGGAGAGGAACCTTTGAGAGGAACCACCTAAGAAGAAGCAGCACATAAAGATATCCAAACACAGAGATCCAAACACACTCTCTCTCCCTGTCTCTTACACAGACATGGGCAAACATAGACACACCCACACCCAGACAGACATCTTCATTCATAGACACACACCCACACCCAGACAGACATCTTCATTCATAGACACACATCCCCAAGGATAATTCCAGCCCTATCATGTGGAGAATACAGCCCATTCTGACTAATACTGGAGATGAAATAACAGTGTCTTTACAAACCACAATGTTTGAGAAATTCAAGTAACCATTACCCTCCAGGGATTGTGAGCAGTTCTGATTACCCATTTCCACTCCTTTCTCTAAACTTGAGTCTACATTGAACAACATCTGGAACAGCAGCAGTGACAAATCACGAACACTGAGCTGCCTCTTGTCAGCCTGGGTGAAGAGCCCTGCTGGGGGATAGTGTAAATTACAGAACAACATCCCTGCGTAATCAGTGTCTCTTGGCTCTGGAATTACAGAAGATGCTAATTCCCCTCACATTGATGGTCCAGTTAATGAAGAGAATTCTAAGACAGGTTTCAAGCATAAAGAATATAATGTTGTTTTGACTCTGTCATCCTGGCCTCATTCATTACTGCTCCAATGTCCTGGGAAATGTGCTGCACCACATCCAGCAGGTACCACAGACACTGTTCATCTTTTTCAAAATGTGGATTCGAATCCGGGTCCCCAGAACATTAGCTGGGATTCTGGATTAATAGTCTATCGATAATACCATTAGGCATCGCCTCCCCCAAATTTGTTCCCTTTGGAACAAAGAAGCTGAAATGGAGATTTCATGGATCTGTTCAAGATTATGGGGGTGGGGACGGGTGGTTTGATAGAGCAGATCGGGAGAAACTGTTCCACTGATGCGGGTCAGTAACCAGAGGACTGGGATTGAAGATAATTAAAGAAAGACAGACTGGCATTAATATCGCACATTTCCCGACCAGCAGGAATCACAATGGGATCATTGTTATAATGAAGGCTGAATGGCCGAATGCTGCTCCTACGGCTTATGGTCTATTCCTTAGTTCCCTCGAAACGGGGATAATCCCAGCCTCCCAAATGAAGATACAGTCATTCAAAAATTAAAGCAAAGTTGATTTTTTTTTTAAAACCCAGAATACTAATATCTAAATCTGCACTGGATATTGTTAACATCAGACCCCAATAAATATAGTTCAGTTCTGGATGTGATTAACAGCAAACTCCAATCTGGCTGGTGTGTCAGCACGTTGGATGACTGATTGAATCCTTTCCCACACTTGAAGCAGATGAATGGTTTCTCCCCAGTGTGAACTCGCTGGTTTACAGTGAGAGGAGGTGATTGTCTGAACTCAGTCCCACAGTGAAAGCATCTGAACTCGAGTGTGAACCCGTTGATGGGTCAAGTTCCCAAAACTTTTAAAGCACTTTCCACAGTCTGGGCATTTAAAAGGTCTCTCGTCAGTGTGAATCCGTTGATGGCAGATCAGGTTAGAAGAGTTAGCGAATTCCTTCCCACATTTGGAGCAGGTGAACGAGTTATCCTCAGTGTGAATCCGCTGGTGTGTCAACAGTTCTGTTGATGTAATGAATGCCTTCTCACACTCAGAGCAGGTGAATGGTCTCTCTCCAGAGTGAATTCGCTGGTGAATCAGAAGGTGAAACGACCGACTGAATTTCTTCCCACACTCTGAGCAGGTGAATGGTCTCTCCCCAGTGTGAACTCGCTGGTGTGTCACCAGGTGGGTTGACTGAGTGAATCCCATTTTGCACACAAAACAGGTGAATGGTCTCTCTCCCGTGTGGACTCGCTGGTGTGACACCAGATGGGTTGACTGAGTGAATCCCACCTTGCACACAGAGCAGGTGAATGGTCTCTCCCCAGTGTGAATTCGCTGGTGTCTCACCAGGTGGGACAACTGAGTGAATCCTTTCCCACACTCGGAGCAGGTGAACGGTCTCTCCCCAGTGTGACACCGTCGATGAATTTCCAGCTCTGATGGGGAACTGAATCCCTTGCCACAATACTCACATTTCCACAATTTCTCCCCACCGTGACTGCATTTATGTTTTGACAGGCCAGATAAACGGCTGAATCCTCGTCCACACACGGAACACGTGTACAGTTTCTCCCCACTGTGAGCGGTGCTTTTTCTTTCCATGTTCAAAATCCAATGATACCCATATTACGATAAACTGGGCGACTCTGTCTGATCCTGATGTGATGTTTGGTTTCAGTTTTCCAACTGCAAATCCTCACATTTGAATATGCTGTGAAATTGAAGCAAAAGTTCATAATTTTATTCCAAACAGGTTCCTGTTGAGAGTTCTTCAATTGAGGGGGAAGATCACTGGTGGTGCTTTTAAAAAGTGACATTGCAGCCCTGAAAATCAGTGACATCTCCAGAATATTAAATTCCAGCTAGTTATGGGATTTGTTATCAGCAGAAATAAAATATTGTCAGACTATCAATACTGAACAGCAGCAATACCAGCAGAGTCCAACCCCTGCAGTCACTTATGAACTTGCTGAAGTCTCAGAAGTCATTGTGACTGAGTGAATCCCTTCCCACACACAGAGCAGTTGAATGGCCTCTTAGTGTGAGTGCGTTGGTGAGCCAGCAGGTTGAAAAACTTTGCGAATCCTTTCCCACACACGGAGCAAGTGAATGGCCTCTCCCCTGTGTGAACTCGCTGGTGAGCAGAGAGGTTGGATGACCGATTGAATCCCTTCCCACACACGGAGCATGTGAATGCTCTTTCTGCAGTGTGAGTGCGTCGGTGAGCAGTGAGGTTGGATGACTGCCTGAAATTCTTTCCACAGTCAGTGCAGCGGAATGGCTTCTCTTCAGTGTGAATTTTCTGGTGTCTCAGCAGACTGGGTAAAACTGTGAATCCCTTGCCACACACAAAGCAAGTAAACGGTCTCTCCCCAGTGTGAATTCGCTGGTGTGCAATGAGGGAGGATGCCTGTCTGAAACTCCGTCCACAGTCAGTGCAGCTGAATGGCTTCTCCTCAATGTGAACTCGCTGGTGTAACAGTAAGTGGGATGACCCAGTGAATCCCTTCCCACAGTCGGAGCAGGTGAACGGCCTCTCCCCAGTATGAACTCACTGGTGTGATAGCAGGTGGAATGACTGAGTGAATCCCTTCCCACACACGGAGCAGATGAATGGTCTCTCCCCGGTGTGAGTGTGTTGGTGCACAGTGAGTGCTGAAGAATGCCTGAACCTCTTCCCACAGGAGGTGCAGGTGAATGGCTTTTCCTCAGTGTGAATTCTCTGGTGAGACCAAAGGCCAGATGACTGAATGAATCCCTCCCCACAGACAGAACAGGTGAACGGTCTCTCCCCAGTGTGACTGCGCCGATGGTTTTCCAGCAGGGAAGGGTAACTGAATCCTTTCCCACAGTCCCCACATTTCCATGGTTTCTCCATGGTGCTGGTATCCTTGTGTCTCTCCAGGTTGCACAATCAGTTGAAGACTCGCCCACACTCAGAACACGTGGACAGTTTTTCCTTGCTGTGAATGGTGTGATGTTTTTTCAGGCTGCGTAACTGGATAAAGCTCTTTCCACAGTCAATTCACTGGAACACTCTCACTTGGGTTGTGTGTGTATCTTGGTGCGTTTCCAGTCACACTGATGTTTGAAATCTTCTCCAGGCAGAACAAACAACCTCATTTCTCCTTCCACATTCAAAGTCTGAGGATATTCAGACCCTGATAAATTGAGACTCTGTCTGATTTTGATGTGATGTTTCCACGCCTCACCTGTAAAAGGAATTTACAAAATTAATCACTGCCAGTCCAGGATAGAAATTTTGAACAGACAATTCTAATTCTCTGGAATATTTCTTCCTCTCTCATTCCCCCAAATCTGTAAATCCCCATCCCACACACTCTCCATCCTCCCAAGGCTGAAATCCAAACCATCTCCGCCATTTCTTTCCTGCACTCCCAGTTTTCTCCCTCCCTCTCCTGTGTCTGGGTTCAGTTCATGATGTGGAGATGCCGGCGTTGGACTGGGGTAAGCATAGTAAGAAGTCTCACAACACCAGGTTAAAGTCCAACAGGTTTATTTGGTAGCACAAGCCACTAACTTTCAGAGCGCTGCCCCTTCATCAGATGAGTGGGAGTTCTGTTCACAAGCAGGGCATAAAAATGCACATCACCAACTATCCCCGGGACAAGTCGGATACACTTGTCACGTACAATAGTTTCTTTGAATTAACGGGTTTGAAGGCCCAGAAGTGTGTTTGGCAGTTATCGGCCAGTCGTCTTCCAGCATGTACCAAATCTGCCAGTGTTGTGGCTGCCTGATACCCTGCGGGGCCACCGGTCAGGCACGACTCACTATGGTTTAGAATGCCAAGATAACCACAGCTAAGGAAGTTCTGCCACGTCACGAAGCCGGTTAGACGGATTGGCCAGGATAAATTGCCACTTGGTATCAAGGTAAATATGTGGATAGGGCCTGGATGGGATTGTTGTCTTCATGTGCCCTGTGAACAGAATTCCCACTCACCTGATGAAGGAGCAGCGCTCCGAAAGCTAGTGGCTTGTGCTACCAAATAAACCTGTTGGACTTTAACCTGCTGTTGTGAGACTTCTCACTGGGTTCAGTTCTCCAGCTGCTGTCTGCAGACTGACAATAAAACCATTGGGTCTTATTGGGGGTGTTGGGGCCTCCAGCGGGTGTTTGTGAATCCTCCCCGCCCACCTCCCAGGGTTTCCTTCCTTCCCAGAGATCAGAGTCCTCATTGATTTGAGGCCAAAGTGTAACCTCTTATTTATTGTCCCCCTCCCCCATCCTCTGATGTGAACCATCCTCCAGTGGCTGAGCCAGGATGGGGCCGTTAACCTGGGCCTGTTCCCGGGAGGGAGGGAGGGAGGGAGAAGCCCCGCAGCTGCAAACCAGGGAGCTGACAATGATTCTGAAGGGTTTGCGGATCCACAAAGTGTTTCCAAATCCTCCCAGCCACCGCCTAACGCTGACTCCGCTTCTCCGGGACAAACAAGCGCCAAGGACAGCAATGACACTGCGCATGCTCCACATCACAATGCCCGGGGACTGATTGACGGCAGTTCCGGGCCAATAGGAAAAGGGGGCGGTGCTGGAGGACCGAGCGGGAGTGGCTGATCCTCCAACCAATCGGAGTGAATGAGGGGCGGGGCGGGGCTGGAGGACAGAGCGGGAGCGGCTGGTCCTCCAACCAATCAGAGTGAATGAGAGGCGGGGCTGAGCCCGGATCTCCCTCATTGGCTGAAACTCTGCATCATTGTGCAAGCTGCTTTGTGTCAAACTCCAGGAGAAAACTGGACCTTTCTGTTTGTGGCTTCAAACAGATGAGCGGAAAGGAAGGGATCTGAAAAGCAGCAGATACCAGGTTATTCTGGGAGAAATAGGACCTCTGCAATGTCAAGTGTTAGAGCTCCGAAAGCTTGTGTGGCTTTTGCTACCAAATAAACCTGTTGGACTTTAACCTGGTGTTGTTAAACTTCTTACTATGTCAAGTTTTACACAGCACACGGGCAGCCTGTGGTTTCACCCTGGATGGAGAATCTCCGAATTGCATCATTCAAATCACTCCATGGAATTCTCAGGAACCACATTGTTTGTTTGGAGAGGAAGGCTTGTCGTACAGTTAATGAAAAGCAGCACACAGCTAAACACAGAGGCCCACACACTCTCTCCCGCAGTCACACACAAACGGACATCTTCTCAATGCACAGAAACCCACGTATATCAACAGGTACATGCACACAGGATATATGCAGATATACTCCATGATACACACATACACACATGGATACACTTACTCACACACAAATATACACACGGGACACTTACTGTCCTTTGAGGCGGACAATGCTCACCCATCTGTCTAATATTCGGGATAAAGCCACAAAGTTCAAGAAATTTCGGGAAAAATGACCCTCCAAGGACAACGAGCAGTCTTGACCATCCAATATTCTACCTTCTTCGCTGAAACAGAATCTTACATTCCGCACAGAAACAACAACAAACACTAACATTGAACATTCCATTCCCACCCTATGTTATCAGGCCCAGTTGGAGATAGTAGACAATGCAGAATATCTCAGGATAATTGCAGCCACTAATTTTCCTTTTGTAATTGCAGAAATGCTCATCCTCTCATATTGATCATCTAGTTGTTGAAGGAAATATTGATCGTCTCGTTATTGAAGGAAATTCTAAGACAGGTTACAAGGAGAAACAAAATCTAATGTTATTGTAACTCTGCAGTCCAATATTCCCTTGGCCCTAATCCTTGCTGCTCTAATCTGATGGGATTAGATGTATTGCACAATACCTAGCAGGTGCCATTGACATTGTACATCTTCGCTATCAATAATACTCCTAACTTAGTATCATCCACAAACTTACTAACCATGCATTGTACATTCACATCCAAATTTGTTTTGATTTGATTGGATTTATTGTCAAATATATACACTGAAAAGTATTGTTTCTTGCGCGCTATACAGACAAAGCATAACATTCATGCAGAAGGAAAGGAGATAGTGCAGAATGTAGTGTTACAGTCATAGCTAGGGTGTAGAGAAAGATCAATTTAGTGCGAGGTAAGTCCATTCAAAAATCTGATGGCAGCAGAGAAGAAGCTGTTCTTGAGTCGGTTGGTACGTGACTTCAAGATTTTATATCTTTTTCCCGACAGAAGAAGGTGGAAGGTGGACACTGACCTACACAAGAAAGCCAGATACGATCGAAGGAGATCCATCAAAGATGCCAAAAGACAATACCAGACCAAGTTAGAGTCCCAGGCTAGCCACACCGACCCCAATTATGGCAAGGTCTGCAAGACATAACAGTCTACAAGATGAAGGCATGTAAAATTGCCGGCTCCAACGCACCCCTCCCTGATGAGATCAATGCATTCTACATCCGTTTTGAGAAAGTGGTCAGCGAGAGCATGCCCTCCACCCTGGAAGCCCTGGATGAACCTGTATCTGGGGGTCACCACTTCAGATGTCAGAGCAGCTTTCTTGAAGGTCAACCCACGGAAAGCAACTGACCCAGGTGGGGTACTCGGAAATGCACTCAGATCCTGCATGGATTAGCTGGCAGAGGTATTCACAGACATCTTCAACTTCTCTTTACAAGAATCTGAGGTCCCTATCTGCTTCAAGAAGATGACCATAATCCCGGTACTTAAGAAAAATCAAGCAGCGTGCTTTAATAACTATCGGCCGGTGGCTCTGACATTCATCATTATGAAGTGCTTCGAAAGGTTAGTCATGGCACAAATCAATTCCAGCCTCCCAGACTACCTGGATCCACTACAGTTTGCCTACTGCCACAACAGGTCCACAGCAGATGCCATTTCCCTGGCCCTGCACTCAATCCCGGGACACCTAGATAACAAGGACACCTATGTCAGACTCCTATTTATTGACTACAGCTCAGCCTTCAACACTATTATTCCCAAGAAACTCCTCTCCAAACTCCGTGGCCTGGGCCTCGGCACCTCCTTCTCCGACTGGATCCTGAACTTCCTAACTCATAGACCACAATCAGTAAGGATAGGCAACAACACCTCCTCCACGATCATCCTCAACAAAGGCCCCACGAGGCTGTGTTCTCAGCCCCCTACTATACTCCTGATACACCTATGACTGTGCGGAAAAATTCCCCTCCAATTCAATTTTCAAGTTTGATGATGACACCACCGTAGTGGGTCGGATCTCAAACAATGACAAGACAGAGTACAGGAATGAGATAGAGAATCTGGTGAACTGCTGCGGCAACAAAAATCTCTCCCTCAATTTCAACAAAACAAAGGAGATTGTCATCAACTTCAGGAAGTGTAAATGAAAACATGCTCCTTTCTACATCAATGGGGATGAAGTAAAAAGGGTCGAGAACTTCAAGTTTTTAGGAGTCCAGATCACCAACAATCTGTCCTGGTCCCCCCATGCCGACACTATAGTTAAGAAAGCCCACCAGCGCCTCTACTTTCTCAGAAGACTAAGGAAATTTGGCATGTCAGCTACGACTCTCACCAACTTTAACAGATGCACCATAGAAAGCATTCTTTCTGCTGTATCACAGCTTGGCATGGCTCCTGCTCTGCCCAACACCGCAAGGAACTACAAAAGTTCGTGAATGTAGCCCAATCCATCACGCAAACCAGCCTCCCATCCATTGACTCTGTCTGCACTTCCCGCTGCCTCGGCAAAGCAGCCAGCATAATTAAGGACCCCACACATCCTGGACCTTCTCTCTTCCACCTTCTTCCTTTGGGAAAAAGATACAAAAGTCTGAGGTCACGTACCAACCGACTCAAGAACAGCTTCTTCCCTGCTGCTGTCAGGCTTTTGAATGGACTTACCTTGCATTAAGTTGATCTTTCTCTACACCCTAGCTATGACTGTAACACTACATTCTGCACTCTCTCCTTTCCTTCTCTATGAACGGTATGCTTTGTCTGTATAGCGCGCAAGAAACAACACTTTTCACTGTATGTTAATACATGTGACAATAATAAATCAAATCAAATCAAAATCAAATCAAAGAGGGTATGCCCGTGGTGTGTGGGGTCCTTAATTATGCCGGCTGCTTTGCTGAGGTAGCGGGAAGTGTAGGCAGAGTTAATGGGCGGGAGGCTGGTTTGCGTGATGGATTGGGCTTAATTCACGACCTTTTGTAGCTTCTTGCTGTATTGGGTGAATAACAAGGCTCCCAACACCGACCCCTGAGGCACGCCACTAGTCATAGGCCTCCAAAGATATGAAATACATTCAGGGCCAGAAAGGAGAAGTTTGTTTTTCAGAGTGGAGGGAAGTTTTCAGCAGTGTGACCCCCAGGGCTCAGTGTTGGCACCATTGCTCTCATTGATACATATTCATACCTGGGACTTGGAACACAGGACAGAACTTCAATTTTTTCACAGGATTCAAAACTCAGATATACGGGAAATAGTGAGGAGGATAATAAAACTTCAGGAGAACATAGAGAGATTGGAAGAAATGGAAAAATAGATGGAAAGGTTAATAACAAACTTCAGGAGGACAGAGACTGGGGAAAATGGAGATATAGGAAACAGTGAGGAGAACAGTAACAAACTTCAGGAGGTCAGAGAGACTGGCAAACCTGGCAGACACATAGCAGATAAACCGTATATATCATACTGCTTGGAACATCTTACATCCTTAACAACTCTGGGAACAGTGTCTGCATGATCAGGATGGTGCTACATAAAGCCAATGGGAAATTGATTTAGAAATAGTCTAGGGAAGAAAGCAATACGGGAAACAGCAGTGAGAGAAACAGCAGTGAGAAAGGACACATGAACACAAGACTGAGGTTGGATGACTGCTGGAGTGATAAAAAAAACTGGGTGACATGAAATATCGATCATTAATAGTACTGGAATAAATGTGTCTTGGAGACAATTAGCTAAAAAAAAATGATTAAAATACATGTGTGATGTAATAAACATGGAATATACAAACAAAGTGCATTTATTGTGTTTTCCTAGCTGAGGGTGCCAAAGGGTCTGCAGTTTCACAATCAACACTGTTACGGAATGTTTTACACCATTTTTCAGTGCCATTGATTTATGTCGGTAAAATCTGGGCATTTCTGTGTTGATTATATGGGAATAACAGCAATGTTTTGGGATTAAATTGGAGACACAACTATCAAAATGTCAGCAATCAGCTATTTTAAGATAGGGACAGTTAACACTCCTTTGAAACGTTTTGATTATTGTTCAGGTGCTGTAAAAATGCAAGTAATTTCCTGTGGAAAAAGACTGAATTCCCTGTCTGAGCTCAGAACAGATGATACAGTCACACAGCAGATTGACCACTCAGCAGCTGAATGTGGGAAGAGATGCACTCGATCATCCCATTTACTGACAGAACAGCTGTTGGAGAGAGACCACTCACATATTTCACGTGAGTGAGCTCGTTTTGTTATTTTCCCAACTGTTCACACATTAAGGATTCAAAGGCTTTCATGCATGGTCAGCATATTCTTACGGGAGAGACGCTGTTTAAATGTTTCAAGTTTAAAGTTTGTTTATTAGTGTCACAAGTAGGCTAACATCAACACTGCAATGAAGTTACTGTGAAAATCCTCTAGTCGCCACACTCCAGCGCCTGTTCAGGTGCACTGAGGGAGAATTTAGAATGGCCAATGCACCTAATCAGCACGTCTTATGGACTGTGGGAAGAAACCAGAGCACCCGGAGGAAACCCACGCAGACACAGGGAGAACATGCAAACTCCACACAGACAGCGACCCAAGTTGGCAATTGAACCTGGGCCCCTGGTGCTGTCAGGCAGCAGTGCTAACCACTGTGCCATGTATAGGTAGAGATTCACTTGTTAATCACACCTGCCGAAATATTAGTGAGTTCATTTGTGACTATCATGGATGTTTACAATTATTTCCACCGTTTTGGTGATTCTCAATTTCTGACAGTTCCAAGCCCCCTTCTTTGAACTTGGATAATAGACCTTGCATTTTAATTTCTATGTTCCCTAATTTTATTAATGGTCCATCAGCGCCGTTTTTCACCCAATAATCACAGAGAAATCACTCCAACTCGATTTTCAAGTTTGCTAATGAACCTCAGTAAAGCCAAAGAAAAGCCAGGCAGCGTGCCTTAATGACTATCATCCAGTGGTTCTGATATCCATCATTATGAAATGCTTTGAAAGGTTAGTCATGGCACGAATCAATTCCAGCCTCCCGGACTACCTGGATCCACTACAGTTTGCCTCGCACCGCAACAGGTCCACAGCAGACGCCATCTCCCTGGCCCTGCACTCAACCCTGGAACATCGAGATGACAAACACACCGATGTCAGACTCCTATTTATTGACAGCTCAGCCTTCAACACCATTATTCCTACAAAACTCATCTCCAAACTCCGTGGCCTGGGCCTCGGCTCCTCCCTCTGCGATTGGATCCTGAATTTCCAAACCCATAGACAACAATTAGTAACGATAGGCAACAACACCTCCTCCAAGATCATCCACAACACTGGTGCCCCACAAGGCTGTGTTCTCAGCCCCCTATTACACTTCTGATACATCTGTGACTGTGTGGCCAAATTTCCCTCCAACTCGATTTTCAAGTTTGCTGACGACACCACCGGATGGTGGGTTGGATCTCAAACAATGATGAGACAGAATACCGGAAAGAGATAGAGAATCTGGTGAACTGGTGCGGCAACAATAATCTCTCCCTCAATGTCAACAAAATGAAGAAGATTGTCATTGACTTCAGAAAGTGTAGAGGAGAACATGCCCCTGTCTACAGCAACAGGGACGAAGTAGCAAGGGTTGAGATCTTCAAGTTTTTAGGTGTCCGGATCACCAACCTGTCCTGGTCCAACACTATAGTGAAGAAAGCCCACCAACTCCTCTACTTTCTCAGAAGACTAAGGAAATTTGGCATGTCAGCTACGACTCTCATCAACTTTTACAGATGCACCATGGAAGTCATTCTTTCTGGTTGCATTACAACTTGGCATGGCTCCTGCTCTGCCCAAGAGAACAAGAAACTACCAAAAATCGTGAATTAAGCTCAATCCATCACGCAAACCAGTCTCCCATCCATTGACTCTGTCTACACTTCTGGCAAAGCAGCCAGCATAATTAATAGCCCCACGCACCCCGGACATTCTCTTCTCTTCCACCTTCTTCTGTCAGGAAAAAGATACAAAAGTCTGCAGTCACATACCAACCGACTCAAGAACAGCTTCTTCCCTGCTGCCATCAGACTTTTGAATAGACCTACCTTGTCTTAAGTTGATCCTTCTCTGCATCCTAGCTATGACTGTAACACTACATTCTGCATCCTCTCCTTTCTTTCTCTATGTATGGTATGCTTTGTCTATATAGCGCAAGAAATAATACTTTTCACTGGATACTGATACATGTGGGAATAATCAATCAAATCAAAAAACTATTTGTTCTGTTCAATGGCGGGGTGTTTACCCAGCATCGCTAGCGGCGGTGAATGTCTCCTATCCACACGAGAGCACTGCGCAGGCGCAGTACTGCCCCTTGTCTGGAGCATGCGCATTGGGAGTGCTCGGGAAAGGAAGTTGCTTCTTTCTTGTCTCTGCAACGGGTAAGGTAGCGGCGTGTCCGAGCGATCGTAGGGCGCAGGGGGGTGATCGGAAAAGCTTTATAAATACCAAGTGAAACCATTAAACCCCGAATAAGAAGCTCGAGGCCAGCCCCGCGGTTGTCCGGAATCACACTGCTTCCAGCCGTTACAGACCCTGGTTAAACAGCTGCCATCTTGAGAGGGCATCCTAGAATCAGAATTTATGTCACACTATTTGTAACTCCCACAGTTGCGTGGACCTGCAGAGTTTCACTGGCTGTCTTGTCTGGAGACAATACACATCTTTTTAGCCTGTCTTGATGCTCTCTCCACTCCCATTGTTTTGTTTCTTAAAGACTGGATTAGTTGTAAGTATTCGCATTCCAACCATTATTCATGTAAATTGAGTCTGTGTCTTTATAAGTTCTGTTTGTGAACAGAATTCCCACTCACCTGAAGAAGGGGCTTAGAGCCTCGAAAGCTTGTGTGGCTTTTGCTACCAAATAAACCTGTTGGACTTTAACCTGGTGTTGTTAAACTTCTTACTATCTTGAGAGGGGGCAGTGTGCAGCGGTGCGCATGCGTGGACAGCCCTGTCAGCAGGAGGAGAGAATGTTGCTCAGCGTCTGACAGCTCAGAAAGAATGATCCTGTCTGTGCCAGCCAGCAAACAGCTAGCTCGCATTTTCCAGCACTTGATCCATGGCCTCGTGTGCTGTGGTGTTTCAAAAGCCATCTACATTGAATACAGGAGTTGGGACGTCTCGTTGAAGTTGTACAAGACATTGGTAAGGCCACACTTGGAATACTGTGTCCAGTTCTGCTCACCCTATTATAGAAAGGATATCATTAAACTAGAAAGAGTGCAGAAAAGATTTACTAGGATTCCAACGGGACTTGATGGTTTGAGTTATCAGGAGAGCTGGATAGACTGGGATTTTTTTCTCTGGAGTGTCGGAGGCTGAGAGGTGACCTTATAGAGGTCTATAAAATAATGAGGGGCATAGATCAGCGAGATAGTCAATATCTTTTCCCAAAGGTAAAACTAGAGGGCATAGGTTTAAGGTGAGAGGGGAGAGATAGAAAAGTGTCCAGAGGGACAATTTGTTTCACTCAGAGGGTGGTGAGTGTCTGGAACAAGCTGCCAGAGGTAGTAGTAGAGACAGGTACAATTTTGTCTATTAAAAAGCATTTAGACAGTTTCATGGATAAGATGGCTGTAGAGGGATATGGACCAAACGTGGGCAATTGGGACTAGCTTAGTGGTTTAAAAAAGGGGTGGCATGGATGAGTTAGATTGAAGGGCCTGTTTCCATGCTGTAAACCTCTATGACTCAATGACATACTTTTTACTTGTGAGATTTCCTGCCTCTACCACCTTTCCTCTGTTTCTCTCTCCACAGATTCTGACCAGAATTCTCTGGCCATTCATGCCGTGGGATTCTGCATTCCTGCTGGCAGCACACCCCCGCCCATGGGTATCCCGCTGGCATGGGGTGATGTTCATGGGAATTCCCATCGACAGCAGTGGCACCAGAGAATCCTGCTGCCAGCAAACATCGCGCCTTTTCCCGTCCGTGGGAAACACACTGCTGGGAGGCCGGAGAATCTTACCCACTGTCTGACCTGCTCAGTATTTCCAGCATTTTTTGTGTTTATTTCAGATATCCAGCAGCTGCAATATTTTGATAGTATTTTATTGTAGGCATTGCTCACAGAACCAACTTTAGAAACAAGATTGACCAATTATGAAACAAAAACAAAAAGCTGGAAAATCTCAACAGGTCAGACAGCATCTGTGGAGCTGGAGCCAAAGTTTGAAATGTTGGCTCTGTTCTCTCTCCACAGATCAGCTCCTCTGATCCTTCCAGGGGGTGGAGTTTGAGGGATTGGAAGATTCTGTCAAGGTTCTGGTTAGTGATGGGTAAGTAAAATCCCTATACTTCACCTCCTGCCTCTCCAACATCTTTCTCTCTCCTCCCAGAGATCCAATCGTCATGTGTAGACCCACACTGGTTGGCACCTCCCTTCCCTGAAGGGCATTGGTGAACCAGTTGGGTTTTTGTGAAAATTGAGCAGTTTTCATGATCACTGTTTCCTCCTGCTGGCCCCTCAAATTACCACATTCATTCAGCTCAATTTCTCAACCTGCCTTTGTGTTTTTGTGAACTCTCTCTCTCCCTTTTTTCTGTTTTAAATCACAGGATTGTAGAAGAGGAGGATTTACAATCGGGAAACTCAAATCAACCATCACACCAGAATCTGTGAATCATCCAATTTGTCATAACCTGAATATCATAGGGCTTTCAACATGGAAGGAAAAAGCACCATTCACAGTGGAGAGAAACTGTACACGTGTTCTGTGTGTGGACAAAGATTCAGCCAATCATCTGCCCTTTTGAAACACCAGCGAGCTCACACTGGAGGGAGACTGTTCATTTGCAGTGTTTGTGGGAAAGGATTTACTCGATCATTTACCCTTCTCAGACACCAGCGAGTTCACACTGGGGAGAGGCCATTTACCTGCTGTGTGTGGAAAGGAATTCACTCAGTTATCCTGCCTGCTAACACACTCACACTGGGGAGAGGCTGTTCACCTGCTCGGAATGTGGGAAGGGATTCATTAATTCAACTAATTTGCTGACACACCAGCGAGTTCACACTGGAGAGAGGCCTTTCACCTGCCCTGCATGTGGCAAAGGATTCATGAATTCATCCAACCTGCAGAGACACCAACGAGTTCACACTGGGGAGAGACCGTTCACCTGCTCTGTGTGTGGGAAGGGATTCACTCAGTCATCCCATCTGCAGACACACCAGCGAGTTCACACTGGGGAGAGGCCATTTACCTGTTCTGATTGTGGGAAGGAATTCACTCAGTTATCTCACCGGCTAAGACACCAGCGAGTTCACACTGGGGAAAGGCCATTCACCTGCTCCGAGTGTGGAAAGGGATTCACTCAAGCAAATGACCTACTGAGACACAAACGAGTTCACACTGGGGAGAAGCCATTCATCTGTTCTGTGTGTGGAAAGGGGTTCACTCAATCAAATGACCTGCTCAGACACGATCGAGTGCACACTGGGGAGAGACCATTTATCTGCTCTGAGTGTGGGAAGGGATTCACTCGGTCATCCAACCTATTGGATCACCAGAGAATTCACACTGGGGAGAGACTATTTATCTGCTCTGAGTGTGGGAAGGGATTCACTACCTCATCCAGCTGGCAGGGGCACAAGCGAGTTCACACTGAAGCAAGAACTTTGACCTGCACCGAGCCTGGGAAGGGAGTCACAATCTCATCCAGCCAGCAAGGACACCGGAGAGTTCAGACTGAGGGAAGTCCAGTTACCTGTACTGAGTCTGGAAAGAGAGTCATTCAGTCATCCAAGCAGCAGGGACACCGGAGAGTTCAGATTGAGGAAAGTTCAGTTACCTGCACTGAGGGAAGTTCAGTTACCTGCACTGAGGAAAGTCCAGTTACCTGCACTGAGGGAAGTTCAGTTATCTGCACTGAGGGAAGTCCAGTTACCTGCACTGAGGGAAGTTCAGTTACCTGCACTGAGGGAAGTTCAGTTACCTGTACTGAGGGAAGTTCAGTTACCTGCACTGAGGGACGTTCAGTTACCTGCATTGAGGGACGTTCAGTTACCTGCACTGAGGGAAGTTCAGTTACCTGCACTGAGGGAAGTTCAGTTACCTGCACTGAGGGAAGTTCAGTTACCTGCACTGAGGGAAGTTCAGTTACCTGCACTGAGGGAAGTTCAGTTACCTGTACTGAGGAAAGTCCAGTTATCTGCACTGAGGGAAGTCCAGTTACCTGCACTGAGGGAAGTCCAGTTACCTGGACTGAGGAAAGTTCAGTTACCTGCACTGAGGGAAGACCAGTTATCTGCACTGAGGGAAGTTCAGTTATCTGCACTGAGGGAAGTCCAGTTACTTGCACTGAGGGAAGTTCAGTTGCCTGCTCTGCGTCTGGGAAGGGAGTCATTCAGTCATCCAGCCAGCAGGGATGCCACAGAGTTCGCACTGAGGAAAGTCCAGTTACCTGCACAGAGTCTGGGAAGGGATTCATTCCATTATCTAATCTGCTGACAGACGAGCGAGACGACACCGATGAAAGACCTTTGAAATGTCCGTACAGTGGGACTTGTTTTCAAAGTTCTGTGGAATTGGTGTCCCATCAATGTGTTCACACTGACGAGAGACTATTCAGGTGCTCTCACTGTGGGGCTGCGTTCATGCGATCGTCTGACCTCACTGAACACCAATGCACTCACTCTGGGGAAAGGCTCCTCACTTTCCCCAAGTGTGGAAAGGGATTCACTCAGTCATCCAACCTGCTGACACGCCAGCAAGGTCGCAATGTGAAGAGGCAGTTCACTTGTCCCGAGTGTGGGAAGGGATTTACCCAGTCAACCAACCTGCTGAGACACCAGCGAGTCCACACTAGGGAGAGGCCATTCCTCTGCTCCGAGTGTGGGAAGGGATTCACTGAGTTATGCAACCTGATGACACACCAACGGGTTCACACTGGGGAGAGGCCCTTCCTCTGCTCAGAGTGTGGGAAGGGTTTTATTAATTCCACCAACATGCTGCGACACCAGCGAGTTCACACTGGAGAGAGGCCGTTCACCTGCCTCAATTGTGGGAAGAAATTCACTCAGTTACCACATCTACAGAGACACCAGCGAGTTCACTCAGGGGAGAGGCCATTCCCCTGCACTGTGTGTGAGAAGGGATTCGCTCAGTTATCACACCTGGTAAGACACCAACGAGTTCACACTGGGGAGAAACCATTCACCTGCTCCCAGTGTGGGAAGGAATTCGCCCAGTCAAATGACTTGCTGAGACACCAGCGACTTCACACTGAGGAGAGACCATCCATGTGGCTCTGAGTGTGGGAAGAGATTCACTCAGTTATCCAGTCTGCTGAAACACCAGAGAGTTCACACTAGGGAGGTGCTGTCCATCTGCTCTACATGAGAAAACGGATTCTCTCAGTCATCCTGCCTGCTTTGATTCACCAGTAATTTCACATTGGACAAAACCCTTTAAATGCCGGGACTGTGGGAAGTACAATAAATGTTCCTGGGAACTGCAACATCTACATGTTCATACTGATCAGATACCATTCAGGTGCTTTCACTGCAGATGCGTCCAAGAAATCATTTCAACTTACTGTACACCGGAAATTTCACAGTGCGGAGAGCCTCCACCTGCCTTGAATGTGGGAAGGAATTTGCTTATTTATCCCATGTGCTGAGATACCAGCGAGTTCACAATTAACTACAGTGATCAGACTTTGCTGTTGATCATGTTCAGGATTGAATCATGTTAATTGGGGTCTGTTTCTGCTGACGTTAGTAAACCCCACCCTAGTTATAGGGGCTGATCCTCTTGCTAAAAGTCAAATAAGTCAACTTTGCATCAAATAAACTTGTATTCTTTTTACTATCTCCGACATCAAGTCAGAAGGTCTCTCCCCTCCCCTGTCTCCTCCATCCTCACCTCCAACAAAAAGTGTGAGGAGCTCATGGAGCTTCTCTGTCACTAAGATTGAGACAATCTGATCAGCTGCCTCTGCTGCGTCCCTCCCTTCCACTGGCCCATTGGGCTGAACGGCTTCTACAGTTTCCCCTTGTCTGAGCCCTGAACCCACATCTTCCCCTAGTTTCTCTCTCATATCCCTTCATGCCCATCTTGTCCATCAGACCCACCGTGTGCTCAAAGGGCTGAATGGCCACCCTCTGTGCTGTAACAATTGGCCATCAACCCCAAATTGCTGATCGCCAAACTTACCCACGTAAACTGGGATTGTTCTCACTTTCCAGGTGTTACCCTGACTCTATTAAATATTTGAAATGGGAAACTAGCAAACAATGGTGTGTGGGTTTGTTACTGACATATTGACAGAGGTTGATTGTCAGGATGGACATGAACAATCATCACACGGTGTGAATGGTCGGAGCTGGAACTTGGGCTTTGTACCCTATGGTGAAATTTTTCAGAGTGAGGTAGGGGGAGGGGGTGGGGAGGAAGGAAAGTGGGGTTGGGGTTATAATCAGATCAGCCATGATCATATTGAATGATGTAATAGCCTCGAAAAGCTGGGTGGCCTGCTCCTAATTCGTATGTGCATATGTACTTTTTCAGAGAATCCCTACAATGCAGAAGGAGGCCATTCTGCCCATTGAGTCTGCACCGACCACAATCCCAACTAGGCCCTATCCCCACTTACCCATGCTAATCCCCCTGACACCAGGCTCAATTTAGAATGGCCAATTAACCTAACCTGCACATCTATGGACTGTGGGAGGAAACCGGAGCATCCAGAGGAAACGCACACAGACACGGTGAGAATATGTAAACTCCATACGGACAATGACCCAAGGCCGGAATTGAACACGGGTCCCTGGTGCTGTGAGACAGCAGTCCTAACCACTGTGATGACCTATGGTAGGATCTCATCCTCACTTTCCCACATTCAAACAAAGACTAACTGAGAGTCCATCTGTAATGGCAGCCAGATTGTCCACAATCCCCCGCGCTGTAGAAACTGTTCTATCTGCCGCAGGCTGGCCGGGTGGATGGCGCATGCTCAGTCATTGACAGATCACAATACCCGAGTGATTGATGGCAGCTCCGGACCAATAGCAAGAGGGGGCGGGGCTGGAGTACCGAGCGGGAGCGGCTGGTCCTCCAACCAGAGTAAATGAGGGGCGGGGCTGAGCTCTGCATCATTGTGAAAGCTGCTTTGTGTCAAACTCCAGGAGAAAACTGGACCTTTCTGTTTGTGGCTTCAAACAGATGGAGCCCTGTGGGTGCGGAGCAAACAGATGGAGCCCTGTGGGTGCGGAGCAAACAGATGGAGCCCTGTGGGTGCGGAGCAAACAGATGGAGCCCTGTGGGTGCGGAGCAAACAGATGGAGCCCTGTGGGTGCGGAGCAAACAGATGGAGCCCTGTGGGTGCGGAGCAAACAGATGGAGCCCTGTGGGTGCGGAGCAAACAGATGGAGCCCTGTGGGTGCGGAGCAAACAGATGGAGCCCTGTGGGTGCGGAGCAAACAGATGGAGCCCTGTGGGTGTGGAGCAAACAGATGGAGCCCTGTGGGTGCGGAGCAAACAGATGGAGCCCTGTGGGTGCGGAGCAAACAGATGGAGCCCTGTGGGTGCGGAGCAAACAGATGGGAGCCCTGTGGGTGCGGAGCAAACAGATGGAGCCCTGTGGGTGCGGAGCAAACAGATGGAGCCCTGTGGGTGCGGAGCAAACACATGGAGCCCTGTGGGTGCGGAGCAAACAGATGGAGCCCTGTGGGTGTGGGGGCAAACAGATGGAGCCCTGTGGGTGTGGGGGCAAACAGATGGAGCCCTGTGGGTGCAGAGCAAACACATCAACATGTCACTGAGATGGGTTCATTCAGCACACACAGCAGGGATTAATTCAGGAAATTACACAGTGCAGTGAGAAAGGAAATTCAGTGCCAGGTTTGAGGAGCTGGGAATTGCAACTGAAGGTTTGAGAAAAGAAAAAAACTGGAGTAAGGAAGGAGAAAATGACAATAAACTGAAGATGAATTTACATTCCTGGGTGTCCTTTATCCCGAATTTTAATCACTCCACCATTGGTAGCCGTGTCTTCAGCTGCCTGGACCCCAAACTCTGGAATTTCCTCCCTGAACCTCTCCATCTTTCCACTTCACTTTCCTCCTTAAAGACTCTCCTTATAACTGATCTCTTTGACCAAGACTTTGGATCATCCGACCCAATATGTCCTTATGGTTCTGTGAAACTGCTTAGGACATTTTATTAAGTGAAAAGCTCACTACAACTAAAAGTGAGATCTGATCACTTGCTGAGTGAGTCTGTGTAAATATAGCTCAGACAGACACAGCTTGTGTCAGAGTTTAGTGAGATCTGATCACTTACTGAGTGAGTGAGTCTGTGTTAATGTAACTCAGACACAACTTCTGTCATAATTCAGTGATATTTAATCACTTACTGTGTGATATACATATATATCAATTGCATGGCTATGTCAAAACATATATCCGGATATATGAATTAGGAGCAGGAGTCGGCCACTCAGCCTGGTCTGTCATTCAATAAGATCATGTCTGGTCTGATTGTAACCTCAACTCCATAAACCCACCAACCCCAATATCCTTTCACCCCCTTATTTATTGTTACGATCCTTGACCAGACCCCAGGATACAAGGAGAAATCCAGTTAAAATAGATAATATTTGAGACAAGACATTTAAGTATTATAGAATCCCTACAGTGCAGAAGGGGGCCATTTGGCCCATCGAGTCTACACCAATCACAATCCCACCCAGGCCCTATCCCCGTAACCCCACTAGCTCTGCTAGACCCCTGACACTAAGAGGCAATTTAGTATGGACAATCCACCTAACCTGCACATTTTTGGATTATGGGAGGAAACCAGAACACCCGGAGGAAACCCACGCAGACATGGGGAGAACGTGCAAACTGCACACAGACAGTGACCCAAGGCTGGAATCGAACCTGGATCCCTGGCACTGTGAGGCAGCAGTGCTAACCACTGTGCCACCGTGCCGCCCATGTTTAGCAAATGAAGAAAGGCACAAGATTCCACAGATTCAGAACAAACAAAATAAACTTTACTATGCAAGGTAGGAGAGGTAAAAAATTTACAATATAAGAACATAAGAACATAAGAAATAGGAGCAGGAGTAGGCCATCTAGCCCCTGGAGCCTGCCCCGCCATTCAATAAGATCATGGCTGATCTGACGTGGATCAGTACCACTTACCTGCCTGATCCCCATAACCCTTAATTCCCTTACCGATCAGGAATCCATCCATCCGCGCTTTAAACATATTCAGCGAGGTAGCCTCCACCACCTCAGTGGGCAGAGAATTCCAGAGATTCACCACCCTCTGGGAGAAGAAGTTCCTCCTCAACTCTGTCTTAAACCGACCCCCCTTTATTTTGAGGCTGTGTCCTCTAGTTTTAACTTCCTTACTAAGTGGAAAGAATCTCTCCGCCTCCACCCTATCCAGCCCCCGCATTATCTTATAAGTCTCCATAAGATCCCCCCTCATCCTTCTAAACTCCAACGAGGACAAACCCAATCTCCTCAGCCTCTCCTCATAATCCAAACCCCTCATCTCCGGTATCAACCTGGTGAACCTTCTCTGCACTCCCTCCAATGCCAATATATCCTTCCTCATATAAGGGGACCAATACTGCACACAGTATTCCAGCTGCGGCCTCACCAATGCCCTGTACAGGTGCATCAAGACATCCCTGCTTTTATATTCTATCCCCCTCGCGATATAGGCCAACATCCCATTTGCCTTCTTGATCACCTGTTGTACCTGCAGACTGGGCTTTTGCGTCTCATGCACAAGGACTCCCAGGTCCCTTTGCACGGTAGCATGTTTTAATTTGTTTCCATTGAGATAGTAATCCCATTTGTTATTATTTCCTCCAAAGTGTATAACCTCGCATTTCTCAACGTTATACTCCATTTGCCATATCCTCGCCCACTCACTCAGCCTGTCCAAATCTCTCTGCAGATCTTCTCCGTCCTCCACACAATTCACTTTTCCACTTATCTTTGTGTCGTCTGCAAACTTCGTTACCCTACACTCCGTCCCCTCCTCCAGATCATCTATACAAATGGTAAATAGTTGCGGCCCGAGTACCGATCCCTGTGGCACGCCACTAGTTACCTTCCTCCAACCGGAAAAACATCCATTTATTCCGACTCTTTGCTTCCTGTCGGATAGCCAGTCCCCAATCCACTTTAACACACTACCCCCAACTCCGTGTGCCCTAATCTTCTTCAGCAGCCTTTTATGGGGCACCTTATCAAATGCCTTTTGGAAATCCAAAAACACCGCATCCACCGGTTCTCCTCCATCAACCGCCCTCGTCACATCTTCATAAAAATCCAACATGTTCGTCAAGCACGACTTTCCCCTCATGAATCCATGCTGCGTCTGATTGATCGAACCATTTCTATCCAGATGCCCTGCTATCTCCTCTTTAATAATGGATTCCAGCATTTTCCCTACTACAGACGTTAAGCTGACCGGCCTATAGTTACCCGCCTTTTGTCTCCTTCCTTTTTTAAACAGCGGCGTAACATTAGCCGTTTTCCAATCAACCGGCACTACCCCAGAATGCAACGAGTTTTGATAAATAATCACTAACGCATCCACTATTACCTCTGACATTTCTTTCAATACCCTGGGATGCATTCCATCCGGACCCGGGGACTTGTCCACCTTCAGTCCCATTAGTCTACCCAGCACTGCCTCTCTGGTAACATTAATCGTATTAAGTATTTCTCCTGCTGCCAACCCTCTATCGTTAATATTTGGCATACTATTTGTGTCCTCCACCGTGAAGACCGACACAAAAAACTTATTTAAAGACTCAGCCATATCCTCATTTCCCACTATTAACTCCTCCCTCTCGTCCTCCAAGGGTCCAACATTCACTCTAGCCACTCTATTCCTTTTTATATATTTATAAAAACTTTTACTATCATTTTTTATATTAATTGCTAGCCTAGCTTCATAGTCTATCCTTCCTTTCTTTATCGCTTTCTTAGTCTCTCTTTGTTGTTTCTTAAATTTTTCCCAATCACTTGTTTCTCCACTATTTTTGGCCACTCTGTACGCAGCTGTTTTTATTTTAATACTCTCCTTTATTTCCTTCGTTATCCACGGCTGGTTATCCCTTTTCTTACAATCCTTGTTTTTTGCTGGAATATATTTTTGCTGAGAACTGAAAAGGATCTCCTTAAAAATCCTCCACTGTTCCTCAGCTATCCTACCTGCCAGCCTGCTCTCCCAGTCTACCTTAGCCAATTCATCCCTCATCCTATCATATTTCCCTCTGTTCAAACAGAGGACATTGGTTTGAGACCAAACTTTCTCCTCTTCCATCTGAATCAGAAATTCGACCATATTGTGGTCACTAGAGCCAAGAGGGTCCTTCACAATAAGATCCTTAATTCTACCTACCTCGTTACACAATACCAGATCCAAAATAGCTCGTTCCCTCGTCGGTTCCGTAACATGCTGTTCAAGGAAACTATCCCGACAGCATTCTAAGAACTCTTCCTCCATTCCACCCTTACCGACTTGAGTCTGCCAGTCAATGTGCATGTTGAAGTCCCCCATGATTATTGCCGTTCCGTTTTTACACGCATCCCTTATCTGCTTGTTTACAGCCCTCCCTACCTCAACATTATTATTTGGGGGCCTATATACCACACCTACTAGTGTCTTTCTCCCTCTACTATTCCTCATCTCTACCCATAACGATTCCACGTTTTGTTCCTCAGAGCCTATGTCATCCCTCAGTACTACCCTGATATTATCTCTTATTAATAGCGCGACCCCACCACCTTTTCCTTCCTGTCTATTCTTCCTAAACGCCTGATACCCCTGGATATTCATCTCCCAGTCCTGGTCACCTTTCAGCCACGTTTCTGTAATGGCCACTAGATCGTACCCACTTGTGCTGATTTGCACCATCAACTCATTCACCTTGTTCCGAATGCTTCTGTAGGTGTATTTTATTCTCTGACATTCATGGTAAATGAGGTACATGTGAATTAACAAACTGTGGTCGGACACATCACACTGTAAAATAAAATGACAGATGCAATCAAAATCAATTCCATGGATTTCTCCACGACCTTTCCAGACATCAGACCCGCTGTGAGTCAACCAATCTCACGAAAGCTTTACCTTTCTCATGAGGGTTTTCCAACAGCATCTTTGAATATCTCTCCATGGAATTGTCTCTAAACATTAGCCCCAGTCAGATGCTTTTAATAATTGCCCACCTCAGAGAGTTTCAATCTCAGCTCCTGAAATTCTTTCTCCCTGGATTCCGGAGTACACTCAAACACCAGCTTTCAAACATATTTTGAGATCTCTTGTCGTGCCAAGCAGAATATCGCTACTCCAAAGGGACACCTTTGCCCCAATGGCCCTCTTTACTTAAAGTCTGCTCCCCACAGTCTTTCTCCAACTTTTTAGACTCAACTTTACTGGGACCTCAGCCTATCTCTGTGGTATTTCTTGGCTATCAAACTCCCTGAAGCTGCATCAAGAAGTACTGATCACTGACCCTTGAAATGATCTGGTGACCCCCCAACACTCCCAGAAGGTTCCACTCTTGTTACCAGGCAGCAACCATCTCCAGATGTTTAACAATCTCCAGATGTTTAATTTAGAAGCCAGGAACACAATTAATTAAATTCCGGACATTATCGAGAATCTATCTACCTCTGTTTTGAAAATATGCAAAGACTCTGCGTCTACTGCCTTTTGAGGAATAGAGTTCCAAAAGACTCACGATCCATTGAGAGAGAAAAAAGTCTCCTAATCTCTGTCTTAAATAAAAGACTCTACATTTTTATATGGTGACTCCTAGTTCTAGATTGTCCAACAATAGGCAACATTCTCTCCACATCCGCTCTGTCAAGTTGTCTTTTACACTTCTAAGCTCCAGCTCAGAGAAGCTGAGTCTGTCCAACCTTTCCTTTTGCAGGATATTAGAGAGTGAGGATTTGCAGACAGAAAACTCAAACAAAAATCTTAACAAGATCTTACAGCAGGGGCTCCCGAACCATGAACTGTGTTCCCTGGTGAGGTCACGGGCTGAGGTATTGGTGTCGTGACCTTTGGGGCAGCAATGGTAGTTGTGGGGCAGAGATTCAGCTTGGACAGTCCTGCTTTGAGGCTCCATGACCTGCATGCAAGTGTTCTTGCTGCTGGTTCACGTGTCCAGAGAATGAAGTCTCAGGCCTGAGGCCCCATCACTGCCTCTGTCATAAAGACCAGTGAACAACTGACTGCTGCTCCACCCCTCACTGCTCTCTCAACTCGTTCCTCCCAGCATTTCCACAATTCTTACCAACTCTGCCCTGCCCCCACAACTCTTACACCACCCCCACCCCAGTCTCACTCTGATGTCTGTGTTCTGTGGACGAGGTTTCAACTAATCACCCGATCTGGAGAGAAAAAGGAAACCCTGCAAAGAATCTGGAGAAGGCTGAGAGATCAGATCTAGGACAGGAGAATGTCAGAGACAGATTGGCTAGGTGGAAGGGAGAGAAGCAGCAGAGGCATTGACTCAATCTCAGTGACAAAGAAGCTCCATGAGCTCCTCACAGAGGAAGAGCCGTTCAAAATGAGATATTCAAAAGATTCAATACGCTGTGCATTTAGCACAAAGCTGATTTACTTGACTTTTATCCATAATAAAAGGGACGGCTCAGTGGTTAGCACTGCTGCCTCACAGCACCAGAGACCCGAGTTCAATTCTGGCCTTGGGTGACTGTGTGGAGTCTACACGTTCTCCCTGTGTCTGCGTGGCTTTCCTCTGGATGCTCCGGTTTCCTCCCACAGTCCAAAGGTGTGTGGATTACGTGGATTGGCCATGCTAAATTGCCCCTTAGTGTCAGGGGGATTAGCAGGGTAAATATATGAATTTACGGGGATAGGACCTGGGTGGGATTGTTGTCAGTGCAGGCTCGATGGGCCGAATGGCCTCCTTCTGCACAGTAGGAATTCTATGACTCTCTGATTCTTTAAACATTAAGCACTCCAACTGGAGCTGGGATTTACTAATATCAACTGAAACAGATCTCAGTGAACTCTGTTCAGTCACTACTGTAGTTACTTGTGAACTTGCTGGTGTCTCAGGAGGGTGGATGACTGAGAAAATCTCCTCCCGCATAGAATAGGTGAATGGCCTCTCCCCAATCTGAGCCTGCTGGTGTGTCCGCAAGTTGGATAACTGAGTGAATCCCTTCCCACACACAGGGCAGGTGAATCGCCTCTCCCTCGTGTGAACTTGCTGGTGATTCAGCAGGGTGGATGACTGAGTGAATCCTTTCCCACTCACAGAACAAGTGAATGGTCTCTCCCCAGTGAGAGATTCCTGATGTGTCTGCAGTGGGGTAAACAAGTGAATCCCTTCCCACACTCAGAGCAGGTTAACGGTCTCTCCCCAGTGTGAATCCACTGGTGCAGTGAGTTTGGTTAATCATCAGAATGTGACGCATGGTGAGAGCATCTGAACGGTCTCTCGTCAGTGTGAACAAGCTGATGATGCCTCAGGTCCCAAGAACTTCCAAAGCACTTCTCACAGTCTGGGCATTTAAAAAATCTCTTCCCAGTGTGAACTCGCTGGTGGGTCAGCAAGGTAGATGAACTAGTAAATCGCTTCCCACAGTCGGGACAGGGGAATGGCCTCTCCCCAGTGTGATTGCGTCGATGAATTTCCAGCACTGACAGGTAACTGAATCCTTTCCCACATTCCCATAGTTTCTGCCCAGTGTGACTTGTGTTTCAACAGGTCAGACGATTGGCAGAAGCCATTTCACCCACTGTCAGAATGAACATGGTTCAGTCCTGGATGTGATTAACAGCAGCAATAACAGCAGAATCCAACCCCTGTCATCACTTGTGAATTCGCTGGTGTCTCAGCAGGTGGGATGACCAAGTGAATCCCTTCCCGCACACGGAGCAGGTGAATGGTTTCTCCCCAGAGTGAATTCGCTGGTGTGTCTGCAGGCTGGAGAACTGAGTGAATCCCTTCCCACACACGGTGCAGGTGAACAGCTTCTCCCCGGTGTGAACTCGCTGGTGTGTCAGCAGGGTGGATGAGTGAGTAAATCTCTTCTCACACTCTGAGCAGGTGAACGGCCGCTCCCCAGTGTGAACTCGCCAGTGTGCCAGCAGGGTGGAGGAGTCTTTAAATCCCTTCCCACAGTCAGAGCAAATGAACGGCCTCTCCCCAGTGTGAACTCGCTGGTGTCTCAGCAGAAGGGATGGATTAGTGAATCCCTTCCCACATTGAGAGCAGGTGAATGGCCTCTCGACTGTGAACCTGTTGGTGTGTCAGCAGTGTGGACGACTGAGCAAATCCCTTCCCACACTTGGAGCAGATGAATGGTCTCTCCCCAGTGTGACTGCGTCGATGAGTTTCCAGCTCAGACGGGGACCTGAATCCCTTCTCACAGTCCCCACATTTCCACGGTTTCTCCATGGTGCGGGTGTCCTTGTGACTCTCCAGGTTAAACAATAAGTTAAATCTCACATGGAACACGTGTACAGTTTCTTCCCGTTGTGAATGGCGATGTTTTTTCAGGCTGTGTAACAGGTTAAAGCTCTTTCCACACTCAGTTCACTGGAACACTCTCAATCAGGTGTGTGTGTGTCTCGGTGCTTTTCCAGTCACACTGATGTTAGAATGGCCGAAGGTTTCACATCCCAGTGAATTGAGTGGCTCAGATCTTGATGTTTGTTTTGAGATTTCTGTCTCAAAATTCTCCCCTTCTAATATCCTGTAAAAGGAGTTCACAAAAGTCACCACTATTAGTGTAGGATAAAAATTCAGAACAGACAGTTTTAGTTTCTCTGGAACAATCTACCTCTCATTCCCCCAAAACTGTAAATCTGTCTATTTTTCCTCCATTCTCAGTCTGCTGTCCCTCCAACACTCCTGAAGATGCTAATTCATGTTGATTGACAGATCAATACATAATGCTTCCTGTCCTCAACACAGAGACCATAACATCATGGAAAGTAGGAGGAATAGACCATTCAGCCCATTGAGCCTGCCGTTCCATTCAATAAGATGATGGTTGATCCGATTGTGCCCTTAACTCCACGTTCCCGCCTGTCGGCCATAACTCTTGTAGATAACAATCTGCCTAACTCAGCCTGATGCAGCCTCCACTGCTCCCTGGGGAAAATAATTCCAAAGACCCCCTGAGGGAAGAAATTTCTCCTCCTCTCCATTAGAAATGAGAAACCCTTTATATTTGGCATTCTGCCCATGTGGGGAAATAACCTCTCTTCATCTGTCAAGCTACCTTGGGCAGCACGGTGGCACAGTGGTTAACACTGCTGCCTCACAGTGCCAAAGATCCATGTTCAATTCCCGGCTTGGGTCACTGTCTATGCGGATTCTGCACATTCCCCCCGTGTCTGTGTGGGTTTCTTCCAGATGCTCCGGTTTCATCGCACAGTCCAAAAGACGTGCTGGTTAGGTGCACTGGCCAAACAAAATTCTCCCTCAGTGTACCCAAACAGGCACTGGAGTGTGGCGACTAGGGGATTTTCACAGTAACTTCTTTGCAGTGTTAGTGTAAGCCTACTTGTGGCACTAATAAATAAAATTTAAACTTAAAAAGATTACCCCTCATTCTTCTAAACTCCAATGAGTACAGGCTCAACCGTTCCCAATAACACAACACCTTCCCAGGTATTAGACTGGTGATCCAGTATAACGTGGGAAAATGTGAACTTGTCCACTCAGACAGAAAGAACAGAAAAAGCAGCAGCTTATTTAAATGAATTGCAGAACAAAGAACAATACAGCACAGGAACAGGCCCTTTGGCCCTCCAAGCCTGCACCGATCATGTGTTCCTAACTGGACCATCCGTTTGTATCCCTCTATTCCCAGTCTGTTCATGTGGCTATCTAGATAAGTCTTAAATGATCCTAGCGTGTCCGCCTCAACCACCTTGCTTGGTAGTGCATTCCAGGCCCCCACCACCCTCTGTGTAAAAAACTTTCCCATACTTATCTGTATTGAACCTTGCCCCCCTTACCTTGAACTTGTGACCCCTTGTGTTTGTCATTTCTGACCTGGGAAAAAGCTTCCAACTGTTCACCCTATCTATGCCCTTCATAATTTTATAAACTTCTATTAGGTCGCCCCTCAACCTCCGTCTTTCCAGGGAGAACAACCCTAGTTTACTGAATCACACCTCATAGCGAATACCCTCCATACCAGGCAACATCCTGGTAAACCTTCTCTGCACTCTCTCCAAAGCCTCCACGTCCTTCTGGTAGTGTGGCGACCAGAACTGGACGCAGTATTCCAAATGTGGCCGAACCAACGTTCTATATAACTGCAACATCATATGCTAACTTTTACCCTCGAAGCCCCGTCCAATAAAGGCAAGCATGCCATATGCCTTCTTCACCACCTTTTCCACCTGTGCTGCCACCTTTAAGGTTCTGTGGACTTGCACACCCAGGTCCCTCTGTGTGTCTATACTCCTGATGGTTCTGCCATTTATTGTATAGCTCCCCCCTGCATTAGATCTACCAAAATGCATCACTTCACATTTATCTGGATTAAATTCCATCTGCCATTTCTCCGTCCAATTTTCCAGCCTATCTGTATCCTGCTGTATTCTCTGACAATGTTCATCACTATCCGCAACTCCAGCAATCTTTGTGTCATCCGCAAACTTACTAATCAGACCAGCTACATCTTCTTCCAAATCATTTATATATATCACAAACAGAACTCTGAGGTACAGAGCAATCTGGGTGCCTTGGCAGGTGAATCACAAGTTAGTTTCCAGGTGCAGGGTTAATACTCAGGTCCGTGAACTCCACCACCGTGCACCCCACAAACTTTGTCACCCTCATCAGTGATACTATCCTCCTCCCTGACCACAGTCTGAACCAGACCAATTGCAATCTTCCTTTCCTATTTGACCTTGAGTTGAGCTATTGGCGACATATCCTCACCGTCTCTAATATTACTGTTTCCACCTCTAAGACAATTAGATCCATCCTGCCTCAGTTCATTTGCTGCTGAACTTCTCATCTTGCCTTTGTTACTTTCAGATTTGACTATTCCAACGCTCTTCTGACCGATCCCCCATCTTCCATTCTCCAAAAACTTACCCTCCTCCAGAACTCTCTGGATGGTTGGCAGTTTAGTGGGAAAGAGTGAATAGAACGGAAGATGGGTTTCATGGACAAGATTAGCTCTTGAAGGGACAAGGGGAGATGGAGAGAAACTAAAGAAAGAAGTCAGTTTAAGGCCTGGGCTGGGCAGATCTTCACAACAATTTTGAACTTCCGGGGTAGTGGAAGGGAGGAAAGCAGCAGAGGCAGCTGATCAGATTGTCTCAATCTTAGTGACAATGGGGCAGCACAGAGGCAGAGTGGTAGCATTGCTGCCTCACAGCGCCAGAGACCCAGGTTCAATTCCAGACCAGGTGGGCAGTTTGCACGTTCTCCTGAAGTCTGTGGGGGTTACCAATGGGTGCTCTGCTTTCCTACCACAGTCCAAAGATGTGCAGGTTAGGTGGCTTGGCCATGCTAAATTGCCCCTTAGTGTCTAAAGATATGTGGGTTGGGCGTATTGGCCATGATGGATGCATGGGGATAGGGCCGAGGTAATATGCTCTGTTGGAGAGTTGGTGTAGACTGAATGGGCCGAATGGCCTCTTTCCACATTGCAGGGATTCTATGATTCCATGAGCTCCTCACACTCGTTGCTTTGGCAAGAATGAAGGAGACTGGGGATACCGAGGATGTTTTAAAAAGAGCTAACTTGTGTTAGAGATATTAAAATTATTAACCACACTGGCTGTTCCAACACAAAGCTGATTTATTTGACTTTTATCCAGAATACTAACACATATGATAGGGATCAAGTTTATCAACATCAGCAGAAACAGAACACAAAGGTATTTTTTAAGACAAATGATAGAAAAATATCAGGAAGGTCAATGCAATAAGAAGATTGGATTAAGTAAACACAAATTACTGTGGATGCTTGAAATCTGAAATAAAACAGAAAATTTGGGAAAATCTCAGCAGGTTTGGCAGCATCTGTGGAAAGAGAAACAGAGTTAACGTTTCAAGTCTGTACAGATCAGGTAAGAATGGCAGATTTCCCTCCCTCAAGGACACTAATGAACCAAAGATCCAATTTCTGGACTGTCAAATTGAGATTAGGGAAGGGGATCAGAGTGAAGGTGTAAAGATTATGGGTGAAGACTTGAAGAATATGAGTAGCTTCAAGTTCCTGGGGTCAGTGATGGGAGGAGATGGAAATTTGGAAATGAAGAAACAGATTAGCTCTGGCTGCAGTAATTGGAAGATGTGCAGTGGAATATTCTGTGATAGAAAATTATCACTGAACTTGAAAAGGAAGAATCTACAATCACAGAAAGTAGTTGAGGCCAAAACATTGTGTGATTTCAAGAAGAAATTAGATATAGCTCTTGGGACTAAAGGGATCAGGATATTGAATTCGATGATCAGCCATGATCATAATGAATGGCGCAGCAGGATCGAAGGGCCGAACGGCCTACTCCTGTTTCTAGTTTTTATGTTTCTATGTAGTGGAGAAGAGATTGAAATGGTCTGGACATCTGTTATGGAGAGTGAGGGAGGAAATGTGGTGAGGGGAGTGATGGACATGGGACTGTCAGGAAGAAGGAGAGGAGGAATGTCTAAGACCAGATGGAAAGATGTGGTGGACAGAGACAGAAATATAATGGGATTGGGAGAGGGATGGTGACTGACAGGAGGAGATGGTGAAGCAGCTTTGTGGTGATTCCAAGTAAAATGGGAAGAGGAGGAAGAAAAACACCCAGATCCCAGTGAACATGGATGTGGTTAACAGCAAAACCAAATTGTGGTAGTTACTCGTGAACTGGCTGGTGTCTCACCAGATTGGATAACTCGATGAATCCTTTCCCCACACTGGGAACAGGTGAATGCCTCTCCCCAGTGTGAATTCGCTGGTGCCTCTGCAGGTTGGCTGACTGAGTGAATCCCTTCCCACATTTAGGGCAGGTGAATGGCCTTTCTCCAGTATGTGTGCGCTGGTGTTTCAGCAGGGTGGATAAATCAGTGAATCCCTTCCCACACTGGGAGCAGGTGAACGGTCTCTCCCCGGTGTGAATTCGTTGGTGAACAGTCAGGTTTGTTGATCTCCTGAACCCAGTCCCGCAGTCAGTGCACTTGAATGGTCTCTCGTCCGTGTGAACGTGTTGATGGGACATCAGTTGGCTGGAACTTTTATAGCACTTCCCACAGTCTGGGCATTTAAAAAGGTCTCTCGTCAGTGTGAACTCGCTGGTGTGTCAGCAAGTCAGATGGCCGAGTGAATCTCTTCCCACATTCTGAGCAGGTGAATGGCTTCTCCGCAGTGTGAGTCATTGTGTGTAAATGCAGGCTGCCGGACTGAGTGAATCCCTTCCCACACTCGGAGCAGGTGAACGGTCTCTCCCCAGTGTGAACCTGCCGGTGAACCAAGAGGTTGGATAATTGAATGAATCCCTTCCCACACTCGGAGCAGGTAAATGGTCTCTCTCCAGAGTGAACTCGCTGGTGCGTCTGTAGGTGGGATGACCGAGTGAAACTCTTCCCACACACGGAACAGGTGAATGGCTTTTCCCCAGTGTGATCACGTTGGTGTGTCAGCAGGTGGGATGACTGAGTGAATCTCTTCCCACACTGAGAGCAGGTGAATGGCCTCTCCCCAGTGTGAACACGCCGGTGATTCAGCAAGGTTGCCGACCGAGTGAATCCCTTCCCACACTCGGGGCAGGTGAACGGTCTCTCCCCACTATGAAGTCGCTGGTGATTCTGCAGGGCAGATGAATGAGTGAATTCCTTCCCACAGTCCCCACATTTCCACACCTTCTCCCTGTTGTGACTGCGCTTGTGTCTCGACAGGCCAGCTGACTGGCTGAAGCCTCGCCCACACACAGAACACTGTACAGTTTCTCTCCACTGTCAACGGTGCTTCTTTCTTCCATGTTCAAAATCCGATGAAATTCAGGTTATGATAAATTAGGTGACCCCGTCAGATTTTGATGTGATGTTTGATTTCTGTTTCCTGACTGCAAATCCTCCCCTTCTAAAACCCTGTGAAATTGATTTAAAACAGAAAAAAGGGCGTGAGAGAGAACCCACAAGAACACAAAGACAGGTTGTGAAATTGAGCTGAATGAATCTGGTAATTTGTGGGGCCGGCACTAGGAAAACGTGACCATGGAAACTGCTGGATTGTCACAAAAATCAGACAGGTTCAGTAATATCCTTCAGGGAAGAGAACCTGCCATCTGTTCTGTGCCTTCACAAGACTCTGGACACAATGGGTGAAGAGAGACAGAGAGTGATATATATACACATAATATATACATACACACGAGAGAGATTGCCCCAATACAAACTTCACTCCCTAACCACGCTATCCTTCTCCCGAGCAACTATCTGAAGTGAAATTAATTTCACAACATTACTGCCATCCTTTACCCAAAACTGAGCTTCCGACCCTGTACCTCTAGACTTAACCACCCCATCTCTGAAATCTCCTCCATCACACAACCCCGTGAGATATCTGTACTGATCTAATTGTGGCATCATGAGTGTTCCACATTTCAATCACACCAACACTGTGAAAAAGTGTGTGTAACTGGAAAACACAGATCAACGTCCACAACCAACACCCGCCCCGATACAAGTCATTCTTAATTGGTCAATCTCTGCTTCAAGGCTCGGTTCTGGGACAAACGCCTGCAACAAAATAATAGCAAAATACTGTGGTTGCTGAAAATCTGAAATAAAAAGAGCAAATACTGAAAATACTTAACTTGTTAGCTAGTAACTGTGGCAAGAGAACAGAGTTAAAATATCAGGGTGTGCATAATCAATATGGGTATACAATCAGGATCAAGCGTAGGCCATTCAGCCCCTCAATCCTGCTCCACCATTTAATAAGATCATGGCTAATCTGATAGTAACTTCAAATCTTCAATTCCAGGGAATTATGGTGCAGATTTGATGTTTAATATCAGCCAATGAGCAAAAGAGAAATGATCTCTAGTGCAGGAAAAAGAATTCCTGACCATTGGGAGATAAAGATGGTACATCAGAAGCACATAGCTGAGGGATGGGAAAAGGTGAAAGCTTCATTTAGACACAGTTGCAAGAAAATAACAGTAAAATAGCAAACACGGTTAAAATAAATCTACTACTGGAAAAATAGAGAGTTAAACAATGACAGAGGTAATCAGAGAGGGCAGAGGTGAAACAGAGCAATGGATGGATATGGATTCAGATCCAAAGGAAAGGAGTCAGACCAGCCGGAGAGATAGAACAGAGCACAAATAACAGAGCATAGCACTAAAAGCACTGGATTGTAGATGAATGCTCAATAATACTCACTTCTGGAACTATTTGAAAACTTCCTGCTGCAGCTGGAAAGATATCGCAAGCATTGGAATCAGAGAAATCACAGACTTCAAATCTTCCAACTCCCTGTAAAAGGAGATTACAAGAGTCATGTGTCAACTGTGGTTAGAAAATAAGAGATAAACATTTTTCTTGGTTTGCGATTGCTCCCCTTTTAACCCCCTGTAAAAGGGTGCAGGATTATGTAAAATGGGATATGCTTACATTGGAAGTAATTCAGACAAGGTTCACTGAGCTGATTCCAGGCACAATGTTTTTTTTTAAATGAGGAAACATTGGGCAGGGTGTACCTATACTCATTAGATTTTAGATAAATGTTGAAACTGAAGCATATAAGATTCTGTGGGTGCTTGACAGGATAAGTGCTGCAAGGATGTTTCCCCTCAGAGGGAAATGTGGAACTGCAGAGACAGTTTAAAAGTAAGGGTTGAAGACAGAGATGAGGAGAAATCACTTCGCTCAGAGGTCCAGTAGCCCGTGCAATTCTCTCCTTCAGTGAGCAATGGAAGCTGGCTCATTGGGTATACACAGTAAGCGTTTTAACAACACGCTTACTGTGTTTACCCCAGTCCAACGCTGGCATCTCCACATCATTGGGTATATTCAGGGCTGTGTTATGCACCATTTTTACCGACAAGGGAGTGGTGGGTTGGGGAGGTTGGGGCTGGAGGAACATTGAGTGAAGGCAATGATCAGATGAAGCACTGACTGGCAGAGCAGCCTCGATGGGTGGAATGGCCTGACACATGCGCACTGATTCACATTCCCACCTACAGAATGGCGGCAGTCGGCCCAGGCCCAACACGACCAGCTGCGGCTCCATTTGGTACAAACGGGGGGGACCGGGATGTTCTTTCCCGGGATTTGAACAACATGTTTCCGAAGCCTCTCCAACCGCCACATTCACCGCGCGCCGCTCTTCACCTCCTATTGACCCGGGATCCGAGTTCAAACCGGCTGTCGCCATTACCCGCACTGCGCATGCCCGAAACTCCGCCCCTCATTCCGTCTGATTGGTTGGAGGACCAGCCACTCCCGTTTGGTCCTCCAGGCCCGCCTCTCATTCACTGATTGGTTGGAGGACCAGCCACTCCCGTTTGGTCCTCCAGCCCCGCCCCTCATTCACTCTGATTGGTCCGGAGCTGCCGTCAATCTGTTCCCGGGCCCAGCGAGCTGGAGCATGCGCAGTGCCGATTCCGGATGGGGTCAGTTTGGTTGGAAACTGGCAGCGGGTCAGATTCAGAAACGAGGTGAGCGGGAAACACTGGACCCGGCGGGTAGTGTGGGAGGCTAAAGAAATACAAGGTGTAGGCCCAGAACCGCCAACGAAAAACCATCGGCCTTCCATTTGCCACACTGGAGCCGTCGTTTTTTTTGTTCCGCGGTTGAAGGCTCGGGTTAGCGCCGCCATCTTTATAGGGGGCAACATTCTGCAATGCGCATGCGCCATCTTGATCATGGCCCATGTACTGCAGTGCGCAGGCGCGGCCATTGTGGCTGGACTCTGGGGAGGATTCCCAGTCTCTGACCTGCTCTTGTTTTAAGAAGTCTCACACCTGGTTAAAGTCCAACAGGTTTATTTGGTAGCAAAAGCCACTCGCTTTCGGAGCTCTGCTCCTTCATCAGGTGAGTGCGAGTTCTGTTCACAAACAGGGCACAAAGACACAAACTCAATTTACAAGATAATGGTTGGAATGCGAGTCTTTTCAGGTAATCAAGTCTTAAAGGTACAGACAATGTGAGTGGAGAGAGGGTTAAGCACAAGTTAAAGAGATGTGTATTGTCTCTTGTCGACACAGGCTCTTGTAGGTACAGTATTCATATGTCGTCCAGTTCAGTTTTTGGTCAATGGTAATCCCCAGGATGTTGATAGTGGGGGAATTCATTGATGGTAATGCCATTTAATATCATGGAGATGAGGGTTAGATTCCCTCTTGTTGGGGATGGCATTGGCTGACATTTGTGTGTCGTGAAGGTTACTTGTCACTTATTAACCCAAACCTGAACATTATCCAGGTCTTGCTGCTTTTGGACATGGACTGCTTCAATATCTGGGGAGTCATGAACATTGCTGAACTTTGTATAATCACCAGTGAACATCCCTTCTCCCCCCCGCCCCTTTTCTGAGCTTATGGCGGAGGGAAGTTATTGAAGAAGTCACTGGAGTTGGTTGGACCAAGGACAGGACTCTGAGGAACTCCTGAAGTGATGCCTTGGGCCTGAAATGATTGATCTCCAACAATCACAACCATCTATACTTGTGATCTGGAGATGCCAGCATTGGACTGGGGTGGGCCCAGTAAGAAGTCTCACAACACCAGGTTAAAGTCCAACAGGTTTATTTAGAATCATGAACTTTCGGAGTGCTTCTCCGTCACCTGATGAAAGCTCGTGATTCCAAATAAACCTGTTGGACTGTAACCTGATCTCTATTTGTGTGAGGTGTGACTGAACTAGTGCAGAGGTTTTGCCCTGATTCCCATTAACCTCAATTTAGATAGGATTCCTCGTGTTGACCTCTTTTATCCATGTTTAGATCAAGGCTGTAGTGAGTTTAGGAGCTGAGTGGCTCTGGTGGAACCCAAACTGAGCTTCAGGGAGCAAATTATTATTTTGTAAGTACCATTTGATTGCACTGTCTAGAATCCTTTCCATCACTTTGCTGATGATCAAAATCCTGTAACTCTCTTCCTAACAGCACTGTGTAGCTGCAGCACATGGACTGCAGCAGTTCAAGAAGGCAGCTCACCACTCCTTTCTTGAGGGCAATTAGCAATAAATGTCGGCTTAATCAGCAACGCCCAGATCCCACAGAGGAACTTTTAAAAATTAGGAAAGGTAAAACAATGTTATGGTTTTGTGAGGGGAATTGAATACATAACAAAAAGAACTGATGTGGCTGCACTTGGCCAGGCTGGATTTGTCCTGCTTTCTGTGGACGGCACAAACCTGCGCAATTTTTGACATTATTAGGTAGGTGTCAATACTCCAACAGCACATCAGCAGCTTGCTGGAAAATCATTAAGGAAGTGAAACCTTGTCCATTTTGGAGTTGTCTGACATCACTCTGGGTCTTTGGATTACTCGTCCAGTGACAAAACCACAATGCCACCATCTCCCCATAAGGTTATTGGTCTCTATGGGGAGATAACAATAGAGATATCTCCAGTGTTGTTTTATATACACATTAGATATAATAATCATGTTTCAGTTATAGAATATATTTATTATTTCCATTCTTGTAATCTAGTACTGTAACTATGTTACATCGTTCCAGTTTGTGACAGTACAGATCAGAAGGAATCTGGTTTAAAATTTGAGTCCCTGTCAACTCTCTGCATTCCAATCCACTCAGTCCCATTCCGTCCTCTTTATCCCCTTACTGTGTATGTCATTTTCCTTTGAGTGTCCACCCAATATCATTTTGAAACTTTATCTTCTCTTTAACCATCCTCAGAGACATTCCAGATTTTGACCACTCGCTGTCAAGATAAAATTATTCCTCCCATTCCCCCTTCCCACCTCTCTCTAATTAAGAAATGCAGTATTTATACCACATATTTTTAGTCCAGTTATATGACCACAGAAACTAGAAATGTCTGTGCTGAATGTTAATCCTGTACTGACAGAGACAACTTTTGTAAATTCCTTTTACAGAATATCAGAAGGTGAGGATTTGCAGACAGAATTCTCAAACCAAATGTCAGGTGAAGAATGGCCAGAATTGCTCGATCGTCAGGACCTGAATATCATTGGCCTTTGAATCGAGAAGGAGAATGTTTCTCTGTTCTGTCTGCTTCAGAAAATTTTAAACGTCAGTGTGACTTGAAAAGCACGAAACACACATGCAAATGAGAGCGTTCCAGTGCACTGACTGAGGAAAGAGCTTTGACCAGTTAGATAATCTAAAGAAACATTACAGGAGAGAAAGACCATATCTGTGCTGAAGCTGTGGGCACCTCAGCTGATCAATAAACCTGGAGAAACACAAGGACGCCCGCACCATGGAGAAACCGTGGAAATGCGGGGACTGTGGGAAAGGATTCAGATCCCCATCCGAGCTGGAAATTCATCGACGCAGTCACACCGGAGAGAGACCGTTCACCTGCTCTAAGTGTGGGAAGGGATTCACTAATTCATCTGATCTGCACACACACCAGCGAGTTCACACAGGAGAGAGGCCCTTCACCTGCTCTGTGTGTGGGAAAGGATTCACTCGCTCATCCAACCTGTTAGAACACCAGAAAATTCACACTGGAAACAAGCCATTCACCTGTTCTGTTTGTGGAAAGGGATTCTCGTGGTCCTCCCACCTCCTGGTACACCAGCGAGTTCACACTGGGGAGAGGCCGTTCACCTGCTCTGTGTGTGGGAAGGGATTCACTCGGTCCTGTAAACTGCAGATGCACCAGCGATTTCATGCTAGTGAGAGGCCGTTCACCTGTTCTGAGTGTGGGAAGGGATTCATTTATTCATCTACCCTGCGGACACACCAGCGAGTTCACACTGGGGAGAGGCCATTCACCTGCTCTGAATGTGGGAAGGGATTCACTCGGTCAGCCCACCTACAGACACACCAGCGAATTCACACTGGGGAGAGGCCATTCCCCTGCTCCGATTGTGGGAAGGGATTTACTCGGTTTTCCATCTTGAAAACTCACCAGCGAGTTCACAGTAGGGAGAAGCTATTCACCTGCTGTCAATGTGGAGAGGAATTCTCTCGGTTATCCATCCTGCAGACACACCAGCGAATTCACACAGGTGAGAAACCGTTCACATGTTCTGACTGTGGGAAGAGATTCTTTCATTCATCCGCCCTGCTGAGACATCAGCGAGTTCACACCAAGGAGAGGCCATTCCCCTGTTCCGAGTGTGGGAAAGCATTCACGCAGTTATCCAATCTGCAAACACACCAACAAATTCACACAGGGGAGAGACCGTTCACCTGCTCTGTGTGTGGAAAGGGGTTCACTCGATTATCCCACCTGCGGACACACCAGCGAATCCACACTGGGGAGAGGCCGTTCCCCTGCTCTGAATGTGGGAAGGGATTCACTCGGTTATCCATCCTTAAGACACATCAGCGAGTTCACAAGTGATTGCAGGGGGTGGATTGTGCTGTTATTGCTGCTGTTAATCACAGTAAGAAGTCTCACAACACCAGGTTAAAGTTTGGACTTTAAGCTGGTGTTGTGAGACTTCTCACTGTGCTTACCCCAGTCCAATGCCGGCATCTCCACATCATGTTAATCATAACCAGGACTCAACCATGTTCATTCTGACAGTTGGTGAAATGGGAGGGTTGGAGGGTTTCTTTCTGCTGGAGCCTCCCAACCTTCCTAAAGAGCAGTAACCTGAGCTGGGCTCAGTGTTCTGTTGTGGCCTCACCAGAGCTTTAGAAACTATCAGAATAACCTCCCTGCTTTTGTTACAATTCCTCAATTTCTGAAGCCCAAGATCCCAGATTTTCCAAACAGGAACATCAAACAGTTTTGCTAGAAAATAAAATGCATTTTAACAACATTCTTAAAATGGCAGAAGAAGATTTTGACCAGTGAAGGAACGAGTTGTTGACACAAACAGAAGCTATTTTGACCTTGCTCTCTCCAAAAGAGAATCCAGAATGTTTGAGTCTGGGAAATGAAATTAAAAATGAAGCTGCAGCTACAACAGAGCAAGAAGAAGACATTTCAATGTGGAATTGAGTGGAATATTCTCTCTGGATTTAAACAATGGAGGAACTGCAAACGTGAAAGAAAATAAATTTCAAAATGTGAACTCTGAACAGACTGTTTTCAAAATAGAACTTGAAAATTCACAAATGAACAGCAATGAAGACTCTCCTTTTGCAGGAGAAACTTTGGATTATAATTATTGGAAGAAGAAAAGTTTCAGAAAAGACTGCAAACCGTAATTTCCATCTTCAGTGGACTGAATTCCTGGACATGGAACCCAGCAGTGTGCTGAGTATAAAGAAACTCTTGGGGTGAGGTAAAAAAATGGAACTAGATTTATATCATAAATCTTTATTGAGTGTAGTATTCAATTTGTAGTGTTAGAACATAGAAAGCCACAGCACAAATAGGCCCTTCGGCCCACAAGTTGCGCTGATCATATCCCTACCTCTAGGCCTATCTATAGCCCTCAATCCCATTAAATCCCATGTACTCATCCAGAAGTCTCTTAAAAGACCCCAACGAGTTTGCCTCCACCACCACCGACGTCAGCCGATTCCACTCACCCACCACCCTCTGAGTGAAAAACTTACCCCTGACATCTCCTCTGTACCTACCCCCCAGCACCTTAAACCTGTGTCCTCTCGTAGCAACCATTTCAGCCCTTGGAAATAGCCTCTGAGAGTCTACCCTATCCAGACCTCTCAACATCTTGTAAACCTCTATCAGGTCACCTCTCATCCTTCGTCTCTCCAGGGAGAAGAGACCAAGCTCCCTCAACCTATCCTCATAAGGCATGCCCCCCAATCCAGGCAACATCCTTGTAAATCTCCTCTGCACCCTTTCAATGGCTTCAACATCTTTCCTGTAATGAGGTGACCAGAAGTGCGCGCAGTACTCCAAGTGGGGTCTAACCAGGGTCCTATAAAGCTGCAGCATTATCTCCCGACTCCTAAACTCAATCCCTCGATTAATGAAGGCTAGTACGCCGTACGCCTTCTTGACCGCATCCTCCACCTGCGAGGCCGATTTAAGAGTCCTATGGACCCGGACCCCAAGGTCCTTCTGATCCTCTACACTGCTAAGAATGGTACCCTTCATATTATACTGCTGCTTCATCCCATTGGATCTGCCAAAATGGATCACTACACACTTATCCGGGTTGAAGTCCATCTGCCACTTCTCCGCCCAGTCTTGCATTCTATCTATGTCTCGCTGCAACTTCTGACATCCCTCCAAACTATCCACAACACCACCTACCTTGGTGTCGTCAGCAAACTTACCAACCCATCCCTCCACTTCCTCATCCAGGTCATTTATGAAAATGACAAACAGCAAGGGTCCCAGAACAGATCCCTGGGGCACTCCACTGGTCACTGACCTCCATGCAGAGGTCTTTTTAAATTTTATTTAAACATACGGTAAAGTTTGTTTTTGTTTAACAATGTGGAATCTTGTGATGTAATTCTTTCAGTTAATCACTGGGTGTTCGAATTTCTCTGCAAACGTTAACAGTCCTGACCAGGATCGCAAACATTCACACAAAGTGTTTCAAAACAAATCAAAGAAAAAGATGGTTTTTCTTCTTCAGTCCAAACGTTACACATGAAGAAACCCTCTTCTGGTATCTCCAATAATTTGTTGCTTCGAGCAATTCTTTTCATGGAACAATCAGATAATTGATGACTGAAAATGGAACTAATTGTATCCCTTTAAAGCAGGAGGGCGATCGCCCGGCACAGAGGGGAATTAGGGATTTCTCCCATAGACCAATTGACAGGGATTCTACCCTCCAACCACCTGAAGTGAATTCTTTACATGAATCATCCGTGCCAGTGCAGTTATCAACTTGCAGTTTGGCTGATCAGAAAATGCTTTGTTGCTGATTTTCCTTGTGTTAGGAAGTGACAGTGCCAAGGCCAGATCTTGTTTCCTCCTTGATCGGGATGTAACCCGTGTCCACATCGCCACTTCATTCTTCCACTGGTTGTATGGTTCAGACTCCGAGAGCATCAGCAGGTAATCAGACCCTGACAATTCCCACTGCCTTTCAGTCATTTCTCACAAAAGCTGCTGGGATTGGAAGCTTCCGTCTGAAATAGACTTTCTTTTAGTTTCCAATCTTCACCATTAGACAAGCATTTTCTGTTACCATGTTATAATCCTGACAGCCTTGGGGCGGAGTCAATCTTTATTTGGTTTAGATTTGTTCACAGAATCAAACATTACAGGTTCAACTCTGACTCCAGGTTATATTAGTGAGTCCCACTTTTTACCTGCTCATTATAACTATCTAATCAGTGCCCTCCATCTGAATAAACTTCACCTCTATTGATATAATTAACAGCCACAGTCAGAGCATCCAAAAGATCACTAATGGGTGTGTCTGCCACGGTGTCTCAGCAGCTTGGGTGAACAAGTGAATCCTTTCCCACACACTGAGCAGGTGAATGGTCTCAGTTTGGAAACTGGGGGAAAATAAAATTTCAGGCAGAAGCTTCCAATCTGGTAGGTTTTATGAGAAATCGCTGAGAGTGAGTGGGAATTATCAGGGTCTCTCCCCAGTGTGAATTCCCTGATGTTTCAGTAGGTCAGATGATGTTCTAAACCTCTTTGCACAGTGAGAGCGCCTGAACGGGGTCTCCTCAGTGTGAATGCGCTGGTCGACCCTCAGGTCGGCTCAGGTTTTAAAGCAGCTCCCACAGTCAGAGCATTGAACAGGTTTCTTATTGGGGGAGGTGCCTCAGTATTCCAGCAGACTGGATGATTGACTGAGTCACTTCCCACACACACATCAGATGAATGGCCTTTCCCCAGTGTGTAATCGTTTGTGTCTCAGCAGACTAGATAATTGAGTGAATCCCTTCCCACACTCGGAGCAGATGAATGGCCTCGGCCCAGTGTGAATGCGTTGGTTTGTCAGCAGGAGGGATGAGTGAGTGAATCCCTTCCACGCTCTGAGCAGGGGAACAGTCCCTCACCCGTGTGAAATCGCTGGTGGTTCTGCAGGGTAGATGACTGAGCGAATCCCTTTCCACACGCACAACAGGTGAATGGTCTCTCCCCATTGTGAACCCGCTGGTGTGTCAGCAGGGCAGACGAATCGCTGAATTTCTTCCCACACTCAGAGCAGGTGAATGGCCTCTCCCTGATGTGAAGTCGCTGGTGATTCCTCAGGGTGGATGAATCACGAAATCCCCTTCCAAACTCAGAGCAGGTGAACAGTGTCTCCACAGTGTGGCTGCATCGAAGGGTTTCCAGCTTCGAGGGACAATTGAATCCCTTCCCACAGTCCCTACATTTCCATGGTCTGAGTGACTTTGTACATCTCCAGGTTCAGATGAAGATTTGACCCCACAGATAACACATACATGGTCTCTCTCCTCACTGTGAATCCTTCAATCTTTTCCAGGCTGTGTAACTGGTTAAAGCTCTTTCCACAGTCAGTTCACTGGAATACTCTCACTCGAGTGTCTGTGTCTCAGTGATTTTCCAGTCACACTGATGTTTAAACAGTTTGAAGGAACAGACAAACATTTTCCATTCTAGTTTCAAATGCCGATGGTATTCAGATCCTGAATAATTGGGTGACTCTGTCAGATCCTAACGTCATGTTTGTTGAGATTTGTGTCTGTAAATTCTCCCCTTCTAATAGCCTGTGAAAGAAATTCACAAAAATCATTGCTGTCAGTACAGGATAAAAACTCAGAACAGACAATTCTAGTTTCTGTGGAACATTCTTTCCTCTCATTCTTGAAAATTTGTAAATCTCCATCTCAAACACTCTCCCTCCATTCTCACTTTGCTAGACCTGAAATAGACATTGTCCTGAGGATGCTGATTCATCCTAATCGACAGATCTGTGCTGACTGTTCCATGTACAGGACACATATTCCTGAAATCTTCACACAGGCTTGTGTCTAAGCATATCAAAAATTTGCATATTTAGTGAAGTAAAAATGTAAGCAATATTCAGAACTCTATTACATGATTAGAGATACAGATGGGTGCGGAAGAACTTGAGTTGGGGAGCAAGCAATCATGTTCTGGAACTCACTGACGATGAGAGTGGTGGAAGTGGAGACGACCAGTGATTTCAAAATAAAATTGGTCGGGCACTTGAAGGAATTAAACGTACTGGGGAACAGGGATATCGAGGAAAAATGGCACTGAGTGGATTCCCCGACAGAGACTTGGCACGGAGTCAAGTTGCTGAATTAATTTATCTTGTGCTCTGATGACTCTTTGACTGGAAAATATACAGAGTAGTTACAATACTATTCTGGAATTAAACAACATCAACTGTAATACAAATCCATAAATAATATACCTAATATGCACCATATAGTAAGTAGTCTCACAACACGAGGTTAAAGTCCAACAGGTTTATTTGGAATCACAAGCTTTCAGAGCGCTGCCCCTTCATCAGGTGAGAAGGAGCAGCGCTCTGAAAGCTCGTGATTCCAAATAAACCTGTTGGACTTTAACCAGGTGTTGTGAGACTTCTTACTGTGCCCACCCCAGTCCAACACCGGCATCTCCACATCATATGCACCATATAACAACACCAGACATATCAATGTTGTTACGATCCTCATGGTCACCTTATAATAAACAAATTCCCACAAATCACAATAGAATAATCTGAAAGACAATGTTTCATTTTTTTAAAAATGTTACTTTAAAAATTAATCTAAAATTAACATCACTTATTTCATGCATTAAGAAACAGTATTTGAATAGACAAGATAAATTACACTTTAAAAAGCTCAGACAATAAAAACAGGTTCCACAAAATCACAAACATTTCCCCCTCAGTATATTTGGCTCTAATTCCAGTTCCAGAGAATTTCTCTGTCTCTGTATTTCCCAGGGGGAGAAAGAAAGTGTTTTCCTCACAGATGTTGTCCAGAGGATGAAGTTTGAGTCTGTGGTGAAGTTTGAGTCTGTGTGTGAAGTTTGAGTCTGTGTGTGAAGTTTGAGTCTGTGGTGAAGTTTGAGTCTGTGTGTGAAGTTGGAGTCTGTGGTGAAGTTTGAGTCTGTGTGTGAAGTTGGAGTCTGTGTGTGAAGTTTGAGTCTGTGTGTGAAGTTTGAGTCTGTGTGTGAAGTTTGAGTCTGTGGTGAAGTTTGAGTCTGTGGTGAAGTTTGAGTCTGTGTGTGAAGTTTGAGTCTGTGGTGAAGTTGGAGTCTGTGGTGAAGTTGGAGTCTGTGTGTGAAGTTTGAGTCTGTGGTGAAGTTTGAGTCTGTGTGTGAAGTTTGAGTCTGTGGTGAAGTTTGAGTCTGTGGTGAAGCTACAAACAGAAGCTGTTCTGTTTCAAATGAAACTGCGGGACTTGGAAGAAAATGATGGGAAGAGATTTTGCAAAGTCCCCTCCCCCACTCCCTCAGCTGGCAGACCAGCGCGCAGGCGCGGAGAGCGCTGCTGAGCCGAGCTGTCCGGAGCAGGCGCAGTGCGGCTGCCGCCAGCGGCCGCTCTCGATCTCTTTTTGGAGCAGCGGCCGGAGAGAGAGGGGGGAGGGGGAGATCACCGAGCGGCTTCTCGCTCTGGCCGGAGCCGCCAGCCGGTTGCCGGGAAACCTTGGCTCGAGGAGATGGCAGGGGGCGGGGGAATCAATGAGAGGGGGCGGGGCTCCCATGTCTGCGCGCCCGGGCCTGCGCACTGGAAATCCAGGACGTCACATCGGTACAGGCTTATTCCTCTTGCCTAATTCAGGCTAGGTTCCATTGTGACGTCACAACGCGGAAGTTGGCCAACGAGGTTCAGAGTGAAACTCCCGCTTCTGGACAACATCTGGGAGGAAATCAATGTTTCCCCCTTTCCATTTCTTTTCTCATTCTGGGAGAAATTGGGGACTTGCAGCAACTGAAAGGAGAGGAAGTGAATCCAGGGAGCTGCAGACTCTGAAAACGTTATAGACGAACATCGGAATTAGGAGCAGGACTAGGCCCAGGTATCTTTTTCTTTCTCTCTCAAAGACATTGACATCCTTTAGCTCCCTCACTTTGACACGTTTATATATCTGGCTAATAGGATGGGCTCTTACCCAATGTTCATAATTCAAGGGGGAGTTTTCTCAGGAGAGGGCTAACATTTTAATGAACAGTAAATTTGTATGGGAGAGAGATATGTTTAATGTAGTTACATGGTATATACTATGTTATTTACGATTCCCTATTTCTTGTCTTAAAATATATAGCAGTATATCAACATTATCTATTTTCAGTGATGGAAACATTACAACATAGAATAGGCAACTCAGATCCATGCCAACTCTCTGTGCAGCAATTCAGTCAGTCCCATTCCCCCTCTGTATCCCCATTCCCCTGTGTTTCACATCACAATGAAATGGATGAGAGTTCCAAAGGAGCTGAGACTGGAGTGGAGTTCATCAATGGCACTGAGGTGGAAATAGGCGGTCTTGATGTGGCTGGAAGCTCAACTTGGGGTGAAATATTTTACCATGGTTGTAAACAGTTTGCTTCAGCCTCAGACAGTTGCCAGGAAGAGGGAGAGAGTTGCTGGCGAGGGAGTGGAGTTTGTAGTGGGGACTGAAGACAATGGGTTCAGTCTTCCCAGTGTTTATATGAAAGAAATTTCTGTTCTTTTAGTACTGGATGTCAGATAAGTCAGGATGGTGTGTGAGTTGGAGAGGAACTTGAATGTGATGGTGTTCCCATCTATTTGCTACCCTGGTCCTTCTAGGTGGGTGGAGGTTGAGGGTTTGGGAAACTTTCTGTCAAAGTTCCAATTGAGTTGTCAATGTACAAAATCCCTCTCCTTCACCCTGACCTCTCCTACTTCTCTCTGTCTTCTCTCTGTGTCCAGAGTCTTGTGTCCAGACCGTGTGGCAGATTTCCTGCCCTGAAGGATATCAGTGAACCCGCTGGGTTTTTATGACAATCCAGCAGTTTTCATGATTACTTTTTCCGAGTGCCAGCCCCACAAATGACCAGATTCATTCAGCTCAATTTCACAACCTGACTTTGTGTTTTTGTGGGTTCTCTCTCACTTCCTTTTTTCTGTTTTAAATCAATTTCACAGGGCTTTAGAAGAGGAGGATTTGCAGTTGGGAAACTGAAACCAAATATTATATCAAAACCTGATGGAGTTAGCCAATTTGTTGTAACCTGAATATCATTGTGTTTTGAACATGGAAGGAAATAGCACCATTCACAGTGAAGAGAAACTGTACACGTGTTCTGTGTGTGGACAAGACTTCAACCAATCATCCAGCCTTTCGGAACATAATTGCAGTCACAACAGTGAGAAGCTGTGGAAATGTGGGGACTGTGGGAAGGGATTCGATTACCCTTCCCAGCTGGAGATTCATCGGCGCAGTCACAGTGGGGAGAGACCATTCACCTGCTCCCAGTGTGGGAGGGGATTCACTCAGTCAAACAGCTTACATATACACCAGAGAACTCACACTGACGAGAGACCATTCAACTGCTCCCAGTGTGGGAAAGGATTCACTGCCTCATCCCATCTGCTGAAACATCGGCAAATCCACACTGGGGAAAGGCCGTTCACCTGCTCTGTGTGTGGGAAGGGATTCACTCAGTCTTCCAACCTCGCATTACACCAGAGAATTCACACTGGGGAGAGGCCATTCACTTGCTCCCAGTGTGGGAAGAGATTTGCTCAGTCAGCCACCCTCTTCACACACCAGCGGATTCACACTGATGAGAGACCTTTTAAATGTCCAGACTGTGGGAAATGCTTTAAAAATTCTGTAAATCTGCACTACCATCAACGTGTTCACACTGATGAGAAACCATTCAGGTGCTCTCACTGTGGGACTGGGTTCAAGCAATCATCTCAACTCACTGTACACCAGCGCACTCACACTGGGGAGAGACCATTCACCTGCTCCCAGTGTGGGAATGGATTTGCTCACTCATCCACTCTGCTGACACACCAGCGAATTCACACTGGGGAGAAGCCGTTCACTTGTTCCAAGTGTGGAAAGGGATTCAGTCAATCCTCCAATCTGCTGAGACACCAGCGAGTTCACAAGTAACTGCTGTGATTGGATTTTGCTGTTTTCGTGTTCAGACTGAATCATGTACCTTTGGGTCTGTTTCTGCTGAATTGAAAAGTGACTCCAGCTCTGTTATAGGTGTTGATATAATTGGTCTTAGAAGGGGAGGATTTGGGGTCAGGAAACTTGCACAAAACATCAGATCAGGATTGGATGGAATTGCACAATGTATCGTAACCTGAACAGCAGAGAATTTTGAACATGGAAGGAAATAGCACCATTTTAATGATCTAAAAGTCATGAGATTTGAGGAAGATTCCAGTCGATTGCAAAATAGCAAATGTAACTCCTTTATTCAAAAAAAGGAGGGAGGCAAAAAGGAAACTAAAGGCCAATTAATCTAAAACCTGATGTCGGGAAAATATTAAAGCTTTATTAAAGATATCATGAGAATGAGAAAAATTCAGACAACCAGAGAGAGTCAGCACGGTTTGAGAAAGGGAAATCATATTCAACCTATTTATTGGAGTTCTTTGAAGGAGTCACATATACTTTGGATAAAGGGGGTCGGTTCGCTCAGTTGGCCGGGTGGCTGGTTTGTGATGCACAGCGACACCAACAGCACAGTTTCAATTCTCGTGCCAACCAAGGTTATTCATGAAGGTGCCGTCTCCTCAATCTTGCCACTCACCTGAGGTGTGGTGATCCAAGATGATGAAAGGTGTGGATAAAGCAGACGTGGAACGGATGCTTCCTTTTCTGGGGCATTCTAAGACGAGAGGTCATAGCCTTAGGATAAGGGGCAGCAAAGTTAAAACAGAGTTGAGGAGAAACTGCTTCTCCCAAAGGGTTGTGAATCTGTGGAATTCGCTGTCCCAAAGGGTGGTGGATGCTGGGACAGTGAGTAAATTTGAGGAGGAGTTGGACAGATTTTTAATTGGTAATGGGTTGAAGGGTTATGGGGAGAAGGCAGGAAAATGGGGATGAGGAGGTTATCAGCCATGATCGAATGGCGGAACAGACTCAAATGGTCTAATTCTGCTCCTATATCTTATGAATTTATGATCCTCAGGTTAAGTGACCACCAGTCAGCTCTCCCTCTCAAGGGGACATCTGGGAGATGGTGACTTTATATATTGGATAATAGGGCAGCAAAGGTGAATGTACTGTACTTAGATTTCCAAAATGCATTTGATAAGCTGCCACATCAAAGCTTAATGTGAAAAATAGAATCTCTCAGTGTGGGGGTAATATGGCATGGAAAGAAGATTAGCGAGCTAACGGGAAACAGTTGGCACACATGGATCTTTATCTGGTTGACAGGATGTGACGAGTGATGTGCCAAAGCGATCAGAACTGGGACCTCTACTTTTAACAATTTATATAAATGACTTGGATGCAAGCATGGTCGCTAAATTTGCTGAGGACACAAAGGTAGAAAAGTAAGTGTGAAGAGGATGTAAGGAGGCCACAAAGGGATGTAGATAAGTTCAGCTAGTGGGCAAAGATTTGGCAAATGGAGTATAACGTGGGCAAATGTGGAATTATCAATTTTGGCAGAAATTCCTGCCAAATTTAAAAAACACATTAAATATTGAGAGATTGCAGAGCTCTGAGATTCAGAGGTGTCCTAATACATGAATCACAAAAGGCTGGAATGCAGTTACAGCAAGTAATGAGGAAAGTTAATAGAATGTCATTGTTTATTGTGAGGAAATTGGTTACAAAAGGAGTGAGTTTATGTTTCAGTCATACAGGACACTGGTGAGACCACATCTGGAGTGTTGTTAAAGTATGGAACTCCTTATTTAAGGAAAATGTAAATGCATTGGAAGCAGTTCAGAGAATGTCTACCAGACTAATACCAGAAATTGGCAGGTTGTCTTATGAGGAAAGATTGGAGAATCTGGGCTTGTTCACTGGAGTTTAGAAGAGTAAGAGGGGCCTTGATTGAAGCCTTTTAAGTTTCTGAGGGTTATTGACTGGGTTGATGTGGAAAGGATGTTTTTTTTCTTGCAGGAGAATTTTGAACAAGGAGACACTGTTTAAAAATGTGTTTAAGACAGAGGTGGGGAGAAGTGTTTTCTTTCAGAGGATCATGGATCTTTGGAACTCTCTTTCTCAAAAGGCAGAGGAAGCAGAATCTTGGAATATTTTGAAGAAGAGCAAGATGGTCTCCTGATTAACAAGGAGATGGAAGATTATTGGTGAGAGTAGTGGGCAGGAGTGTGGGGTTGAGTTCACAATCAGATCAGCCATGATCTTATTGAATGGTGGAACAGCTCGAGGGGCCGAGTGGCCTCCTTCTGTTCCTAATTATTATGTTCGAATGGGTCTGTTTCCATTGCTGTTAATAAACAACAGTCCACTTATAGATGTTAATATTGTGGATAATAGTCAAATAAATTGACTTAGTGTTAAACACACGGCCTTTTTAATATCTTCAACACAGGTTCGTCCAATGATGTGCGGGTTAGGTTGATTGGCCGTGGTAAAATTGACCTTAGTGTCAGTGGTAATAGCAGGGTCATTAAATGGGGTTACGGGAATAGGGCCTGGGTGGGATTGTGCTTGGTGCAGACTGGATGGGCTGAATGGCCTCCTTCTGCACTGTAGGGATTCTATGATTCTAGTCTTGTAATAGAACATTGTAACTATGTTAATATATTTCCAGGCATCGTTATTCCAATAGAGAAGGAGTCCATGTCAACTCCTTATAGAGCAATCCAGTCAGACCCATTGCCCCTCCATCTACCCATTCTCCTGCAAGATTATTTCCTTCAAGTGCGCATCCAGTTTCATTTTGAAATCTTTAATTGCTTTCACTGCCACCAGATCCATGGGCACCCAGTTCCAGATCATGATCACTTGCTGCACCCACCACATCTCCAACCAAGTAATGAGTGCTGCATATTACACACATTTGAACAGGAAGTGATGAGCATGGATTGGTTAACCAACATGAATTGGCACCTTTAGGAGAATTGGGAGGGTGTATAGTGGGATATAGCAGGGTAAGAATAGTGGGAAAAAGTAAAGAATTTTCTCTAAAAACTGGAATTGTCTTTTCTGAATTTCTAAGTTGCACTGACAGTGATGAATTTTGGAAATTCGTTTTACAGGATATCAGAAGAGGATTTCCAGACAGAACATAGAACATAGAACAGTACAGCACAGAACAGGCCCTTTGGCCCACGATGTTGTGCCGAGCTTTATCTGAAGAATCTCAGAAATCTCAAAACAAACACTCATGGTGATCTGACAGATTAACTCCATTCATCGGGACCTGGACAACATCAGCCTTTGGAATCTACAAAGAGAAATATTTGTCTGTTCTTCTGCTTCAAGAGATTTCAACCATAAATGTGATTGGAAAAGCATGGACGCACATAGATCGGAGTGAGAGCGTTCCAGTGAACTGACTGTGGAAAAAAACTCCAACACAGCTTGAAAAGACAGCACCAGTCACATTGGGGTGAGACCGTTCGGGTGTTTTGTTGTGGATGAGGCTTCAGCTGACTGTCAAACTGGGAGAGACACATGGACACCAGCACCATGGAGAAGCCGTGGAAATGTGGAGACTGTGGTAAAGGATTCAATTTCTCACACCAACTGGAAACTCATCGATGTAATCACACTGGGGAGAGGCCATTCACTTGTTTGGAGTGTGGGAAGGGATTTGCTCATTCATCCTCCCTGCAGACACACAAATGAGTTCACACAGGGGAGTGGCCATTCACCTGCCCCGAGTGCGGGAAAGGATTCACAAGTTCATCCCACCTGCAGACACACAAGCGAGTTCACAGCGGGGAGAAGCCATTCACCTGCTCCGATTGTGGGAAGGGATTCAGTGAATCATCCAACTTGCTGATGCACCAGCGAGGTCACACCGGGGAGAAATGGTTCACGTGTTCAGAGTGTGGGAAGGGATTCACTCAGTTATCCCACCTGCAGACACACGAGCGAGTTCACACCGGGGAGAGGCCATTCATCTGCCCTGAGTGTGGGAAAGGATTCAGTAATTCATCCAACCTGCAGAGGCACCAGCGAATTCACACCAGGGAGAGACCGTTCAGCTGCTCCGAGTGTGGGAAGGGATTCACTGATTCATCCTATCTGCTGATACATCAGCGAGTTCACACTGGGGAGAGGCCGTTCATCTGCCCTGAGTGTGGGAAAGGATTCAGTAATTCATCCAACCTGCAGAGGCACCAGCGAATTCACACCAGGGAGAGACCGTTCAGCTGCTCCGAGTGTGGGAAGGGATTCACTGATTCATCCTATCTGCTGATACATCAGCGAGTTCACACTGGGGAGAGGCCGTTCACCTGCTCCGAGTGTGGGAAGCGTTTCCCTTATGCATCAAATCTGCAGAAACATCGACGATTGCACACTGGGGAGAGACCATTCACCTGCCCAAATTGTGGGAAAACATTCACTCAGTCATCCCACCTGCAGACACACCAGCGAGTTCACACCGGAGAGAGACCATTCACCTGCTCTCAGTGTGAGAAAGAATTCAGTAATTCATCCAACCTGCGGGCACACCAGCGAGTTCACACTGGGGAGAGACTGTTTACCTGCTCTGACTGTGGGAAAGGACTCACTCAGTCATCAAAGCTGCTGAGACACCGGCGAGTTCACAAGTGATGACAGGGGTTGGATTCTGCTGTTCTTGCTGCTGTTAATCACACCCAGGACTGAACCATGTTCATTCTGACAGTTGGTGAAGTGGGAGGGTCGGAGGGTTTCTTTCTGCTGGACTGGACAGTCTCACAACTTTACCTCCAGTGGGCTGATGCTCTTTGAGCGAGGGCACATTTCCACTGAAATGATCCACAAAAGCTGATGAAGGACATTTATTTTATCCTGGATAGTAAATAGTGTTTTTCCTCCCACTACAGGTAGATCTAAAATAAATACATTTGTCTCTGTTCCAGTGAGTCTACAGCACAGGGCCAGGCCAGTCGGCTCAATTGGTCTGTGTCAGTATTTATGCTCCACATGAGCCTCCACCCACCCCCCTCCATCTCCCCCCATCAGCATATCCTTCTATTCCTCTCTCCCTCATGTATGTATCCAGCTTCCCCTTCAATGTATCCATGCTGTTCACCTCAACCACTCGCTGTGGTGGTGAGTTCCACATTCTCACCACTCGCTGGGTAAAGAGGTTTCTCACTGAAATCACCATTGGATTATTGAACCCCTTCATAATCTTAAAGATTTCCATCAGGTCACCCTTCAGTCTTCTCTTTTCTAGAGAAAAGCCGCCCATCATTCAAAATGTGTCAAATTTAGACTCAACCTTTAACAATGATTTTGATGCAGGGACTGAGTGTAATATATACAATATTGTGGAGAACAAGAAAAAATTGCATTTCTATAGCACCTCTCACAACCACCGGGTGTCAGATGAACATGTGAATCAGGAGCCTGTTCTGCCATTCAACATAATCATGGCTGATCTAATTGAAACCTCAACTCCACATTCCCACCTCCCCCTGATAACCTTTCACCACCTTGTTTATCTGGAATCTATCGAACTCTGCCTTTGTCCTGAAGCCTTATACAGTGAATGAAGTTCTGTGAATTGTAGTGACTGTGCTAATGGAGGAAACTGCAGGCCTGGGTAATCAAATTTAGTTTTAAAATTCAATCATTTTCATACCATGTTCATTGCTATAAGTAACAAGGTCAAGGAAACCATTTTAAACTCAAAACATGTGGCTTCTAACAGTCTGTTCACCTTCTGTCAGTTGTCTTTATTCGCTACAAATTGATTTTATATTAAAACCCAGTCATGAAACAGATTCAGTAATGAACCTTGATTAAGATATCGTTCGTGACTCAGTGTAATAGACAATTACATCATAAAGGCTAGATCTTTATTTTAAAATATTAACACTGAATCACCTGAAATGTTTCCAGAAACCGCAGAGCCGGCAGAAATTGTTTAAAGGAAGAAATTATTCTCTAATTTTGATAAGCTACAGGATATCATATTCTTCCAAAGTCCAGCTGAAGAATAAGGTTCAGTCTGGTCAGGATTAGTAAGGAAGAAAGCTGTTGTCTTTCTACAAACTGTCTTTTTGAACTAGTCTATCTTGTAGTAGCCAAGTATATTAATTAAAGATTACTGTATTAATTAGCTAGCGGTCAGCAATAGATGATTGGAGAAGTCGTGAGATTTAATTGAGTTACAATTAATAAATCAATCAAGAATCAGTCACTGTTTTTAAATTTATCTATTAGTGTCACATGTCGGCTTATCGTAAAAGCTGAGTTTTATTTGCTGTAAAAATTATAATCTGAATTGCTGTGTATGTAAAGAATGTGCAATGATGATAAATGTACTTTCAAGAGAGACCTTCAAGCTCTGATTCGTCTCAAAATTTCAAATTGTCTGAACAGCTGATTGTGTAGAATCAGATAAAGGGTTAGTATGAAACTGTGCAATTGTATTCCTGTCTAAGATAATGAGAGAAGGTGGTGTCAGTAATTGGGGATCCGGTTAAATTAATCTGGTAACCAAATTGACCAAGTGTCATGTCACAATCAGCCCAACTCTGATGTCAGGTAATGGTCACTTTGGGGATAAAAGGGGCAGATGGGGTACTTGGGTTGGCATCTCATCCTAAAGGCAGCAGCTCTAATAATGCAGCACTCCCTCAGTGCTGGCATTTTGAATGTTGGGCTCAGGTCAATGGACTGGGATTGGAAAGAACAATCTTCAGATTCAGAATGAAGATTTGATTTATTATCGTCACATGTATTAACATACAGTGAAAAGTATTGTTTCTTGCACGCTATACAAAGCATACCGTTTATAGAGAAGGAAACGAGAGAGTGCAGAATGTAGTGTTACAGTCATAGCTAGGATGTGGAGAAAGATTAACTTAATGCAGGGTAAGTCCATTCAAAAGTCTGATGGCAGCAGGGAAGAAGCTGTTCTTGAGTCAGTTGGTATGTGTCCTCAGACTTTTGTATCTTTTTCCCAACAGAAGAAGGTGGAAGAGCAAATGTCCAGGTTGTGTGGGGTCCTTAATTATGCTGGTTGCTTTTCCAAGGCAGCGGGAAGTGTAGACAGAGTCAATGGATGGGAGGCTGGATTGTGTGATGGACTGGGCTTTGTTCATGACCCTTGGTAGTTTCTTGTGGAAGAGTGTGATCCACTGTGCCGTGGCTGATACAATAGACAATACAAAGTTAGAAAGGGAAAGGTATTCTTCACCTCCAGTGCTTCAATGTAAAAATAACAACCTCATACAAAAACAGGTATTGAATGCACAAATGTTGAAGAGTTTGTTGAAAGCTACAAGTTTCAGGTTCCCACTTGAGCCTGGGGCACCTTTCTGTCTCTATTGCTTGTGTCAATGCCAGCCAGGCAACGGAGCTAAGAGCTGAATTTAGCTGAGAATAATGGGGCTTGTGCCCCAGTTGGGAAACTGCCCTGGGCGTCGCACTAATAGAGAGACAGGAAGGTGCTGGAGGACTGACTGGGAAATGGGCCTCCAGCCAATCGGGGCAGGAGACGGGGCGATTGGGGCAGATGGTGACGGAACCCCTGGGGTTCAGTCCATGTGCCCAAAGTGTGGAGTCACAGTAACAGGTGCAGAGGAGCTGGAGAGAAACCATTTGGGCCCAGAGCATTGTGAACATCCTTTTAATCTATAGAATTGGGATTCGGGGTGTCCATTAACCCTTTATTCTCTTTTCCTAAACTCTGAAATGATTCCCAGTGATAACCCTTATTGGTGACAGTGGTTAGATTTTATTCAGTATCAATAAGAGCTGACACAGTCTGATGTCTGAGCAGTCGTATCAAAGTGCAGCAGCATTACTATTACACTCTGGGTAGAAGCAGCATCTCCATGTAAATACTCCCTGGTTGCCTCCCACAGTGCAAAGATGTACAGGTTAGGCAGATTGACCAATGCTAAATTGCCCCGTAAATGTCCCAGGATGTTATGGTTAGGGGGATTAGTGGGGTAAATGCGTGGGGTTATGGGGCTAGGGCGGGGAGGGGTGTGTCTGGGGAAGATGCTCTGACAGAGAGTCGGTGCAGACTCGATGGGCCAAATGGCCTCCTTTTGCATAGTAGGGATTCTATGATTACCATAATTACCACAATCAGTTCCAGACAGGAAACTTAAACCTGCTGTTTCACTCTCAGTCAGGAACAGATCCCAGTTTTACACCAATCTCTGATTTGACAGTATGTTTCCAGCATTCAGTGTTGTTCTTACTGACTCTAAACACAGTTGTAAAGGAGCCTCTGTTCCGTGCCGAGGAGCTCTGAACCATGGAAGAGAACAGCTGGGACACATTTCTTACACACCTCAGGTTTAACCCACACATTTAGTCCTCAATGTGATCAACAGCAGCAATAACAGAGAACTCCAACCTCTGCACTCACTTGTGAATTTGCTGGTGTGTCAGCAGGTTAGAAGATTGAGTGAATCCCTTCCCACACATGGAGCAGGTGAATGGTCTCTCCACAGTGTGAGTGCGCTGGTGTTTCAATAGATGAGATGAACAAGTAAATCTTTTCTCACACTCGGAGCAGGTGAATGGCCTCTCTCCGCTGTGAACTCGCCGGTGTGTCAGCAGTGCGGCTGATCGAGTGAATCCTTTCTCACACTCGGAGCAGGTGAACAGCCTCTCTCCAGTGTGAGTGCGTCGATGTCTCAGCAGATTATCACTGTTTTTAAAGCTCTCCTCACAGTCAGGACATTTAAAAGCTCTTGCATCAGAGTGAGTGCGCTGGTGTCTCAACAGGTTGGATGAATTAATGAACCCCTTCCCACCCATGGAGCAGGTGAACGGCCTCTCCCCAGTGTGAGTGCGCTGGTGTACAGTGAAGTCAGATGATTTCCTGAACCCAGTCCCGCAGTGAGAGCACCTGAATGGCCTCTGGTCAGTGTGAACACGTTGATGGGACATCAGGTCCCCAGAACTTTTATAGCCCTTCCCGCAGTCTGGGCATTTAAAAGGTAAGAAGTTTAACAACACCAGGTTAAAGTCCAACAGGTTTATTTGGTAGCAAAAGCCACACAAGCTTTCGAGGCTCTGAGCCCCTTCTTCAGGGCTCAGAGCCTCGAAAGCTTGTGTGGCTTTTGCTACCAAATAAACCTGTTGGACTTTAACCTGGTGTTGTTAAACTTCTTACTGTGTTTACCCCAGTCCAACGCCGGCATCTCCACATCATTTAAAAGGTCTCAGGTCAGTGTGAACTCGCTGGTGTTGCAGCAGGTTGGATGACTCTCTGAATCCCTTGCCACACATGGAGCAGGTGAATGGCCTCTCCCCAGTGTGAGTGCGCTGATGGATTTCCAGCTGGGACAGCCATTTGAATCCCTTCCCACAATCCTCACATTTCCACGGTTTCTCCATGGTGCCGATGTGCCTCTCCAGGTTGATGATCAGTTGAAAGCTCATCCACACACAGACAACACGTGTACAGTTTCTCCCCAATGTGAATGGTGTGATGTTTTTTTCAGGCTGTGTAACTGGTTAAAGGTCTTTCCAGTCAGTTCACTGGAACACCTTCACTCGGGTGTGTGTGTCTCGGTGCTTTCCCAATCACACTGATGTTTGAAATCTTTTCCCACAGACAGAACAGAAATCCTTTCTCCTTCCACATTCATATCCCGATTCCTCAAATAGCTCCGTCAGATCTTGACGTGATGTTAGGTTTGAGTTTCCTCTCCTTCCAATATCCTGGAAAAGGAGTTTACAAATGTCATCACGGTAAATCCAGGATAGAAATTCAGAACAGACAATTCCATTTTCTGTGGAACATTTTTGTTCCCCATCCCACACAATCTCCCTGTGCAGAATCCGGTGAAGTGTCTTTCCTTCACTCCCAGTTTTCCCTCCCCCATTTCTCTGGCTGTGTTCAGATCTCCAGCTGCTGTTTGCAGAATAAGAATAAAATCAATCATTTTCTCTCCTGGTCACTGCTCCCTGATGCCCCGCCAACCCAATGCCCCTTCACTAACACGGCCACACATGTACCCTGTTGGTTGGACAAGACTCGCCAGCTTCCTCCCTCAAGTGGCACCTGGTCACCTGAGTACCTTGGGCATGACACCAAAAGAGCCCCACCTTCCCGATCTGCCCTGACTTCCTATTTCATTGGTAGTCTCTTGGGTTTGAGGATGACTTGCCTGATCTGTTTGTTAAATCCATCCATCTCCCTTGATTCCATAATCCTTAACACTCTCATCTCACAACCTTCTCACAATCTCAGTTTTTAAATTCTCTGTTGACTGAATCTGACCAGAATTCCAGATTTCTATTTTCCGTAAAGTGATTCCTGACATTGCTCCTGAACAGCCCAGTCTCAGTTAAGCAAATAAATATCACTGATTTGTATATTTAAATGGTGACAATTATTTTACTCTGAACTTTAAAAAAACGGCACAGTGGCAACACGGCAGCACAGTGGTTAGCACTGCTGCCTCATGTGGAGTTTGTCCGTTCTCCCCTTGTTGGTGTCGTGCGCCAGTTTCCTCCCACAGTCTGAAAGACGTGCTGGTTAGGTGCATTGACCCGAACAGGTGCCGGAGTGTGGCGACTCGGGGGATTTCACAGTAACTTCATTGCAGTGTTAATGTAAGCCTTACTTGTGATTAATAAATAAATTTTAACTTTAAAAACAAAATAACAGCAGTGATTAGCACTGCTGCCTCACAGCGCCAGGGACCCGGATTCAATTCCCAGCTTGGGTCACTGTTTGTGCAGAGTCTGCACATTCTTCACATGGTCCCACAGTCCAAAGATGTGCAGGCTAGGTGGATTGGCCATGCTAAATTGACCTACTTAGTACCCTCAGGGGGATTAACAGGGTAAATAGGTGAGGTTGCGGTGATAGGGCCTGCGTGGGATTGTTGTTCGGTGCAGGCTCGATGGGCCAAATGGCCTCCTCTGCACTGTAGGAATTCTATAATAATCGCAGTGAAAAACTGGAGAAGCTGGAAATGGGAACCAAAAACAGAAAGTTCTGGAAATGGGAACTGAAAACAGGAAGTTGTGGAAATCCTCAGCAGGTTTTGGCAGCTTCTGTGGAGAGAAACAGAGTTAACATTTGCAATGCCAGAGGCTTGTTGTTGATGAGCTGAGTGTTTGCAGCATTGTGGTGAGCTTTGAGAAACATACTGAATGTGAGTTTCTAGTTCTCACACAGATCTGGCTGTCAATCTGATTTCACACCTTCCTCTGAACACTTTCCAAACTCAGCTCCAGCTCATTGTCCATCCCTTCACTAAACACCCGGATGGACAATCACCACCTCAAGATGGCGGCGCCCGCCGGTTGCCCGGGTAACCCGGGCCCAAGCAACAGGGAGCAGCCCCGCCCACTCCCCCTTCCCTTACCAAGATGGCCGTCCCCACGCTCCGCTCCCTGAACAAAAGACACGCCTTCCTCTCCTAAGATGGTGGCCGGTTGCCCGGGTCAATCCGGGACCCGGATGATCCTCTTCCTATTGGTCCGGAGCTGCCCGTCAATCACTCCCCGGCCCATTGTGAGCTGGAGCATGCGCGGTGTGGCTGTGAATCTGGACTCAGGCGGATGAGTGCAGGAGGTTCCAAACCTCCCAGTAAGACCCATTGGTTTTATTGTCAGTCTGCAGACAGGAGCTGGAGAACTGAACCCAGTAAGAAGTTTAACAACACCAGGTTAAAGTCCAACAGGTTTATTTGGTAGCAAAAGCCACACAAGCTTTCGGAGCTCCAAGCCCCTTCTTCAGGTGAGTGGGAATTCTGTTCACAAACAGGGCAACTGAAACCAGACAGAGAAGGAGAGAGAAAACTGGGAGTGGAGGAAAGAAATAGTGGAGAAGGGTTTGGATTTCAGCCCAAGGAGGAGGGAGAGTGTGTGGGAAGGGGATTTACAGATTTAGGAGAACAAAGAACAATGCAGCACAGCAACAGGCCCTTTGGCCCACCGAGCCTGTGCTGATTCCTAATTTACACCCACTACTTATTGTCCCTAAACAGATTCTATCCCTCTGTTTGTCTCCCGTTTGTGTGTCTATCAAGATACGCCTTGAACGTTGCTAATGTGCCTGCTTCCACAACCTCCATTGGCAGCATGGTCCAGGCACCCACAACCCTCTGTGTGAAAAACTTTCCCCACCTCACCTTGAACCTGTGCCCTCTCATAGTCAACCCTTCCGCCCTGGGAAAAAGCCTCTGACTATCCACCCTATTTATGCAACTCATAATTTTGTAGATTTCTATCAGGTCACCCCTCAGTCTCCGTCTTTCCAGTGAAAACAATCCAGGTTTATCCAACCTCTTTTCATACCTTAAACCCTCTAGACTGGGCAACATCTGGTAAACCTTCTTTATACTCTCTCCAAAGCATCCACGTCCTTCGGGTAGTGTGGCGACCAGAACTGCATGTAATACTCCAAATGTGGCCTAACTAAAGTTTTATACAGCTGTAACACATCTTGCTAACTTTTATACTTGATGCCCTGGCCAATGAAGGCAAGCAAGAGAGGAAAAAATGTTCCAGAGAAACTAAAATTGTTCAAAATTTCTATCCTGGACTGACTGATGACTTTTGTAAACTGTTTTACAGAATATTGGAAAGGAGGAATTACAGACAGAAACAGACATCACATTGAGATCTGACAGAGTCACTCGATTCATCAGGGTCTGAATATCATTGGCCTTTGAATGTGGAAGGAGAAATGTTTGTTCTGTCTGTGGGAAAAGATTTCAAACATCAGTGTGACTGGAAAAGCACTGAGACACACACAAATACCTGAGTGAGAGTATTTCTGTGAACTGACTATGGAAAGAGCTTTAACCAGTTACACAGCCTGAAAAAATATCACACCATTCATAGCAAGGAGAAACCGTTCACATGTTCTGTGTGTGGATGAGGATTCAACTGAGTGTCCAACCTGGAGAGACACAAGGACACCGGCACCATGGAGAAACGATGGAAATGCGGGGATTGTGGAAAGGGTTACAGTTACCCTTCTGAACTGGAAATGCATCGACGCGCTCACACTGGAGAGAGGCCGTTCACCTGCTCCACCTGTGGGAAGGGATTCACTCAGTCATCCAGCCTGCTGACACACCAGTATGTTCACACTGATCAGACACCTTTCAAATGTTCTGACTGTGAGAAAACATTTAAAAGCAAAAAGTATCTGCTGAGGCACCAACACATTCACAGTGAGGAGAAGCCGTTCACCTGCCCCTTGTGTGGGAAGCGATTCACTGCTACATCCAACCTGCAGAAACACCAGCGAGTTCACACTGACAAGAGACCCTTTAAATGTCCAGACTGCGGGAAGTGCTTTAAAACCTCCGGTGAAGTGACATGTCATCAACGTGTTCACACTGACGAGAGACCATTTAGATGTTCTCACTGTGGGACTGGGTTCAGGCGATCATCTGAACTCACTGTACACCAGCGAATTCACACTGGGGAGAGGCCATTCACCTGCTCTGTGTGTGGGAAGAACTTCATTCAATCATACCACCTGCTGAAACACCAGCAAATTCACATCAATGTAAAACCTTTTAAATGTTTTGACTGTGAGCAGAGCTTTAAAAGCAGCAAAAGTCTCGTGATGCACCAGCGGGTTCACACTGGGGAGAGACCGTTCACCTGCTCTGTGTGTGGGAAGGGATTCACTCAGTCATACAACCTGTTGAAACATCAGCGGGTTCACTCTGATATAAAACATTATAAATATTTTGATTATGAGCAGAACATTAAAAGTAGCAATGATCTAATGATACACCAGTGAGTTCACACTGGAGAGAGACTGTTCACCTGTTCCGAGTGTGGGAATGTATTCACTGACTTACAGCAAGTGCTCAGACACCAGCGACTTCATGAGTGTCTGCAGGGGTTGGATTCAACTGCTTTTGCTGCTGTTAATCACATTGAGGACTGAACATGTGGGTTAATCCTGAGGTGTGTAAGAAATGTGTTCAGCTGCTCTCTTCCATGGACCAGAGCTCCTTATCTGGGGAGAGAAAATAGGTGCATTCTGGGTTTGTCACCCAGCAAGCTGCTGTGGAAGCTTTCTTCATAAGAGGGAGAGAGGGAGGGACAGAGAGTGCTGTTCTGTTAATTTTCAAGGAACTTTTTTACATTTTATGAAGATTATTAGATAGTGATTGTTTACAAAGCATGCTCTGAAATCAGATTGATATAAAACTGCGAGCTGTTCCTGACCACAAGTGACTATTCCAGTCTGAAAATGTCTCTGATCTGAAGTTTCCAAATGTTTTTGTGACATTCCTGAGTTTTCAGATGAAAAGCGGTGACAACAATTGGTATTTACCCAGTAACAGGTTAAAATGTACCGAGACCCTTCACATACGGTCAGAAGCTGGGTTGAAAAGGTAAGGAGCAGGTTTAGTGAGGGATTTCCATCCTTTAGGACCTCAGCAGGTGAAAGTACAGGTGGAGTGAAGCCGGTTGGGGGAGCTGAAGAGGGTCAGAACATTTTATTTTATTGTCTCCTGGGATGTGGGCATCACTGGAAAGGCCAGAACTTGTTACCCATCCCTTATTGTCCCTGAACTGAGTGACTTGCTCGGCCCTAGACCCAACCACATTGCTGTGAGTCCAGAGTCACACGTAGGCCAGACCAGATAAGGATGGCAGATTTCCTTCCCTAAAGGACATTGGTAAAGTTTTACAACAATCGATGATAACAAACATGGACATCATTCCTGAGACTAGCTTTAGAATTCCAGATTCATTAATTGAATTGGGGATTTGAGCCCATGTCCCCAGAGCATTGGGCTGGACTTCTGGATGTCTGTTCCAGAAGTGGAAATGGTTGAGAGCTTCATGATTTGAGGTGTCCAGATCACCAACAACCTGTCCTGGTCCCTCCACGCCAACACTATAGTTAAGAAAGCCCACCAACACCTCTGCTTTCTCAGGAGGCTAAGAAAATTTGGCATGTCTGCTACGACTCTCATTAGCTTTTATAGATGCACCATAGAAAGCACTCAAGTCTGAGGTCAACCAACCAACTCAAGAACACCTTCTTCTCTGCTGCAATATTGAATGGACCTACCTTGCATTAAGCTTTTCTCTACACCCTAGCTATGACTTTAACACTATTTTCTGCACTGTCTCCTTTCCTTCTCCCTGATGTACTCTATGAACAGTATGTTTTTTGTCTGGATGTTGTGAAAGAAACAATACTTTTCACAGTATCCCAATACAGGTGACAATAATAAACCCAATCAAAGACATTACCACTGAGTCACCTTCTTCCCTAATTGGAGGAGGGCAGGGAGCTCGGAGGGTTGTGGGGCTGGTGGAGGTTCGAGAGACTGTCTATCATGGAGAAAGTGGCTGCCTCCATGGAGCTTCAAGCACGGCTCTGACTTGCCTCCATGCAGGTCATGACCATAAACTGTAAACTTCCAGCCCTTGTCCATTGTTACATCCCGAGGACCAGCTCCCCTCTCTCTGGCTTTGTGCTGATTGTCGATCTGGCTGGGAGTTACTGGGTGGATGAGTGGGTGAAGGAATGTTCAGTGAACATGAAGGGGGTTGTGTCTGTTTCCCCATTTTTGTTCTGTTCACTTTTCCAATATTTATTTATTTTCATTTTTAACCAAAACATATTCAAGTTGTAACACTGAAATCCAGAGGAGTTTAAATCTGTTAAAATCAATCCCCATCATGTACACAGGAGGACTGGACTGGTCCCAACTTTTTATGGTATCAATAAACACAGATCTTACAAGATGTTTATTGGGGGAATTGTTTTTCTCTGAGACCAGGGACGGTCAAACACTGTCCCAAAGTTCAGATTAGAGCCGTGAGCCTGGGCTATGGGGCCACACACATGGAGCACCATTCCCGGATGTCCTTTCCCGGATGTCCTTCACCCCTGATTTAAATCACCCCACCATTGGTGGCCGTGCCTTCAGCTGCCTGGACCCTAAGCTCTGGAATTTCCTCCCTAAACCTCTCCACCTTTCCACTTCACTTTCCTGCTTAAACACTCTCCTTATAACCAATCTCTTTGGATCATCTGACCCAATTATCCTTATGTTCTTGTGGAACTGCTTCGGACATTTTATTAAGTGAAAAGCTCCGCATAAATATTAGTTGTTGTTGTAGTTCAGTGAGATCTGATCACTTTCTGAGTGAGTGTATCTGTATAAATGTAACTCAGGTGGACACAGTTTGTTAGAACAGACTGAGGGAGAAGGAAGTTTTGAACTAACCACTGGACCTTTTGTTCTAACTTGCTTTTACACCCTGCAGCTAAATGTTTTCCAGACACACTGGCTGCCTACAGAATAAATCTGAAATTTTAAACATCACCCCCCCCCCCACCAACAAGAAAAAAAACAATATAAATACATTGATATCAAGTGCATGGCTCTCATTGCAACATTCTTTTATTCATTTGTGGGACATGGTCATCGTTGGCTGGCCAGCATTTATTGCCCATCCCGAGTTGCCCTTGGTGGGCATTTAAGAAACAACCACATTGCTGTGGCTTTGGTGTCACATGTAGGCCAGACCAGGTAAGGACGGCAGATTTCCTTCCCTAAAGGACATTAGTGAACATACATGCAGATATAGGAATTAGGAGGAGTCGGCCACTTGGCCCCTTGAGTCCGGCCTACCATTCAATAAGATAATGTCTGATCTGATTGTAACCTCAACTCCATATACCCACCTATCCCGATAAATTTTCACCCCCTTATTTATTGTTACGATCCTTGACCAGACCCTGGGATGTGAGGGGAGATCCAGTTAGGGACAATAAACACTTTGATTGAAATAATGGTTGCGATTCAAGACACTTGACAAGTGGCACGGTGGCACAGTGGTCAGCACTGCTGCCTCAGCACCAGGGGTCCAGGTTCGATTCCCGGCGTGGGTGACTGTCTATGTGGAGTTCGCATATTCTCCGTGTGTCTGTGTGGGTTTCCCCCGGGTGCTCCGGTTTTCTCCCACAGCCGAAAGTGTGCTGGTTAGGTGGATTGGCTGTGCTAAATTGCCCCTTAGTGTCAGGGGGACTAGCTAGGGTAAATGCATGGGGTTATGGGGATAGAGCCTGGGTGGGATTGTGGTTGGTGCAGACTCAATGGGCTGAATGGCCTCCTCGAGGGATTCTATGAGTCTAACATGTGAATAAAGGCACAAGATTCCACAGATTCTGGAGCAGGATTGGAGGGGGCACTCCGCTCCCTCTCGGTCCTCCAGCCCCGCCCCTCAGTCACTCTAGTTGGTTGGAGGACCAGCCGCTCCCACTTGGTCCTCCAGCTGCTCCCTCTCGGCTCTCCAGCCAACCAGCGAATCCTCTCTTTTCATTGTTGTGGAATCATAACCTGGAGCAAAGGCCCAACTGAGAAAAGGTGATTATTTCTGGATATTTAAAATCAGTAATAAAGTCATTAAAGTTGATTTGTTGTTGTGAGCTGCATAATTTGTTGGGATGAGAGTGAAGGAATGGACCCACAGCCTGAGTCACCAGTTTAAGGACAGGAGGAGAGAGAATCAGACTGAATCTGGAGCAATGAGCAGAGAGGGAGAGGAGTGTGTGGGACACAGTTACAGATCGGGGGAAGTATATATGGGGGAACTATAAGTATATAAAGAGGAAGAGAATACCTAAAGTAAATGTTGGTCCTTTAGAGGACAATACTGATGATGGGGAACGCAGAGATGGCAGAGACACTAAACCAATATTTTGCCTCTGTCTTCATGGTAGAGAATCATGAAGATTTTCCAAAAACTATCGTTAATGTAGAGGAGCTTGGTACAATAACCATCACTAGGGAGACAGTGTTGAATAAACTAAAAGGATTAAAGGCAGATAAGTCTCTGGGACCTGATGGCCTGCACCCTCGGGTATTAAAGGAGGCGGCAGCAGAAATAGTGGATGCATTAGTTGTGATATTTCAAAATTCCTTGGTTTCTGGTAAGGTCTCGGTGGATTGGAAACATGCTAATGTGATGCCCATATTCAAAAAGGTGAAAAGGGAAACAAAGTAGGAAAGCAAAGGCCAGTTCGCTTGACCTCTGTAATGAGGAAGTTGCTGGAATCAATCGTTAAGGAGGAGATGAATGAGCATTTGGAATGGCAAAGCTCAATCCATTATTGTCAGTCTGGTTTTATGCAGGGTAAGTCATGTTTAACAAACTTGCTTAAATTCTTTGAGGACAGAACCAGCAAGGTGGATAGAGGGGAACCTGTGGATGTGGTATATATAGACTTCCAGAAGTCGTTTGACAAGGTGCCACATAAAAGACTGATCCAGAAGTTGAGATCACAGGGGATTGAGTGTAGAGAACTGGATTGGATTGAGGATTGGCGAACTGACAGAAAGCAGAGGGTCGGGATAAATGAGTCCTTCTCTGGCTGGCAAAATATAACTAATGGGGTGCTGCAGGGGTCAGTCCTCGGACCTCAACTGTTTACAATCTATATAAATGATCTGCAAGCAGGGACAGAGTGTAACATAGCAAAATTTGCGGGTGATACTAAAATAGGTGGGAAAGCAGTCAGTGAAGAGGATATAAAGATTCCACAGATGGATATAGATACGTTAGGAGAATGGGTGAAAGTTTGGCAGATGAAGTTTAGTGTGGACAGGTGTGAGGTTATCCACTGACAGAAAAAAATGGAAAGGCAAATTATCTAAATGGAAAGCAGCTTCACTATGTGTCCAGGCAGAGGGATCTGGGTGTCTATGTTCATGAATCACAGGAAGTCGGTCTGCAGGTGCAGCAAGTAATAAAAAAGGCATATGGGATGTTGGTATTTATTGTAAAGAATCTGGAGTATAAACAGGTGGGGAGGTGGGTTTGAGATCAGGGAGAGATCAGCCGTGATCTGATTGACTGGCGGAGCAGGCTCGAAGAACTGAATTTGCCGACTTCTGCTCCTAATTCCTATGTTCCCTTGAAAGCTTCCACAGAAACTAGAATTGTCTGCTCTGAATTTCTGTCCTCTATTTACATTGATAACTTCTGTAAACTCCTTTTACAGGGGGTGAGAGGGAGAGGAGTTCCAGACAGGAAAGTCAGAACAAACATCATGTCAAAATCTGAGAGTCACTCGATTCATCAGGAGCTGAATATCATTGATCTTTGAATGTGGAAGGAAAAATGTTTGTCTCTTCTGTCTGTGGGAAAAGATTTCATAAATCTGTGAGACTGGGAAAGCACCGAGCCACACACACACCCGAGGGAGAGTGTTCCAGTGCACTGAGTGTGGAAAGAGCTTTAAACAGTTACACAGCCTGAAACTACATCACGTTCACAGAGGGAAGAAACTATACAACATGTGTGTGTGGACGAGGATTTAACTGATCATCCAACCTGGAGAGACATGATGACACCGACACCACAGAGAAACCGTGGATATGTGGGGACTGTGGGAAAGCATTCACTTGCCCATCCAAACTGGAAACACATCGACGCACCCACTGGGGAGAGACCCTTCACCTGCTCCATGTGTGGGAAGGATTTCACTCAGTCATCCAACCTAGCATTACATCAGCGTGTTCACACTGGAGGGGCCGTTCAGCTGCTCTGTGTGTGGTAAAAGGTTTATTCAGTCATACAATCTAGTGTTACACCAGCGGGTTCACACTGGGGAGAGGCCATTCACCTGCTCCGTGTGTGGGAAGGGATTCATTAATTCCTCTAACCTAGTGGCACACCAGCGAGTTCACTCCGGGGAGAAACCATTCAGCTGCACTGACTGTGGAATGAGCTTTAGGCTTTCATCCACCTGCTGAAACACCAGCGAGTTCACACTGAGGAGAAACCATTCAGCTGCACTGACTGTGGAAAGAGTTTCAGACACTCAGGCAGTCTCACTGTACACCAGCGAGCTCACACTGGGGAGAGGCCATTCACGTGCTCCGAGTGTGGGAAGGGATTCACTGATTCATGCCAACTGCTGAGACATGAACGAGTTCACACCGGGGAGAGGCCGTTCACCTGCTCCGAGTGTGGGAAGGGATTCATTGATTCATCTCAGCTGCTGAAACACCAGCGAGTTCACACCGAGGAGAGGCCATTCACCTGCTCCGAGTGTGGGAAGGGATTAACTGATTCATCTCAGCTGCTGAAACACCAGCGAGTTCACAAGTGAGGGCAGGGATTGGATTCTGCTGTTATTGCTGCTGTTAATGACAACCAGGCCCTTTCATTCTGACAGCTGGAGTTTGTTTATACTCAGTAACTGGGCTGGAGTTTAATATTCTGGATCTGGAGCTGATTGTGCTCCCAGGGCTGCAGTGTCCCTTTAAGAACCTCTGTCTGCGACCTTTCCCCATAATTCAGCAACTCGCATCAGAAATTAATTTACAACAGGATTCTGAACTTCTTACTTCAATCCCAAATTGATCTTTGGTACAAAACTTTACAATTCAGTGTCTGAGAGGTTCCACTGATTAACATCTCCAATTAAAATGCTGATTAATCCTCGTTGACAATTCTTACTGATCTGCACATTACACCCAGTGACACCTCCATTATCCACCAGAAAGAAGGGGAATGGAAATTGGTGGAGAATCGAGAGTTCCCAAATGTTACCTCTCCCATCTGGTACAGAATTCCCCTCAGCCCGGGAGTGGAGACAAGTTCAATCCAAGTAACGGATTGTAAGAAATTGCTATCTAATAACTTTATAAAATTTTCACAAATTTCTGGATTATAGAAGTAGCTCACTCTCTGTCTTATGAAGAAAGCTTCCATCACAGCTCTGAGAAAGGGTCATCCAGACTCGAAACATCGGCTCTATTTTCTCTCCACAGATACTGTCAGACCAGCTGAAATTTTCCAGCATTTTCTGTTTTTGAAACACAGGACAGGCCTGTTATCTCTGCCAAGGACAATGTCTCTAGACCCTGAAACAAGAGATTTCTAACCCTGATACGATCGGATCTCATGACCCGTACATAAACCAGCTGCCTGTGTGAAGTTTAAAACAGGCTCTTGAGAGCAATGAGATTTTGTAGTGATCCGTACTGACTTCAGCCCAACACCCGCACTCTGGCTCACACCAGTAAACCATTCAGAGGAGACTGCAGCCACCAGCTACAGGGACCAGCACTCTCTCTGTGTCATCTGTCTGTTTGTCCTCTGGGACTGGTAAACCATTCTCATCTGCCAGTTTGTGGGTTTTTCCTGTTTATTTGGCTTCTGCATCATATTCAAAGTGTTGCTTCTCAATGAAATACTTCAAATCACTTCTGAACTCAACACCCTTTTTGGGTAATCTGTGATTTATAGAAACATAGAAAAACTACAGCACAAAACAGGCCCTTCGGCCCCACAAGTTGTGCCGAACATATCCCTACCTTTTCGGCCTACCTATAACCCTCCATCCTATTAAGTCCCATGTACTCATCCAGGAGTCTCTTAAAAGACCCTATTGAGTTTGCCTCCACCACCACTGACGGCAGCCGATTCCACTCGCCCACCACCCTCTGTGTGAAAAACTTCCCCCTAACATTTCCCCTGTACCTACCCCCCAGCACCTTAAACCTGTGTCCTCTCGGAGCAGCCATTTCCACCCTGGGAAAAAGCCTCAGAGTCCACCCACTGCTAACCACTGTGCTACCGTGCCGCCCTGTACAAGTTGTACAAGACATTGGTGAGGCCACACTTCGAATACTGTGTGCAATTCTGGTCACCCTATTATAGAAAGGATATTATTAAACCCTCTGCAAATCCCTGACACTAGGGTCAATTCAGCATGGCCAATCAACCTAACCGGCACATCTATGGACTGTGGGAGGAAACCAGAGCACCCAGAAGCAACTCACACAGACACGGGGAGAATGTGCAAACTCTACACAGACAGTGACCTGAGGCCAGAATTGAACCCAGGTCCCTGGCGCTGCGACCAAAATTCGTGTTTTAACTAACATCACCATGGATTGATCAGTTGGTCTGATTGCTGTTTGTGGAATCTTACTGTGTACAAACTGACTGCCAGGATCAGTAACAACTTGTATTTAAAGAACACGTTTAATGTAATAAAACATCCCAAGGTGCCTCAGAGGAATTTTGTAACAAAATACTGAGTCACACTGGGTGATATGTGAACAGATGGTCAAAAGCTTGATAGGAGTGGGAGATTTTAACGAGAATCTTTAATCAGGAGGGAGGGAATGGAGGGGCGGCGAGGTTTAGGGAGGGAATTTCAGAACTTCACACCAGGACACAGACATTAATGACGGAGTAATTAAAATCAGAGATGTTCAAGAGGCCAGAATGAGAAGAGCACAGATATCTCAGAGGGTGTGTTATTGAAGATTAGAGATTGGGCAGGACAGGCCATGGAGGGATTTGAAAACAAGGATGTAAATGTTAAAATCAATGCATTACCTGATGTGGACCCGATGTAGTTCAGTGAGCACAGGATGTGATGGTGAACAGCACACGGGCAGCAGAGTTTTGGATAATCACGAATGTGGGGAGGTGATGGGCTGGTGGTATTGTCGCCAGACTATTGTCAATGTTCTGGGGACCCCGGTTCGAATCCTGCCACGGCAGGTGGTGGAATTGGAATTCAATAAAAAATATCTGGAATTAAGAATCTACTGATGACCATGAAATTATTGTCGATTGTTGGAAAAACCCATCTGGTTCGCTCATGTCCTTTAGGGAAGGAAATCTGCTGTCCTTACCTGGTCTGGCCTACATGTGACTCCAGACCCACAGCAATGTTGACTGACCCTCAACAATTCGGGACATTTTTTGGGTCCAACCAAATCAACAAAATCAAATTAACTTTGGGGCAACACAAAAGGGGCAGCTCCCTAAAAGGTGGGGGAACCGCCCGAAACAAAAAAACTAAGCGCAAAGGAAACTTAAAACACCAAATTAAAATGTGATTAAGGGGGACACCCAGTCCCTGTGGTGCCCAGCGGGCACGGAAGGCATCAACTGTGCCCTCGGACACTGCATTCTCCCTCTCCAGGGACACCCGGTCACAAATATAGCTGCAGTAGAGGGGCAGACAGGCAGGTTGGACGATCCCCTCGGTCGCCCGCTGCCTGGACTTGTAGATGGCACACCTTCCCAGGCCCAGGAGCAGGTTCACGAGGAGGTCCTCCTCCTCCATCCACCCCCCTCTCCCTTGCACCGGGTGCCCATAGATCAGGAGTGTGGGGCTGAAGTGCAAACAAAACAACAACAAAAGGATTTTTAGAAAACTGAGAAGGTTTATACGGTTGCAACATTGAGGCTCGGATAATGTTCAGTAACAAACTGAAATTATGCAGATTTCCGTCACTTAATGAATGCTTCTGCCTGGTTTCGAACGGGGGACCATTCGCATGTTCGGCGAATGCGATAACCATTACAACACAGAAACAAGTGACCAAGAGAACAACAGGAGTGAACCATTCAGATCCTGGAATCCCTTCCGCATTTCAATGAGATCATGAATGATCTATAAAGTTTATTAGTCACAAGTAAGGCTTACATTAACACTAATGAAGTTACTGTGAAATTCCCCGAGTCGCCACAGTCTGGCGCCTGTTTGGATTAATGCACTTAACCAACACATCTTTCAGAATGTGGGAGGAAACCGGAGCACCCGGAGGAAACGCACGCAGACACGGGGAGAACGTGCAGACTCCACACAAACAGTGACCTGAGGCCGGAATTGAACCCGGGTCCCTGGCACTGTGAGGCAGCAGTGCTAACCACTATGGCACCGTGCAGTGGGACCAACATTCATGTTTTAACTAACATCACCATGGATTAATCGGTTGGTCGGATTGCTGTTTGTGGAATCTTACTGTGTACAAACTGACTGCTGGGATCAACAACAACTTGTATTTATAGAACATATTTATTGTAATAAAACATCCCAAGGTGCTTCAGAGGAATTTTGTAACAAAACACTGAGTCACACTGGGAGTCAGTGAATTGAGGAAAGATTCCAGACAGCGGTTCTTCGAGGTCCACTACAGGCCCAACAGCTCAATCAGCTCCAATCTCAGCTCAGGAGAGCTCGACAACCCCACATACTGTCCAAAGCTTGATAGGAGTGGGAGATTTTAATGAGAATCTTTAATCAGGAGGGAGGGAATGGAGGGACAGAGAGGTTTAGGGAGGGAATCTCAGAACTTCACACCAGGACACAGACATTAATGATGGAGAATCAAAATCAGAGATGTTCAAGTGGCCAGAATGAGAAGAACACAGATATCTCAGAGGGTGTGTTATTGGAGATTAGAGATTGGGAAGAACAGGCCGTGGAGGGATTTGAAAACAAGGATGTAAATGTTAAAATCAATGCATTACCTGATGTGGACCCGATGCAGTTCAGTGAGCACAGGATGTGGTGGTGAACAGCACACGGGCAGCAGAGTTTTGGATAATCACAAATGTGGGGAGGCGATGGGCTGGTGGTATTGTCGCTAGACTATTGTCAATGTTCTGGGGACCCGGGTTCGAATCCTGCCACTGCAGGTGGTGGAATTTGAATTCAATAAAAAATATCTGGAATTAAGAATCTACTGATGACCATGAAATTATTGTCGATTGTTATAAAAACCCATCTGGTTCACTAACGTCCTTCAGGGAAGGAAATCTGCTGTCCTTACCTGGTCTGGCCTACATGTGACTCCAGATCCTCAGCAATGTTGGCTGACCCTCAACTGCTCTCCAGGGCCAATTAGGGATGGAGAATTATTGCTGGGCAGCCAGCGATGCCCACGGTCCACAAATGAATAAAAAAGACATGTTTAAGGTGAGGGTGGGGTGAGTGAGAGAGGCTGGTCAGGAATGGATTGGAATCATCCAGTTTAAGGGTAACACGGGTATGGATGAGGGTTTCAGCAGCAGGTGGGGTGGAGACAGGCGACATTATGGAGATTGAAATATCTGGGATCAGTGATGGGGTGGAAATGTGGTCAGAAACTCATCCTGACATCAAATCTGGCACGGAGATTGTGAAGAATGTGGTTCAGCCTCAGACAGTTCCCAGGGAGAGGGATGGACTCAGTAGTTGGGGAATTGTAGTGGTGACTGATCTTCCCAATTTTTAACTGGAAGGAATTTCTGCTCATCCAGTAGTGTATGTGGGATAAGCAGTTTGTTAATTTAGTAACAGTGGAGGAATGGAGGGGGATGGGGGTGAGGTAGAGTTGGGTGTTGTCAGTGTACAGGTGAAAACCAACACAGTGCTTTTGGATGATGTCACCTAGTGGCAGCTTGTAGATGGGAAATAGGAGGGGCCAAGGATAGATCCTCGGGGGACACAAAGTTCAGGGGCTTTGGAGAGGAAAAGGAGGTTGGAGAGGAGGTCAAAGATTGTTTTTTCAGAGTGTGTGGTGACAATGGATTTAAAGGTGAGAAGGCGAGGACTAGAAGAGAATGAGAACTGTAAAGAGTATTGATTAATATGGAGGAGGTGAATGGTCAACAGCTTCGTAGGAATAAGGTCAATGGAACAGAGTGGGGGGTGGGGGGGAATGTCATGGACAAGCTGAGTCCGACAGGACATAAGGGAGAGATGGGAGGGAAACTGGAAAAAGATGCGAGTTCCAGACTTAGTGGAGGACAGTTTGGCCGAGTGTGAGAGGGAAGCAGCAGAGGCAGCTGATCAGATTGCCTCAATCTTAGTGACAAAAAGCTCTTTGAGCTCCTCACACTTGTTGTTGGAGGTGAGGATGGAGGAGACAGGGGAGGGGGTGAGAATTTTAAAAGGAACTAACTTGTAACAGCTATTAAAAAGATTTAGCACAGTGTACTTTACACAAACTATTTTTTTAAGCAAAAATATTAGCCCCTGTAACTGGGCTGGAGTTTAGAAATAGGAGCAGAAACAGACCCCAATGAACACGGTTCAGTCCTGGATGTGATTCACAGCAAAATCCAGTCACTGTAGTTACACATGAAGATGCTGGTGTCTCAGCAGGTAGGATGACCGAGTGAATCCCTTTCCACATTCGGAGCAGGTGAATGGTCTTTTCTTGGTGTGAGTGCGCTGGTGTACAGTGAGTTCAGATGACTGCCTGAACCCAGCCCCACAGCTGGAGCACCTGAACAGTCTCTCGTCAGAGTGAACTCGCTGATGGCCAATCAGATCCCAGCGTCTTTTATAACACTTCCCACAGTCCAGACATTGGAAAGGTCTCTCGTCAGAGTGAACTCGCTGATGGCACATCAGATCCTCAGAACCTTTAAAGCGCTTCCCACACTCCTGACATTTAAATGGTCTCTTGTCTGCGTGAACTCGCTGATGTCTCAACATGTTGGATGAATCAGTGAATCCTTTCCCACACTTGGGGCAGGTGAATGGTTTCTCCAAAGCGTGAATTCGCTGGTGCTTCAACTGGTTGGATAAATCATTGAATCCTTTCCCACACACAGTCCAGCTGAATGGCCTCTCCCCAGTGTGAACTCGCCGGTGTCTCAGCAGGCTGGATAAATCACTGAATCCCTTCCCACACTCGGAGCAAGTGAAAGGTTTCTCAGCGTTAGTGCGTTGATGGATTTCCAGCTCAGATGGGGAACAAAATGACTCCTTCCAAGTGTGAACACATTTATGTTGCGACAAGCCTGAGGATCGACTGAAGCCTCGTCCACACACAGAACAGGTGTATGGTTTCTCCCCACTCTGAACGGTGCTTTTTCCTTCCATGTTCAATACTCGATGATATTCAGTTACAATAACTTGGGCAACTTTGTCGGATCCTGATGTGATGTTTGGTTTCCCGTCTCCCAAATACAAACCTTCCCCTTTGAAGACCCTATAAAACTGATTTAAAACAGAAAAGAGTGAGTGAGAGAGAACCCACAAAAACAGGTTGTGAAATGGAGCTGAATGAATGCAGTAATTTGTGGGGCCGGCACGAGGAAAGAGTGACCATAAAAACTGCTGGATTGTCATATAAAACACAACTGACTCACTGAGGTTCTTCAGGGAAGGGAAGCTGCCACACGGTCTGGGTCTTCACAAGACTCTGTCCTCTTTGAGGGGAGGAAAGTGAGAGAGGATTTGGGAGCAGAACAGAGGAGAGGGATTTTATATTTGTACAAATAAACCAGGATTTTAACAGATTCTCCTAAGACCAGGATATCCATACTAACTCCCTGTTGCACCTTGATTGTCGTCATTGTCAACAGTCCCTCGATTTGAGGATGATATTTATCATCATAGAATCCCTACAGTGCAGGAGGAGGCCATTCGACCCATTGAGTCGACACTGACTCTCTGACAGAGTACTTTACCCAGGCCCTCTTGCCCACCCAAGACATTGGTAAGGTCACACTTGGAATACTGTGTACAGTTCTGGTAACCCTGTTATAGAAAGGATATTATTAAACTAGGAAGAATGCAGAAGAGATTTACTCGGATGCTAACAGGACTTGGTGGTTGAGTTATAAGGAGAGGCTGGATAGATTGGGACTTTTTTCTCTGGAGCGTAGGAAGCTGAAGAGTGATCTTATAGAGGTCTATAAAATAATGAGGGGCATAGATCAGCTAGATAGTCAATATCTTTTCCCAAAGGTAGGGGAGTCTAAAACTAGAGGGCATAGGTTTAAGGTGAGAGGGGAGAGATACAAAAGGGTTCAAAGGGGCAATTTTTTCACGCAGAGGGTGGTGAGTGTCTGGAACAAGCTGCCAGAGGTAGTAGTAGAGGCAGGTACAATTTTGTCTTTTAAAAAGCGTTTAGACAGTTACATGGGTAAGATGGGTATAGAGGGATATGGGCCAAATGCAGGCAATTGGGACTAGCTTAGGGGTTTAAAAAAAAAGGGCAGCATGGATAAATTGGGCCGAAGGGCCTGTTTCCATGCTGTAAACCTCTATGACCTATCCCCGTAGCCTCACAGATTTATCTTAGCCAAGTCCCCTTATCTCCACATCTTGGGAAACTAAGGGGAAATTTATCATGGTCAATCCACCTAACCTGCACATCTTTGGACTGTGGGGGAGAAACTGGAGCACCCGGAGGAAACCCACGCAGATGCAAGGAAAACATATAAACTCCACAGAATTTCACAGTAACTTAATTGCAGTTTTAAAGTAAGCTTACTTGTGACACTAATAAATAAATTAACTTAAGTCACCCAAGCCAGGAACTGAAACTGGATCCCTGGCACTGTGAGGCAGAAGTGCTAACCACTGTGCCACCATGTCGCTCATGTCTACTTAGGGTTGAGAGTTTCACCATGGTTCTTCATGTGACTGAACAAACCCACAGATCTATAAATACTTAGCCAAAAAGATGTCTAGGTTAGCTGGATTCGCCATCCTAAATTGCCCCTTAGCGTCGAAAGATGTGCAGGTTAGGGGGATTGGTGGGGTTACGGGGATAGAGCGGGCGTAAAATGCTCTGTTGGAGAGAGAGTGGCACAGTTGGTTAGCACTGCTGGCTCACAGTGCCAGGGGCCTGGGTTCGATTCCCAGCTTGGGTCACCTGAGTGGAGTTTGTACATTCTCCCGGTGTCTGTGTGGGTTTCCTCCGGGTGCTCCGGTTTCTTCCTACAATCCAAAGATGTGTGGATTAGGTGGATTAGCCATGCTAAATTGCCCCTTACTGTCAGGGGGACTAGCTAGGGTAAATGTATAGGGTTATGGGGATAGGTCCTTGATGGGATTGTAGTTGGTGCAGACTCGATGGCCAAATGGCCTCCTTCTGCTCTGTAGGAATTCTATGATGCCAGGACGTTCCATGAGGGAGTGGGATTCGGAGAGCAGGATTTGCTTCCTTTTCTTTCCTGCTCTGGCACCACTCTGTCTGATCAAGAAGACAGTGGGACTCAGAGAACAAAGAAAATTACAGCACAGGAACAGGCCCTTTGGCTCTCCAAGCCTGCACCGACCATGCTGCCCAACTGAACTAAAACCCCCTACCCTTCCGGGGACCATATCCCTCTATTCCCATCCTATTCATGTATTTATCCAGATGCCCCTTAAAATTCACTGTTGTATCTGCTTCCATTACCTCCCCCGGCAGCGAGTTCCAGGCACCCACCACCCTCTGTGGAAAAAAACTTGCCTCGTACATCTCCTTTAAACCTTGCCCCTTACACCTATGCCCTCGAGTAATTGACTCTTCCATCCTGGGAAAAAGCTTCTGACTATCCACTCTGTCCATGCCCCTTATAATCTTGTAGACTTCTATCAGGTCTCCCTTCAACCTCGGTCGTTCCAGTGAAAACAAACCAAGTTTCTCCAACCTCTCCTCATAGCTAATGCCCTCCATGCCAGGTAACATCCTGGTAAATCTTTTCTGTACCCTCTCCAAAGCCTCCACATCCTTCTGGTAGTGTGGTGACCAGAATTGAACACTATACTCCAAGTGCGGCCTAACTAAGGTTCTATAAAACTGCAACATGACTTGTCAATTTTTAAACTCAATGCCCCGGCTGATGAAGGCAAGCATGCCGTATGCCTTCTTGATTACCTTCTCCACCTGTGTTGCCACTTTGTGACCTGTGTACCTGTACACCCAGATCCCTCTGCCTATCAATACTCTTAAGAGTTCTGCCATTTACTGTACATTTCCTATCTTTATTAAACTTTCCAAAATGCATTACCTCACATTTGTCTGGATTAAACTCCATCTGCAATCTCTCCGCCCAAGTCTCCAACCGATCTATATCTGCTGTAGCCTCTGATAGTCCTCATCGCTATCCACAAATCCACCAGCCTTTGTGTCATCCGCAAACTTACTGATCAAACCAGTTACATTTTCTTCAAAATCATTTATATATATTACGAACAGCAAAGGTCCCAGCACTGATCCCTGAGGAACGCCACTTGTCCCAGCTCTCCATTCAGAAACGCACCGTTCCACTGCTACCCTCTGTCTTCTATGACCGAGCCAGTTCTGTATCCCTTGCCAGTTCACCTCTGATCCCATGCGACTTCACCTTCTGCACCAGTCTGCCACGAGGGACCTTGTCAAAGGCCTTACTGAAGTCGATGTAGACAACATCCACTGCCCTACCCTCATCAATCATCTTCATCACTTCCTCGAAAAACTCGATCAAGTTAGAGACATTAACGCCCCTTCACAAAACCAGGTTGCCTCTTGCTAATACATCCACTTATTTCCAAGTGGGAGTAAATCCTGTCTCGAAGAATCCTCTCCAATAATTTCCCTACCATTGACGTAAGGCTCACCGGCCTGTAATTACCTGGATTAATCTTGCTTCCCTTCTTAAGCAAAGGAACAACATTGGCTATTCTCCAATCCTCTGGGACCTCCTGTGAGACTTCTTACTGTACCTCCCCTGTAGCCAGTGAGGATACAAAGATTTCCCTCAAGGTCCCAGCAATTTCCTCCCTTGCCTCTCTCAGTATTTTGGGGTATATCCCATCAGGCCCTGGGGACTTGTCAACCTTAATGTTTCTCAAGAACCCCAATACCTCCTCCTTTTTGATCTGAACATGACTCAAACTATTTATACACCCTTTCCCAGATTCATCATCCACCACCAAGTCCTTCTCTTTGGTGAATACTGACGCAAAGTACTCATTTAATACCTCGACCATTTCCTCTGGTTCCATGCATAGATTCCCTCCCCTGTCCTTGAGTGGGCCAACTCTCTCCCTGGCTACCCTCTTGCTCTTTATATATGTATAAAAAGCCTTGGAATTTTCCTTAATCCTGCTGGCCAATGATTTTTCATGACCCCTTTTATCCCTCCTTACTCCTTGCTTAAGTTTCTTTCTAATTTCCTTGTATTCCACACTTACTTCGTGTGTTCCCAGCCTCCTAGCCTTGACAAATGCTTCCTTTTTCTCTTTGACTAGGCTGACAATATCGCTCGTTATCCAAGGGTCCCAAAACTTGCCATACTTATTCTTCATCCTTACAGGGTTTATGCAGTTTGATGGACAAGTTGTCTCCATTCTGAACAATGGGAAACAAGTTCCTCTCACCGAAGCTCAGTAGCAGCCGTGTGTACTATCTACAAGACGCACTGCACGAATTCACCAAAGGTCCTTAGACAGCACCTTCCAAACACACAACCACTTCCATCTAAAAGGACAAAGGCAACAGAGGCATGGGAACACCACCAGCTGCAAACTCCCCTCCAAGTCACTCACCATCCTGACTTGGAAATATATCACCGTTCCTTCGCAGTCGCTGGGACAAAATGCTGGAATTCCCTCCCGACCAGCAGGGTGGATATACCTGCACCACATGGACTGCAGGGGGTTCAGGTCACAAAGGTCGCCGCTCCTGCGCCGTACTGCCCCCTACAAATATGGCTTCCGCGCCTGCCTGCTGCTACACTTCGCCCCTGACAAAGATGCCGGCCGCACATGCGCACTGATGGACATTGCCACCGACAGATTGGCGGCCGTCAGCCCAGGCCCAACGCGACAAGTTGCGCCACTAGTTTGGTACTAACTGGGCGCCCGGGAAGTTATTTTCCGAAGTTTGGATTTGAATAACATGTTTACGAAGCCTCTCCACCCACCCGCCACATTCATCGCTCTCTACGCGCCGCTCTCCACCTTGAACTAATCTCGGATCCAAACTAAAACCGTCCGTCCGCCGCCATTACCCGCACTGCGCATGCTTCAGACCCTCCCCCATTCACTCTGGTTGGAGGACCACCCGCTCCCGCTCAGTCCTCCAGCCCCGCCCCCTTTGCCTATTGGCCCGGAGCCGCCGTCAATCAGTCCCGGGCATTGTGACGTTGAGCATGCGCAGTGCGGCTCATGTCCAGGGACAGGCGCTTGTTTGTCTGATCGTCAGGCGGGAAGGAGGCGGATAAGCGGAGGCAGCGTTAGGGGCAGTGGGTGGGAGGGGAGGCTCCACACACCCAGTGGAGGCTTCAACACCCCCCAATAAGGAACTAGCGGCACCGCCTCAACACCCAACACAACGGCAGCTGCAGCGCTTTCTCCCGGGGCCAGGCCCCACTGGACAAATGTGGCTTCAGGAAGGAAATGCAGCAATGGGTTTGATTTGATTTATTGTCACATGTATTGGGATACAGTGAAAAGTATTGTTTCTTGCGCGGTATACAGACAAAGCATACTGTTCATAGAGTACATAGGGGAGTAGGAGAGAGTGCAGAATATAGTGTTACAGTTACTGAAAGGGTGAAGAGAAAGATCAGCTTAATATGAGGTCGGTCCATTCAAAAGGAGGGGGCTTTGGAGAGGGTACAGAAAAGATTTACCAGGATGTTGCCTGGTATGGAGGGTATTAGTTATGAGGAGAGGTTGGAGAAACTTGGTTTGTTCTCACTGGAAGTCTACAAGATTATGAGGGGCATAGAATCATAGAAACCCTACAGTGCAGAAAGAGGCCATTTGACCCATCGAGTCTGCACCGACCACAATCCCACCCAGGCCCTACCCCCACACCCCTACATATTTACCCGCTAATCCCTCTAACCTACGCATCTCAGGACACTAAGGGGCAATTTTAGCACGGACCAATCAACCTAACCCGCACATCTTTGGACTGTGGGAGGAAACCGGAGCACCCGGAGGAAACCCACACAGACACGAGGAGAATGTGCAAACTCCACACAGACAGTGACCCGAGCCAGGAATCGAACCCGGGCCCCTGGAGCTGTGAAGCAGTGGTGCTAACCACTGTGCTACCGTGCCGCATGGACAGAGTGGATAGTCAGAAACCTTTTCCCAGGATGGAAGAGTCACTTACTAGGGGACACAGGTTTAATGTGTGAGGGGCAAGGTTTAAAGGAGATGTATGAGGCAGGTTTTTTACACAGAGGGTGGTGGGTGCCTGGAACTTGCTGCCGGGGGAGGTAGTGGAAGCAGATATGATGGTTACTTTTAAGGGGCATCTTGACAAATACATGAATAGGATGGGAATAGAGAGATATGGTCCCCGGAAGGGTAGGGGGTTTTAGTTCAGTCGGGCAACATGGTCGGTGCAGGCTTGAAAGGTCGAAGGGCCTGTTCCTGTGCTGTAATTTTCTTTGTTCTTTGTTTGTAAAAGTCTGGTGGCAGCAGCAGGGAAGAAGCTGTTCTTGAGTCGGTTGGTGTGTGACCTCAGACTTTTGTATCTTTTTACCGACGGAAGAAGAGAGACAAGAGAATGTCCAGGATAAGTGGGGTCCTTGATTATGCTGGCTGCTTTTCTGAGGCAATAGGGAATGTAGACAGTGTCAATGGATAAGAGGCTGATTTGCGTGATGGACTGGGCCACATTCGCACCCCTTGTAGCTTCTTGCGCTCTTGGCCAGAGCAGCAGCAATACCAAGCTGTGATACAACTGGATGGGATGCTTTCTGTGGTGTCCCTGTAAAAATTGGTGAGAGTCGTAGCTGACATGTTGACATGTCGAATTTCCTTCGCCTCCTGAGAAAGTCGAGGCGTTGGTGGGCTTTCTTAACTAAAGCAGCAGTATAGAGGGACAGGTTGTTGTGATCTGAACACCGAGAAACTTGAGCGCTCAACCATTTCCACTTCGTCACCGTTGATGTAGACAGGGCATGTCTTCCACTACATTGCCTGAAATTTTGTATATATTCCAGTGATAGTTGGAAGGAGTCCATGCTGACTCTCTGTACATCAATCCACTCAGTCCCATTTCCCCTCCATAACTCTGTTCCCTTTTTAATTCCTTCACACCTATCTGATTTATTTTTCAAATCATTGATCATTTCTGATTCCACCATGCACAGAAGCAGTGAGGTCAGGTCGTGACCACTCGTGAATAAAATTGTTCCTCACATCTCCTTTCTATTGCTGATCAAATAATATGTTTAGTAATGTGGACATTGGCTAGCAGCCTGCATGAAGATTTTCAGGTCTCTTTGTACTGGACAGGAGCATAGGTCTGTCAATCAGCCTGAATCAGCACCTTCAGGAGAATTGGGAGGGTGTGTATGAGGTACAGCAGTATGACAATGGGGGGAGAGTGTGTGGGATGGAGATTTACAACTTTAGGGAATGAGAAAGCAAAGAATATTTCATGGAAACTAGAATGGTCTGTTTTGAATTTCAGTCCTATACTTACACTGATAACTTCTATAAACAGGATATTAGAAGGAGAGAATTTACAGACTGAAATCTCACACCAAACGTCACAACAAGATGTTACAAAGTCACTGGATTCATCAGGACCTGAATATAATTGCCGTTTGAATGTATGAGAAGAAATGTTTGTTCTGTCTGTGGGAAAAGATTTCAAACATCAGTGTGACTGGACAAGAATGGAGACCCCACACACCTGAGTGAGAGTGTTCCAGTGAACTGACTGTGGAAAGAGCTTCAATCAGTAACACAGCCTGAAAAACATCACCCCATTCACAGCGAGGAGAAACTGTACATGTGTTCTGTACTTGGATGTGGAATCAACTCATTATCAAAAGGACACTGGCACCATGGAGAGACCATGGAAATGCGGGGACTGTGGGAAGGGATTCCAGTGCCCATCTGCACTGGACACACATCGACGAGTTCACACTGGGGAGAGGCCGTTCACCTGCTCCGTGTGTGGGAAGGGATTCAGTATATCAACCACCCTGCTGAGACACCAGCGAGTTCATTCTGGGGAGAGGCCGTTCACCTGCTCCGTGTGTGGGAAAGGATTCACTCAGTTATCCAGCCTGCTGACCCACCAGCGAGTTCACACCGGGGAGAGGCCTTTCGCCTGCTCAGACTGTGGGAAAGGATTCAGCGATCGTTCCACCCTGTGGAGGCACCGGCGAGTTCACTCTGGGGAGAGGCCGTTCACCTGCTGTGTGTGTGGGAAGGGATTCAGTCATTCATCCACCCTGCAGACACACCATGTCACCCACACGAATGAGAGACTGTTTAAATGCTCAGACTGTGGGCGTAGCTTCAAAAGCTCTCAGACTCTGATGGGCCACCAGCGCATTCACACTGAGGACAGACCGTTCAGCTGCTCTTACTGCGTGAAGAGATTTAGAACATCATCCCAACTGCGAATACACCAGCGAGTTCACACTGGGGAGACACCCTTCACCTGCTCTGTGTGCAGGAAGGGTTTCAGTCATTCATCCACCCTGTTGGCACACCAGCGAGTTCATACTGGGGAGAGGCCATTCACTTGCTCTGACTGTGGGAAGGGATTCACTCAGATCTCCAATCTGCTCACACACCAGCGAGTTCACACTGGGGAGAGGCCGTTCAGCTGCTCTGAGTGTGGGAATAGATTTAAACGGTCGTCTCACCTGCTAAGACACCAGCGAATTCACAAGTGATGACAGGGGTTGGATTCTGCTGTTATTGCTGCTGTTAATCACATCCAGGACTGAACCATGTTCATTCTGACAGTTGCTGAAGTGAGAGGGTCGGAGGGTTTCTTTCTGCTGGCCTGACCAACCTCACGGCTTTGCTTCCAGTGGGTCGATGCTGTTTGAATTTGGGAGTGCACATTTTACTGAGATGATCCACAAACAGGAGGTAAATCGAAAATAAATATATTTGTCTCTGTTCCATTGAGTCTACAGCACAGGGCCAGGCCAGTCGGCTCAATTGGTCTGTGTCAGTATTTATGCTCCACATGAGCCTCCACCCACCCCTCTTCATCTCCCCCCATCAGCATATCCTTCTATTCCTTTCTCCCTCATGTATGTATCTAGCTTCCTCTTCAATGTATTCATGCTGTTCACCTCAACCACTCACTGGTCGCGAGTTCCACATTCGCATCATCTTCCTCATCTCTGGAACCATTCTGGTAAATCTCCTCTCGACTCTCTCAAGGACCCTCACATCCTTCCTAAAGTGTGGTGACCAGAACTGGGCTCAGTGTTCTGTTGTGGCCTCACCAGAGCTTTAGAAACTATCAGAATAACTTCCCTGCTTTTGTTCTCAATTCCCCGATTTCTGAAGTCCAAGATCCAAAATACTCCAAACAAGAATATCGGACCTTTTTGCTTAACATAAAAAGCATTTTAACAACATTCTTAAAATGGCTTAATAAGATTTTGTCCAATGAAGGAACGAGTTGTTGGCACAGAAAAAAGCCGCTATGAACTTGCTCTCTTCAAAAGAGAATCCAGAATGTTTGAGCCTGGGAAATGGGAGTTAAAAATGAAGCTGCAGCTACAGCAGAGCAAGAAGAAGACATTTCAATGTGGAATTGACTGGAATATTCTCTCTGGATTTAAACAATGGAGGAACTACAAATATGGAAGAAAGTAAAGTTCAAAAGATGAACTCTGAACAGACTGTTTTCAGAATTGAAAATCCACAACTGAACAGCAATGAGGACTCTCCTCTTGCAGAAGAAACTATAATTATTAAAAATTACTATAATTACTGAAAGAAGAAAACTTTCAGAAAACACTGAAACCAATAATATTTTCCATCTTCAGTGGACTGAGATTCCTGGACATGGAACCCAGCAGTGTGCTGTTACCAAGCTGGACTTGTGAATGTGAAGTGGACAATGGAGGGATTATTATGTCTATTGCAGGTTATAAGATAGTTAAACATAGGAAAACATTGGACTTAGGAACAGGAGTAGGCCATTTGGCCCTTCGAGCCTGTTCCACCATTCGATTAGATCATGGCTGCTGTTAAGATATACAGTATGCTTTACATTGTAATATTCTAATTGGGATATTATAGTGATACATTTTCATTTCTTCCAGGGAATATGTTGTGAAGATCTAGTTTAATAATTCATGATTTTCAGAAGTAAATTAGTTTTGGATTTAAAAAAAAAAATGTAACAACTGGAAAACCTGGGTTGAGAATCTGACAAAAACACCCTGAGGGAATCCGCAGTCACAAGGTGTGGCCCATGTTGGTTTGAGAAGTCAAAGCTAGAAGGGTAAGAACAAGTGTAACACGGCAGCTGGGCTCTTTTAGCTGGAGACATTGGGTCTGACAGTTTTTCTCCTGTCTTTGTTCGAGAGGGGAATTCTTCACGCAGACCTCAGGAAAAAAGGTTTGGTTCTGAAACTAAAAGTTAATTAATTTAAACATCTTTTGGACATCCCAACTGGTCTGTTACCATGAGGATAAGTGATTCAGGGTGGTCTTGGTTGGAATTCGGGGTGTTTTTCACAGAAAGCAGGCAGTCTGCAGTTAGTTTGGGAGCTGTGGGACCGGGAGCTGTGGGAGCGGGAGCTGTGAACCAGCTGTGGGACCGGGAGCTGTGAACCAGCTGTGGGACCGGGAGCTGTGAACCAGCTGTGGGACCGGGAGCTGTGAACCAGCTGTGGGACCGGGAGCTGTGAACCAGCTGTGGGACCGAGAGCTGTGAACCAGCTGTGGGAGCAGGAGCTGTGAACCAGCTGTGGGACCGGGAGCTGTGAACCAGCTGTGGGACCGAGAGCTGTGAACCAGCTGTGGGAGCAGGAGCTGTGAACCAGCTGTGGGACCGGGAGCTGTGAACCAGCTGTGGGAGTGGGAGCTGTGAACCAGCTGTGGGACCGGGAGCTGTGAACCAGCTGTGGGACCGGGAGCTGTGAACCAGCTGTGAGACCAGAAGCCGAGGAGGTCATTAGGAATCATGGGTGTTCCCAATGTTTAAATCCCTCAGCAAGAAGGCAGTGAAGCCCATGCTTGGATTGAGGAGTCCATGTTTTGAGTCAATTTTGAAATCTCAAAGGAAAGTTGGAGAGTTGTTTAGCCGAAAGCTAATAGAAGGATCCTCATGAAATCTTGGAGTCTGGAGAATAGCTGGGATACTGAGGAGAATTAAAGTGAATTCTGGGAGCTTTGACATACCTTTGGGATTTGTCCCAGGAACAGAAGTGAATGCACATTCAAGATATTAGGTATAAGGGCATTCTTGTCGAGGAGTAAAGTACAAAAAAGGAAAAATGCTGCAAAACCTCAGCAGGTCTGGCAGCATCTGTAGAGAGTGAAAACAGAGTTCATGTTTTGAGTCAGAACTGAGTTTAGAGCATAAATCTTTACAAAATATAATTAATCGAGCTGGTTTTTAATATTCTGTTTATATTCAGTGAAGTTTGATTTTGTTTAAAAACCTGGAATCTTGTGATGGGTGTTTGGATTTCTCACTGAACGTTAATGTTCTCGACCCGAATTATAACAACACACAATATTTCAAAACTATTTGAAAAATAAAACCATGATGGTCTTTATTTTGTACAAAGTATTACACTATAAGACACCCCTCATCGAGGATCTACAATAATTTCTTAGCTCGAGCAGCAGTGAAACAATCAGGTAAATGAATAAAAATTGTACTAATTGTCATCCCTTCTGAATCAGGAGGGTTATCCCCAGCAGAGGGTCATTTGGAATTTTTCCCACTGACCAATTAACAGGGATTATACTCTCCAACCGTCTGAAGTGAATTCTTTCCCTGAATCGTCCAGGCCGGTGCAGCTATCAACTTGCTGTTTGGCTGATCAGCTGAGATTTTCTGCAGCATTTCATCGATCACCGTGTGATTCCTTTCACAGAGTTCATCACTGAAAGGACTTTCAGCTGCCGTGTTCCTGACCAGAATGTTCATGTTTTCACACGTCTCAAAACTCATCATTCAGAAACTGAGCTGGTGCCACAGCTCCAGCCCCAAGTGCCAAGGGAAGGTTCACTGTTGGGATATGATGGCATCCTCCAATAATTTTTATAGATTGTACACTTTGCACTGGTCTCTTGTATGAGTCTCAGATACTCTTCATCAACTGCTCCTGCATCTTGAAGCAGGATTTTTAATCTTTGGCAAGTAGTGTGAACAAATTGTCTGTGTAGTTTTAAGATAATTTGCATCTTTCCCTTCTGATTTTTATCAAAGCTTTCATTATTCCTTCTCAAACATTCAGATTGGAAACGTCAGGTATTTTTAAACATTCTCTGTCACCACGTTATAATCCTGACCGCCTTCTGGTGAAGGAGGAAACTGGTTCCAATCTTTACTTGATATAAATTTATTCACAGAGTGAAACATTACAGGTATATAACTCCTAATACCATTCCATGCTCTGTCAGTAAGTGTCTATATGTGCTCATGTAAACATCTAATCAATGTCCACTGCTTGTATATATTTAACCCCAAATTATACAATTAACACCCACAGTCAGAGTATTTAAAAGGTCTCTAATCAGTGTGACTGCCATAATGTCTCAGCAGGTTGGATGACTCAGTGAATCCTTTCCTACACTCAGAGCAGGTGAACAGCCTCTCTCCTCCGTGTGAACTTGCTTGTGTTTCCGCAGACTGGAAGGATCAGCAAATCCCTTCCCACATTCAGAGCAGGTGAAAGGCTTCTCCCCAGTGTGAACTCGACGGTGTGTCCGCAGACTGGACGACTCAGAGAATCCTTTCCCACACACACAGCAGGTGAATGGCCTCTCCCCGGTGTGAACTTGCCGGTGTTTCCAGAGGCTGGAGGAATCAGTGAATCCCTTCCCACACTCAGTGCAACTGAAAGGTCTCTCTCCAGAGTGAATTCGCTGGTGTGTCAGCAGACTGGTGGACCGAGTAAATCCCTTCCCACACACAGAGCAGGGGAATGGCCTCACTCCTGTGTGAACTGCCTGGTGTCGCATCAGGGGTGATAACTGAGTGAATCTCTTCCCACACACAGAGCAGGTGAATGACCTCTCCCCAGTGTGAACTGCCTGGTGGTTCTGTAGGGTGGATAATGCACTGAATTCTTTCCCACACACTGTGCAAGTGAATGGCCTCTCCCCGGTGTGAACTTGCTGATGTATCAGCAGGTGAGATGACCGAATGAATCCCTTCCCACAGTCAGAGCAGATGAATGGCCTCTCCCCAGTGTGAATTTTCTGATGTGTCAGCAGGTTGGATAACTGAGAGAACCCTTTCCCACAATCAGGGCAGGTGAATGGCTTCTCCCCAGTGTGACTGCGGCGATGAATCTCCAGCTCTGAATTGAATCCTTTTCCACAGTCCCCACATTTCCACTGTTTCTCCCTGATGCGGGAGGCCGCCTGTCCCTCCAGGTTTGACAATCAGTTGAAGCCTCATCCTCACGAGAACAGATGTACACTCCCTCTCAATGTAAATGGGCAATGTTTTTCAGGCTGTGTAACCTGAACACTCACTCAGGTTTGTACTTCTTGGTGCTTTTCCAGTCACACTGATGTTCAATCATTGCCCACAGACAGAAAAACCAAACAATTCTTCTTCTAGATTCAAATGCCAATGATATTCACGTTATGGTTATTCGAGTGACTCTGTCAGATCTGAATGTGATGTTTTGTTTTGATATTTCTGTCTGCAAATTCTCTCCTAATATCCTGTGAAAGATGTTGACAAAAGTCAATACCATCCATGTAGAAAAGAAATTCACAACAGACAATTCTCAAATCAATGAAACTATTGTTTCTTCTTTTAGTCCTAAAAAGTTGTAAATCTCTGTTCCACATTATGGCACAGTGGTTAGCACTGCTGCCTCACAGGGCCAGGGAACCGGGTTCAATTCCGGTCTCGGGTCACTGTTTGTGTGGAGTCATAGAGGTTTACAGCATGGAAACAGGCCCTTCGGCCCAACTTGTCCATGCCGCCCTTTTTTTTTTAACCCCTAAGCTCGTCCCAATTGCCCGCATTTGGCCCATATCCCTCTGTACCCATCGTACCCATGTAACTATCTAAATGCTTTTTAAAAGACAAAATTGTACCCGGCTCTACTACTACCTCTGGCAGCTTGTTCCAGACACTCACCACCCTCTGTGTGAAAAATGTCCCTCTGGACCCTTTTGTGTCTCTCCCCTCTCACCTTAAACCTATGCCCTCTAGTTTTAGACTCCCCTACCTTTGGGTAAAGATATTGACTATCTAGCTGAGCTATGCCCCTCATTATTTTATAGACCTCTATAAGATCATCCCTCAGCCTTCTACACTCCGGAGAAAAAAGTCCCAGTCTATCCAGCCTCTCCTTATAACTCAAACCATCAAGCCCCGGTAGCATCCTAGTAAATCTCTTCTGAACTCTTTCGAGTTTGATAATATCCTTTCTATAATAGGGTGACCAGAACTGTACACAATATTCCAAATGTGGCTTTACCAATGTCTTGTACAACTTCAACAAAACATCCCAACTCCTGTATTCAATGTTCTGACCAATGAAACCAAGCATGCCGAATGCCTTCTTCACCACTCTGTCCACCTGTGACTCCACTTTCAAGGAGCTATGAACCTGTACCCCTAGATCTCTTTGTTCTGTAACCCTCCCCAACGCCCTACCATTAACTGATTAAGTCCTGCCCTGGTTCGATCGACCAAAATGCATCAGCTCGCATTTATCTAAATTAAACTCCATCTGCCATTTGTCAGCCCACTGGCCCAATTGATCAAGATCCCATTGCAATCTGAGATAACCTTCTTCACTTTCCACTATGCCACCATTCTTGGTGTCATCTGCAAACTTACTAACCATGCTTCCTATATTCTCATCCATATCATTAATATAAATGACAAATAACAGTGGACCCAGCACCAATCCCTGAGGCACACCACTGGTCACAGGTCTCCAATTTGAAAACAACCCTCTGCAACCACCCTCTGGCTTCTGTCATCAAGCCAGTTTTTTATCCATTTAGCTACCTCACCCTGGATCCCGTGAGATTTAACCGTATGCAACAACCTACCATGTGGTACCTTGTCAAAGGCCTTGCTAAAGTCCATGTAGACAACATCAACTGCATTGCCCCCATCTACCTTCTTGGTTACCCCTTCAAAAATCTCAATCAAATTTGTGAGACATGATTTTCCACTCACAAAACCATGCTGACTGTCCCTAATCAGTTCTTGCATCTCCAAATGCCTGTAGATCCTGTGTCTCAAAATATCTTCCAACAACTTGCCCACCACAGATGTGAGGCTCACCAGCCTATAGTTCCCAGGCTTTTCCCTGCAGACCTTTTTCAACAAAGGCACAACATTTGCCACCCTCCAATCTTCAGGCATCTCACCTGTGACTATCGATGATTCAAATATCTCTGCTAGGGGACCTGCAATTTCCTCCCTAGCCTCCCACAATGTCCTGGGATACTCTTCACCAGGTCCCGGGGATTTATGTACCTTGATGCGCTTTAAGACTTCCAGCACCACCTTTTCTGTAATATGTACACTCCTCAAGACATCACTATTTATGTCCCCAAGTTCCCTAACATCCATGCTTTTCTCAACAGTAAATACTGAGGAGAAATATTCATTAAGGACCTCACCCATCTCTTGTGGATCCGCACATAGATGACCTCGTTGATCCTTAAAAGCCCTACTCTCTCCCTAGTCACTCTTTTGGCCTTTCTCCCTGTGTCTGCGTGGGTTTCCTCCGGGTGCTCCGCTTTCCTCCCACAGTCCAAAGATGCGCTGATTAGGTTGAATGGCCATGCAAAATTAACCCTAGTGTCAGGGGGATTAGCGGGGTGAATATGTGGGGTTATGGGAATAGAGCCTGGGTGGGATTGTGGTCGGTGCAGACACGATGGGCCAAATGGCCTCCTCCTGCACTCTAGGGAGTCTAAACATTCTGCCACTACTCTCATTCTGCGGTACCTAACATATATCGTCCCAATTCTCCTGAAAGTGCTGATTCATACTGATCAAAAGATCCATGCTCACGGCTTGCTGTCCAGTAAACAGGCCTGAAAATCTTCAGGCAGGCTGTTCGCCTATATTCTATATATAATATATATGTTAATCTCAAAGTGTTTCCCCACAGCCCATTTGCACAGGCAGCCCCAGGAGTCACAGCCTCTGGATCTGCTGGATTTTCCCAATCAGCCTCTTTGTTCTGTTTTTTTTCCAGCTGCTCAGATTTCCTTCCTCTCCATCTCCCACTCACAGCTGCACTATTCAGTTACTGAACTCTTCCCCTTCCTCCTGAAACCCTCTCAGACCCTGCCTGTCCCTCTTCTCTTTCTGTTCAACACAAACTGTGTTAGAGACACAGGAAGAAGTTTCAGATTGTCATTATCACAAATGCCGCCATCTGATTGGCTGGAGGACCAGAGTCCTTCCGGTCCTCCAGGGCTCCCGATTGGCCGGAACCGTCAGCCGGTCGCCTGGAAACCTTGGCTCGAGGAGGTGTAGGGGGAGGGGGAGAAATGGGTGGGGGCGGGGCTCCCGTGTCTGCGCGCCCCGGGCCTGCCCACTGGAACCCCAGACGTCATCGCGGAGAAGTCTGAATCCTATTGGTTGAATCAGACAGGGCTCTATTGTGACGTCACAATGTGGAAGTTGTCCAATGAGCTTCAGCCTGAAACTTCCGCCTCTGCAACATCTGGGAGGAAATCAATGTTTCCCCCTTTCCATTTCTTTCCTCATTCTGGGGGAAATTGGGGACTTGCAGCAACTGAAGGGGAAGGAAGTGAATCAGGGAGGCTGCAGACTCTGGAAAGGTTACAGACGGACATCCGCATTCGGAGAAGGACTCGGCCAAGGTATATTTTTCTTTCTCTCTCAAAGACATTGATAGCCTTTAGCTCCCTCACTTTGACACATTTATTTGTCTGACGAATAGGATGGCCTCTTACCTAATGTTCACGATTACAGGGGTTGATTCCCAGGAGATGGATGACATTTAAATGAAGAGTAAATTAGTGTGGGACAGATATGTCGAATGTAGTTATATGGTACATACAATATAATTTATGGTTCCCTGAAGTTCATTATAATTATTTTTTGTCTGGAATACATAGTAGGATAGCTACATTATATATTTCCAGTGACATAGAGGGAATTCATTTGGCATGCCGACTCTCTGTAGAATAATCCAGTCACTCCCAATCCCCCTCTATATCCTATTCCCCTCAAAGTTTTTCTCCTTTGAATGTCCATCCAATTTCATTTTGAAATCACTGATCATCTCTGCTTCCACCCTTGTATGTGGAGATACCGGCGTTGGACTGGGGTAAACACAGTAAGAAGTTTAACAACACCAGGTTAAAGTCCAACAGGTTTATTTGGTAGCAAAAGCCACACAAGCTTTCGGAGCTCCAAGCCCCTTCTTCAGGTGAGTCTTCAGGTGACTCACCTGAAGAAGGGGCTTGGAGCTCCGAAAGCTTGTGTGGCTTTTGCTACCAAATAAACCTGTTGGACTTTAACCTGGTGTTGTTAAACTTCTTACTGTCTCCACCCTTGTAGGCAGCAAGTTCCTGGACATGACCACGAGCTGCCTAAATAAAGTTCTTCCTCACTGACCCCTATCTCTGATCACATAATAGAGTGCTGCACATTACACACCTTGATAGTCCATCGAATATGCAAATATATATCTATATGGGCCATTTAGCCCTTTGTGTCTGCACCAGTTCTCCAAATGAGCATTATGACTGAGTGCCAATCTCCTGTCTTTTCTTTCTCTCTCTGGTAAAAATAGAGAGTTGTGGAAGTCTGTGACTGGAATTAATGCCATGTATGCTAAGGGGGGAAAATGTTTTTGGTTTTGTGGAGCCTGTTTTTACTGTGGAGATATTTAAAGTGAAAATTATCCCATCTATTCAAATACTATTTGTCAATGCATGATTCATTCATGTTGCTTTTATTTTGATTATTATCGTAAAAATATTTGAAAAGTGAAACCTCACTCATTTTATTCTTGTGATTATCTGGGAATTTGTTTATTTAGTATTATCAGGCTCCCTGGGGACGTAACAACAAAGAAATATCCAGTGTTGTTTTATAGTACATATTCAATATAATATTGATGTTTCAGTAATATAATTTATTTATTATTTTCATTCCTGTAATCTAGTATTGTAGCTATGTTGTACATTTCCAGTCATAGACTTTACAGTTCAGAAGGAACTTGAATCCATGTTAACTTTCTGCAGAACAATCCACTCAGCTCCATTCCCCTCTATATCCCCTCAGTGCTGCATGTTCGTTTCCTTTGTGTGCCTATAGAATTTCATTTGAAATCATTTGTCTCTTCTTCCACCATCCCCATAGACATTGAGTTCCATAGAAACAGAGAAAATAGGAACAGGAGTAGGCCATTTGGCCCTTCAAGCCTGCTCCGCCATTCATGATGATCATGGCTGATCATCGAACTCAATGGCATGATCCCGCCTTCCCCACTTTGCCTTTTAACTTTGTATATCTCTCCTAGATGAATATATTGCCAGTTGGCTGTGGGGAGATGATGCTTGACCTTCTTAAACTTTAGCTGCTGCCGTCCCTGTGGTGAAGGTGCTCCCACAATGTTGTTAGATAAGCAGTTACAGGTATACACCCAGTGATGATGCAGGAACAGTGATGTATGTCCAAATCAATGACACTATTTTGTATTTAGACCTCGCTTTTGATGCAATGCAACGTTCCAATTGATTTCATGGAAATGTTACAAAGAAACATTTGACATTAAGCCACATAAGGAGATATTAGAGCAGGAGATCTAAAGATTGGTCAGAAACGTAGGTTTTAAGAAGCATCTTAAAGGAAGAAAGTGAGTTATATGGAAAGATTTACAGAGGAAATTCCAGAGCTTAGGGCCCAGGCAACTGAAAAAATGGTCACCAACGGTGAAGTGATTAATATTGGGAATGTTCATGAGGCCGGAATTAGAGGAACACATATTCTGAAGGGTTTAATGGAAGGAGGAGATTACAGAGATAGGGATAATCACAGACCTGAAGGAAAGCAAAGATGAGAATTTTAAAATGTACATACTGATTGACAGGAAATCTTTCAGCAGCAGATGAGCTGAGACTGGGGTGGAATCGGGTGATGTCACTAAGATGGAAATAGGCGGTCTTGATGATGATGTTGATACGTGGTTGGAAGCTCATCTTGAGGTGAAATATTTCACCATGGTGGTGAACGGCCTGGTTCAGCCTCAGACAGTTCCCAGGAAGAGGGATAGAGTTGGTGGCGAGGGAGTGGAGTTTGTAGTGGAGACTGAAGACAATGGCTTCAGAATTCCCAGTATTGATTTGGAATAAATTCTGTTCTTTTAGTACTGGATAAGTCAGGATGATGTGAGAGTTGGAGGGGAACTTGGAGGTGATGGTGTTCACATCTACCTGCTACCCTGGTCCTTCTTGGTGGTGGAGGTTGAGGGTCTGGGTGATGCTTTCAAAGTTCTTGTCGAGTTGTAAATGTATAAAATTCCTGTCCTACACCCCCAGCCTCTCTATCTCCTCCCACAGTGCCCTAAGTCTTGTTTAGACGCAGACTTGGTGGCAGGTTTCCTTCCCTAAAGGACATCAGTGAACAGTTGGGTTTTTATGACAATACAGTAATTTTCATCGTCACTTTCTCCGAGTGCCGGCCCCACAAATTACCAGATTCATTCAGCTCAATTTCACACCTTCTCTTTATGTTTTTGTGGGTTCTCTCTCACTCCCTTTTTTCTGTTTTAAATCAATTTCACAGGGTTTTAGAAGAGGAGTATTTGCAGTTGGGAAACTGAAACTGAACATGATATCAGAATCTGATGGAGGCGGCCAATTTATTGTAACCTGAATATTATTGCATTTTGAACATGGAAGAAAAAAGCACCATTCACAGTGGAGAGAAACCGTGTTCTATATGTGTTCAAGACTTCAACCAATCATCTGGTCTTTCAGAACATAATTGCAGTCACAACAGGGAGATAGCATGGAAATGTGGGGACTGTGGGAAGGGATTCAATTTCCCATCCCAACTGGAGATTCATCGGTGCAGTCACACTGGAGAGAAGCCATTCACCTGCTCCCAGTGTGGGAAGATATTCAATAGGCCATCCCACCTAGCAAGACATCAGCAAGTTCACACTGGGGAGAAACCATTCGCCTGCTCCCCGTGTGGGAAGGGATTTGCTGACTCATCCAATCTGCTGAGACATGAGCGAGTTCACACTGGGGAGAGACCATTCACCTGCTCCCAGTATGGGAAGGGATTCAGTAACCAATCTTATCTGCTGACACACCAGTGGGTTCACACTGGGGAGAGACCGTTTACCTGCTCCGAGTGTGGGAAGGGATTCACTCGCTCAGCCAAACTGCTGATACACCAGCGGGATCACACTGGGGAACGGCCGTTCAGTTGCTCTGTATGTGGGAAGGGATTCACTCAGTCATCCCACCTGCTGGTACACCAGCGTGTACATACTGGGAAGAGGCTGTTCACCTGCTCCCAGTGTGGGAAGGGATTCAGTATGCCATCCCATTTAGCAATGCACCAGCGAGTTCACTCTGGGCAGAAACCATTCCCCTGCTCCCAGTGTGGGAAGGGATTCACTGATTCGGCCAATTTACTGAAACACGAGCGAATTCACACTGGGAAGAAGCCGTTCACCTGCTCCCAGTGTGGAAAGGGATTCATTAACCAATTTTACCTGCTGATACACCAGCGAGTTCACACTGGGGAGAGACCGTTCACCTGCTCTCAGTGTGGGAAAGGATTCACTCAGTCATCCCATCTGCTGATACACCAGCGCGTTCACACTGGGAAGAAGCCGTTCACCTGCTCCCATTGTCAGAAGGGATTCAGTATGCCATCCCACCTAGCAAGGCACCAGAGAGTTCACTCTGGGGAGAAGCCGTTCACCTGCTCCCAGTGTGGGAAGGGATTCACTGACTCGGCCAATTTACTGAGACACGAGCGAATTCACACTGGGAAGAGGCCGTTCACCTGCTCCCAGTGTGGAAAGGGATTCATTAACCAATTTTACCTGCTGATACACCAGCGAGTTCACACTGGGGAGAGACCGTTCACCTGCTCTGTGTGAGAAGGGATCCAGTACGCCCACCCACCTAGCAAGGCTCCAGCAACTTCACACCGGGGAGAAGCCATCACCTGCTCCCAGTGTGGAAAGAGATTTGTCACCTCAGCCAAACTGCTGAAACACCAGCGAGTTCACAAGTAACTATTGTGATTGGATTTTGCTGTGAATCATATTCAGACTGAACCATGTTCATTTGGGTCTGTTTCTGCTGAATTGAAAAATAACTCCAACTATGTTATAGGCTTTTAAAAATTCATTCCTGGGACACGGGCGCCGCCGGCTGGCCAGCATTTATTGCCCATCCCTTGTTGCCCTTGGAGGGCAGTTGAGAGTCAACCACATTGCTGTGACTCTGGAGTCACATGTAGGCCAGACCGGGTAAGGATGACAGATTTCCTTCCCAAAAGGACATTAGTGAACGAGATGGGTTTTTTTGACAATCAACAGTGGTTTCATGGTCATCAGTAGATTCTTAATTCCATATAGTTTTATGTTTTATTGAATTCACATTCCACCAGCTGCTGTGGCAGGATTCGAACCCGGGTCCTCAGAACATTAGCTGAGTTTCTGGATTAATAATCTAGTGCTAATCCCACTAGGCCATTGCCTCCCACTAGTTTCTGGATTAATAGTCCAGCGATAACCCCACTAGGCCATGGTCTCCCCCTGTTAATATAATTGGTCCTGGGGGAGGTTTTGGGTTCAGGAACCTCGCACAAAGCATCAGATCAGGATTGGATGGAGCCACACAATTTATCGTAAACTGAAAAGCAGAGAATTTTGAACATGGAGTGTCTGGACAAATACATGAATGGGATGGGAATAGAGGGATATGGTCCCCGGAAGGGTAGGGGGTTTTAGTTAAGTCGGGCAGCATGGTCGGTGCAGGCTTGGAGGGCCGAAGGGCCTGTTCCTGTGCTGTAATTTTCTTTGTTCTATTACGAGAGAGATTGACCACAGGAGTAAAGATGTTCTGCTTCAGTTATACAGGGCGTTGCTGAGACTGCATCTTGAACACTGGGTGCAGCTTTGTCTCCTATTTATGAAATGATACAAATGCATTGAAAGTGGTTCAGAGGAGGTTTAATAGATTGCTTCCCAATTCTTGACCCTCACAGGATAAGTTTTGTCCCATTTTTTTCTTGTCTTCACCTCTGGCAAAGACTAATCCTGACTCAAGATCATCATCATAGAAATCATAGAAACCCTACAGTGCAGAAGGAGGCCATTCGGCCCATCGAGTCTGCACTGACTACAATCCCACCCAGGCCCTATCCCCACATATTTACCCGCTAATCCCGCTAACCTACGCATCTCAGGACTCTAAGGGGCAATTTTTAACCTGGCCAATCAACCTAACCCGCACATCTTTGGACTGTGGGAGGAAACCGAAGCACCCGAGATGTTGTCTCTATTCTCTCTCTACAGATGCTGTCAGACTTGCTGAGATTGTCCAGCGTTTTCTGTTTTTGTTTCAGATTCCAAAAACAGCAGAATTTTGCCTTTATACTCATTCTTGTTGGATAAGGACATCAAAAGTATCGGGTATAGCACGAGAACGCAACACAAACAGATCAGCCATGATCTAAATAAACGGTGGAGCCGACTCAAAGGGCCAAATGGCCGACTTCTGCTCCGATGTCGAATGTTGGTCACAAATTCCTGAGAATTGTGAAACAAGGCTGGAAGATTCACCTTGCTTGTGTTAGTGGGAAAATGTCCAGGAGAACCATCACTGTGAAGGACAGTTCTGGGATTAAAGGTTGCCAAACTGGAAAAGGAAAACAATGGAAATAAACCCTTGGGGAGTAAAGAATCACTTTGGGCTGGTTTTTGGAGCAAGAGTGTCAACATTCCAAGGCAGGGTAAAATATATCCATTGAGTGGATATTTAATGGTGATAAGAGTAAAAGGGCAAAGTTTAATTGTACAGTTTAAGGGCTATGTTCCCGATGAAAAAGTGTTTAATCATTGTTGCTTCCAGTTTGTTGGAGTAAACATCAGAAAACTTGAAGTTTTGTCATGTGATTCTTTAATTTGTTTACTGGGTTTAGAATTCATTTTTTAAAAAATTGTTGATCGTCAGAGATCCTAACAGTTCATTTAAAGCCACATGTTCGACTTCCCATGTGAGCCTGGGGTACCTTTCTGTCTCTCTATTGCTCGTGTCAATGACAGCCAGGCGACGGAGCTGAGGGCTGAGTTTAGCTGAGAATAACGAGGCCTGTGCCCCAGTTGGGAAACTGCCCTGGGCGTCGCAATAATAGAGAGACAGGAAGGTGCTGGAGGACTGAGTGGGAAATGGGCCTCCAACCAATTGTTATATCAGTCACTCAGAGCTAAAGAGAAACCTGTCTCTTTAAATACAGAGTAAGAAGTTTAACAACACCAGGTTAAAGTCCAACAGGTTTATTTGGTAGCAAAAGCCTTTTGGCTTTTGCTACCAAATAAACCTGTTGGACTTTAACCTGGTGTTGTTAAACTTCTTACTGTGTTTACCCCAGTCCAACGCCGGCATCTCCACATCTTTAAATACAGATACAGGGAAGAGGCTGCACTGAAATCTGCCCTTCTAACCTGCACAAAAGCAGGAGGCTGAGATTGACAGGCTGCAGGAGGAGTCCCTTCAGCCCATCGTGCCCCTGCTATCTCTTTGAAAGGACTCTCTGATTTATCCAACTGCTCCGTTCTTTCCCTACAGCCCTGCAAATTCTTCCCTTTCAAGTCTTTTCCCTTTGGAAAGATTCTATTGAATCTGCTTTCAGGCAGATCAGAACAACTCGCTGTGTCAAAAAATAAAATAAAATCTCATCTCCCCCTCTGGCTCCTTTGCCAATTACCTTAGAGGGAGTCACTTTCTGTTAAAGAGCCTGCCAACCCCTCTCACCCACTTTCCCTAAAGTGCATCAATCTCATCAGGAAAAGTCCAGAAAAATCAAATATTTTTACTGATGAAAGTTTATTAATGAAACAGAACATGGTAAAAACAAACAGAAAATGACTTGAGGATCAAAGACAACCAGAGTAAAAGATGTTCACAATGTTCTGGACACAAATGGTTTATCTTTAATTCATCTGTAGCCTGTTCCCTCTTTGTGGTAAAGGCAGAATTCTCTGGATAGTAAATTTAAGAAATTTCATAGAATCATAGAAACCCTACAGGGCAGAAGGAGGCCATTCGGCCCATCGAGTCTGCACCGACCACAATCCCACCCAGGCCCTACCCCCACATATTTACCCGCTAATCCCTCTAACCTACGCATCCCAGGACTCCAAGGGGCAATTTTTAACCTGGCCAATCAACCTAACCCGCACATCTTTGGACTGTGGGAGGAAACCCACGCAGACATGAGGAGAATGCGCAGACTCCACACAGACAGTGACCCGAGCCGGGAATCGAACCCGGGACCCTGGAGCTGTGAAGCAGCAGTGCTAACCACTGTGTTACCGTGCCGCCCAAATTTATTGAATGAAAAAGGTTTACTAAACAACTGAGCACGGTGGCACAGTGGTTAGTGCTGCCTCTCAGCGCCAGGGACCCGGGTTCAATTCCTGGCTTGGGTCACTGTCTGTGTGGAGTCTACACATTCTCCCCATGTCTGCATGGGTTTTCTCCGGGTCCTCCGATTTCCTCCCACAGCCCAATGATGTGCAGGTTAGGTGGATTGGCTATGCTAAACTCTCATTCAGTATACCTGAACAGGCGCCGGAGTGTGGCAACTCGGGGAATTTCACAGTAACTTCATTGCAGCGTGAATGTAAGCCTACTTGTGTCGAATAAATAAACTTTAAGACATTGACTTTTACAACTTCATGCGGGTGATCAGTCTGTAGAAGAGTGACCCTCTCTGGCTCCTTCTTTGACAGGAATTCTTGTGGAATTCAGCCTTGGGACTCTGGCTCTTTCTTTGACAGTAATTTCCTTGGAACTCAGCCTTGGGAGACTTCAGAATTTGGTTCACAAGGAAAACCTTCAGAACCTCTACTTTTATCCCCAAAGTGACCGTTACCTCACGTCAGAGTTGGGCCTGTTGTAACATGACAATTGGTCAATTTGGTCACCAGATTAATTGAATTGGATCCTCAATTACTGACACCACTTTCTCTCATTATCTTAGACAGGAATACAATAGAACTGGTTCATGCTGTCCCTTTATCTGATTCTATACAATCCCTTATTCACACAGTTTCAAATGTTGAGGCTAATCAGAGTTTGAAGATCTCTCTCGCCAGTACACTACGCCAGCTGCGGCACGGTGGCACAGTGGTTGGCATTGCTGCCTCACAGCGCCAGGGATCTGGTTTCGATTCTCGGCTTGGGTCACTGTCCATGTGGTGTCGGCATGTTCTCCCCGTGTCTGCCTGGGTTTCCTCCAGCTGCTCCTGTTTCCTTCCCCAGTCTGAAAGATGTGCTGGTTAGGGTGCATTGGCCGTGCTAAATTCTCCCTCCATGTAACTCGAACAGGCGCTGGAGTGTGGTGACTAGGGGATTTTCACAGTAACTTCATTGCAGTGTTAATGTGAGCCTACTTGTGACACAAATAAATAAACTTTAAAAATGTATCTTCATTGCACATTCGTTACATACACAGCAATTAAGATTTTACATTTTAACAGCAAATAAAAACTCAGTCTTTTCCTATAACGACTGATTCATTAATTGTAACTCAATTAAGGTCACTTCTCATTCAATCACCATGATGCCCCCTCCGTGGCCAATTCCTGAATGCCCCCCCGTGCACATCCACTCCCCTTGGCAGAGATTCACCTCAACCACCCGATCACCCTCCCCCATGCAAAGCTCGCCGCTTGGCGTCCACCCTCCTTGCATAAGCCCCCAGTCATTATAAATACCCCTCCACTAAGCCCCACCCATCCCCTTGGCACTGCCCATGGTACACTTATGGTGCTCAACTGGGCACTGCCAGGGTGCCAGGAGGGTACTGAATGTGGCATTGCCCAATGGGCACTGCCCCTGACCACCATGGTGGCTTCAATGGCCTCCGATCCCACACCCCCAGTGTGGCCCAAGCACCTGGTCCCCGCTGGTGAAGACCAGTAGTGGTTCTCGGCGATGTGACGTCTCGCCAGCGAGTGGGGGAAGCAGCCATGCTGAACCCACCAATCACATTGTAATGTAGGCAACTCTGTGCAAATAGCCTTCACTCCCTTTCTGGGAATGAAGCCGGCAAAACACGGGCCGGGAAGATAGCAATCCTTTAGTCTCGCACGCTATCTTCCTGGCTCACCGGTCTAATCGAGCGGCGAGTCGAGCCGGTAAGATCGCCTCCTGTATCTTTCTTTCACACTCAGACTGAACAATCAGCCTTATTCTTGAGGCAGATTTCACAGAATATAATGTCCTCTCGCTGATCAAAATCAAAGAAGAAATTCTTAGTTTAAACAATTCCTGCTCGCTACACAGATTCCACAAACATTGAGGTGAATACAGTGTGGTAACAACAAAATTACAACAATACATTCAGTAACAACAAAACAAACTTTTTTAAACGTCATTTTTTTTGTTATATTCCTCAACCTAATTATTTTAATTTGATCAGTTTTTGTTAGGGATGGGTAACTTCTGTTCTTTATAAACTGGTTCACTCATTTTGTTAATTCTACATGGGCTTGGAGAATCAGAACCCAGACTTTATCATCCTTATCCTTTTTCTCCCTTTGCCACCACTCCCTCTGTTTAGCGGGAGGGTCGTGGGGATTCCAATCAGAACTAATCATTTCATCATAAAAGTGAAATACTGCGGATGCTGGAATCTGAAACAAAACAGAAATTGCTGGAAAGTCTCAGCAGGTCTGACAGTATCTGTGGAAAGAGAATAGAGCCAATGTTTCGAGTCTGGATCACCCTTCATAAGAGCTCTTCTGAAGTATAATCCAGACTCAAAACGTTGGCTCTATTCTCTTATCATTGTATCGATAAGTTTCTTGTTCTTAGTTTCCAAATAGCAGGTAAGAGACCTGTCCGGTCCCCACTCGAGCTCTGGTTATAATCCTATCCATGCTTGGATACGATTATAACCATTAGAATGTACGCTCAGAGATCTGCTTTTCACTCCAGTGCTACTTGGAGAATACCGTCACTTCACCAACTACCGGGTCACAAATTTATGATAAAATAATTTAAATAATGCCTGAGAACCAACTACCTATCATCGTTTGTTGATTGGTCAGACCCCCTTTTTACAGATTCAGGAATCTCAGCCGCTGAACACCAGCCGGTCCTGGAATAAGTTTAACTCTAACTCATTCTGAGTAAATATTCTCACCAGGTCCTCTGTCGGGGCCCTGCTAAGCAGCTTTAATGGTTCGTGATTGCAGAAACTGAGCAGTCACAGGAATGTGGTCAAGATAGTCCAGTCCCATAATGCCTCACATTCAATCTGCAGTCCTTCAATTATAACAGAATATGTGGCTGTATGTAGCTGCCTCGGCCATGGTCAACCCCAACACTGCCTTCTTGAACTGTTATAATGCCTGAGGTGTAAGTACACCCACAGTGCTGTTAGGGAGGGATTTCCAGCTACACATTCCAGACTTTCACTAGACTGTAGGTGGATTCCAGATTGATATATTCCATTCAACCACTCCCAAGGTGAGTTATTCCAATTCCTTTATTGTCCAGGACAATATATTCACAATATCTTTAAAACAGAAATTAAACATTGAGGTAATTTCAGGTATTAACATATTCTGTTAGTTTGTTCTTTATTGTCGATGTCAGGCTGGGATTGTTCCTCTTGGAGCAAAGGAGGTTGAGGGGAGATTTGATAGAGGTGGACGAGATTCTGACAGGTTTAGATAAGGTGGACAAAGAAAAGCTGTTCCCATTCGCTGATGGGACAAGGATGAGGGGGACGCAGATTTTGGCTCAGAGATGCAGGAGGGGGATGTGAGGAAGAATATTTTGATGCAGCGAATGGTAATGACCTGGAACTCGCTGCCTATGAGGGTGGAGGAAGTGGAGACAATAAACAATTACAAAGGAAATTGGATGAGCATTTGGGGGCTTTCAAACAGAAATGCTGACTAAATATCTCTCAACTTCCAGCCTGGGTTCGATTCCTGGCTTGGGTCACTTCTTTGTGGAGTTTGCACATTCCCATCGTGTCTGCATGGGTTTCCTCCGGGTGCTCCGGTTTCCTCCCACAGTCCAAAGATGTGCAGGTTAGGTGGATTGGCCATGCTAAATTGCCTCTTAGTATCAGGGGGGCCAGCTAAGCTAAATGCATGGGGTTATGGGGATAGGGCCTGGGTGGGATTGTGGTCTGTGCAGAGTCAATGGGCCGAATGGCCTCCTTCTGCACCGTCGGGTTTCTTTGATTCTTTGAACTCTGTTACCCTTGTGAAATTTAAAACCAGGTATTCGCAACAAGACTCAGAGAGCATCAGCCCACTGCAGGCAAAGTCGTGAGACCGGCCAGTCCAGCAGAAAGAAACCCTCTGACCCTCCCCATTGACTAACTGTGAGAATGAACAAAATGCAGTCCTGGATGTAATTGAGAGCAGAGACAACAACAGCAAAATTCAACCCCGAATATCATTCATGAACGTGTTGGTGTCTCAGCAGGGCAAATGAAGCTCTGAATCCCTTCCCACACTGAGAGGTGAACGGCCTCTCTCCAATGTGAACTCGCTGGTGTCTCAGCAGGTGGGATGAAACTCTGAATCCCTTCCCACACTGAGAGCAGGTAAAGGGCCTCTCCCCAGTGTGAATGCGCTGGTGTGCCAGCTGGGTGGATAACTGAGCGAATCTTTTCCCACACTGAGAGCAGGTGAACGGTCTCTCCCCAGTGTGAAGTCGCTCGTGTGTCCGCAGGGTGGATGAATGACTGAATCCCTTCCCACACTGAGGGCAGCTGTATGGCCTCTCCCCAGTGTGAACTCGCTGGTGTGTCTGCAAGTGGGATAACTGAGTGAATCCCTCCCCACATTGAGAGCAGATGAACGGTCTCTCCCCAGTGTGAACTCGCTGGTGTGTCCGCAGATTGGATAACCGAGTGAATCCCTCCCCACATTGCGAGCAGGTGAACGGTTTCTCCCCAGTGTGAACTCGGTGGTGTGTCTGCAGGTCGGATGAGTGAGTGAATTCCTTCTCACACACAGAGCAGGTGAACGGTCTCTCCCCGGTGTGAACTCGCTGGTGTCTCTGCAGACTGGATGAGTGACTGAATCCCTTCCCACACACATAGCAGGTGAACGGTCTCTCCCCAGTGTGACTGCGTCGATGAGTTTCCAGATCAGATGGAGCTTTGAATCCCTTCCCACAGTCCCCACATTTCCACGGTTTCTCCATGGTGCGGGTGTCCTTGTGACTCTCCAGGTTAAACAATCAGTTAAATCTCACACAGACCACAGGTACAGTCTCTCCCGCTGTGAATGCTGCGATGTATTTTCAGGTTGTGTAACTGGTTAAAGCTCTTTCCACACTCAGTGTTCTGGAACACTCTCACTTGGGGGTGTGTGTGTGTCTCGGTGCTTTTCCAGTCACACTGATCTTTAAAATCTTTTGAAGCAGAAAGAACAGTGAAACATTTCTCCTTCTCGAATCAAAGGTCGATAATATTCAGGTCCCGATAAATTGAGTGACTCTGTTAGATGTTGGTGTGATGTTTGTTCTGGGTATTTGTCTGTAAATCCTCACCTTCTGATATCCTGTAAAAGGAATTTACAAAAGTAATTATTGTAAGTACAGGATAGAAATTCAGAACAGACAATTCTAGTTTCTATGGAACATTCTTTCCTCACTCATTCCCCAAAAGCTATAAATCTCCATCCCACACACTCTCCCACCATTCTCACACTGCTGTATCTAATACTCACCTCCCCCCCCCCCCAATTCTCCTGAACATTCTGATTCAGACTGATTGACAGATTTATGCGAACTGCTTCCTGTCCCAGACACAGAGAGCTGGAAATCGCCATGCAGGCTGCCAGACAGATCTATGTCTATATGACTGGACTAACAATGTGTGGAATGTACAGAGTGGATTCACTTCTTTCCCATTCAGTGGCTCAGGGTGGACAAGTCGCCAGGACCCAATCATGTCCTTGTTCTTGTGTGGTGACCAGATTTGCACGCAGTACTCTAGCTGTGTGCATTGTGCATAACTCCATCATAACCTCCTTCTCTTATATTCGATGCCTCGGCTAACAAAGGGAAGTATCCAAAATCCCTTCTGAACCATTTCATTAATCTATCCTGCTGTCTTCAGGGTCTGATGGAAATGCACCCCAAGATTCTTCCGGTCCTCTGTACTTCCTGGGGACCAACCATTCATTGTATGTTCCCTTATCTTGTTAGTTCTCCCAAAATGAATTACCTCATACTTTCCAGGGTTAAATTGAATTTGCCATTGCTCTGTTCATCGAACCAACCCATTTGCATCCTGTTGTAATCTGAGGCTTTGCTCCTCATTATTTATCACATCTGTGAAACCCCCACAGCTTGCCTCCTGGACTTGCAGAATCTCACTAGCTGTTCTGTCTGGAGACAATACACATCTCTTTAACCTGTGTTGAATGCTCCCTCCACCCACATTGTCTGTACATTTAAGACCTGGCTGGCTGTAGAGATTTGCATTCTAATCAGTATTCTGTAACTTGATTTTTGTGTCTGTTTGCACTGTTTGAGAACACATATCCACTCCATCTGACGAAGGAGCTGTGCTCCGAAAGCTTATGGTATTTGCTACCAAATAAACCTGTTGGACTTTAACCTGGTGTTGTGAGACTTCTTACAATATTAGATACAGCATTGCTGCATCACAGTGCCAGGGACTTGGGTTCAATTCCGGCCTCGGTTCACTGTCTGTGTGGAGTTTGCACATTCTCCCCGTGTCTGCGTGAGTTTCCTCCGGGTGCTCCGGTTTCCTCCCACAGTCCAAAGATGTGTGGGTTAGGTTGATTGGCCGTGCTAAATTGACTCTCGTGTCAGGGGGATTATCAGGGTAATCTGAGGGGTTCCGGGAAGAGAGCCTGGGATTGTAGTCAGTGCAGACTTGATGGGCCGAATGGCCTCCTTCTGCACTGTAGGGATTCTATGATTAATGTGTACAATATTAATTTACTCTTCCCTTAAAAGTCAGACATCACCTGGGGAAAACAGCCCTTTAATTGTCAACATTAGGAAACAGACCATCCTTTTAACCAGACAAATAAATGTGTCAAGCTGAGGGAGCAAAGGATGTCAATGTCTTTAAGAGAGAGAGAAACCTGGGCCAACCTTTCCAGAGTCTGCAGCCTCCCTGGATTCACTTCCTTTCCCTTCAGTTGCTCCAAGGCCCCAATTTTTCCCCAGAATGAGAAAAGAAATGGAAAGGGGCGGGGGGAAGAAAGCGTTTAACTCACAGATGTTGATGATAGAAGAAATTTTAGTCTGTCTGAAGCTCAATCTTCACTCAGAGAGAGAACAGTAGCAGCTTTGCTGGGCAACAATGGAGGAAGCTCCGTGCAGGAATTGACACAAGACCCGGACTCTGATTGGCTGGAGGACCAATGCCCATCCGGTCCTCCACGCGTTGTCATTGGTCAATCTGCCGCATGTAGACGAACCCGAGCCCACGTGGGGGTGGGCGGGGCTTTGACCGCCAGCCGCGCTGAGCTGGTGTCCAATCCGCAGTGTTTTGTTTCTGGAACCAGTGACACTGCTGCCAATGGGACACTATGGGCTGGGAACGCCCCCCTGAGTCATTGTGACGGCACAATGGAGCCCTGCCTGAATCAGCCAATAGCAATCGCTCTGCTCCGCGGCGACGTCTCCAGGTTCAGGCGCGCGGACCCGGGAGCTCCGCCCCCACCCATTGTTCCCCCAGTCTGGACATTCCACACATTGTTAGTCCAGTCAGATAGACATAGATCTGTCTGGGAGCCTGCAAGGGGATTTCCAGCTCTCTGTGTCCAGGACAGGACAGTTAGAAGTTTAACACCACCAGGTTAAAGTCCAACAGGTTTATTTGATAGCAAAAGCCACACAAGCTTTCGGAGCTCCAAGCCCCTTCTTCAGGTGAGTGGGAATTCTGTTCACAAACAGAGTTTATAAAGACACAGACTCAATTTACATGAATAATGGTTGGAATGCGAATACTTACAGCTAATCAAGTCTTTAAGAAACAAAACAATGTGAGTGGAGAGAGCATCAAGACAGGCTAAAAAGATGTGTATTGTCTCCAGACAAGACAGCCAGTGAAACTCGGCAGGTCCAGGCAACTGTGGGGGTTAACAGATAGTGTGACATGAACCCAATATCCCGGTTGAGGCCGTCCTCGTGTGTGCGGAACTTGGCTATCAGTTTCTGCTCAGCGACTCTGCGCCGTCGTGTGTCGTGAAGGCTGCCTTGGAGAACACTTACCCGAATATCAGAGGCCGAATGCCCGTGACCGCTGAAGTGCTCCCCAACAGGAAGAGAACAGTCTTGCCTGGTGATTGTCGAGCGGTGTTCATTCATCCGTTGTCGGAGCGTCTGCATAGTTTCCCCAATGTACCATGCCTCGAGACATCCTTTCCTGCAGCGTATCAGGTAAACAACGTTGGCCGAGTTGCAAGAGTATGTACCGTGTACCTGGTGGATGGTGTTCTCACGTGAGATGATGGCATCTGTGTCGATGATCCGGCACGTCTTGCAGAGGTTGCTGTGGCAGGGTTATGTGGTGTCGTGGTCACTGTTCTCCTGAAGGCTGGGTCGTTTGCAGCGGACAATGGTCTGTTTGAGGTTGTGCGGTTGTTTGAAGGCAAGAAGTGGGGGTGTGGGGATGGCCTTGGCGAGATGTTCGTCTTCATCAATGACATGTTGAAGGCTCCGGAGGAGATGCCGTAGCTTCTCCGCTCCGGGGAAGTACTGAACGACGAAGGGTACTCTGTCCACCGTGTCCCGTGTTTGTCTTCTGAGGAGGTCGGTGCGGTTTTTCGCTCAATCTAGGACAGGAAGCCGTGAGCATGGATCTGTCAATCAGCTTCAATCAGGACCTTCAGGAGAATTGGGAGGGTGAATATTAGATACAGCAGAGTGAGAATGGAGGGAGAGTGTGTGGGATGGAGATTCACAGCTTTTGGGGAATGAGGGAGGAAAGAATGTTCCATAGAAACTAGAATTGTCTGTTCTGAATTTCTGTCCTGCACTGACAGTGGTGAATTTTGTAAACTTCTTTTACAGGATATCAGAAGATGAGGGTTTACAGACAGAAATCTTAAATCAAACTTCACATCAATATCTGACAGAGTCACTCAATTCATCCGGACCTGAATACCATCAGCCTTTGAATCTAGAAGGAGAAATGTTTCTCTGTTCTGTCTGCGTCAGAAGATTTTAAACATCAGTGTGGCTGGAAAAGCATCGACACACATAAACATACCCGAGTGAGAGTGTTCCAGTGCACTGAGTGTGGAACCAACTTTATCCGGTTACACAGCCTGAAAAAAACATTTCAGCATTCACAGCGGGGAGAGATTGTACCCGTGTTGTATCAATACATGAGGAAAGATACAAGGAGACCCACACCATGGAGAAACCATGGAAATGTGGGGATTGTGGAAAGGGATTCATGTTCCCATCTGAGCTGGAAATTCATCGACGCAGTCACACTGGGGAGAAGCCATTCACCTGCTCTGTGTGTGGGAAGGGATTCATTCATTCATCCCACCTGCTGAGGCACAAAGTCACTCACACCCTGGAGAGACCCTTTAAATGCTCTGACTGTGGGAGTGAATTCAAAAGCTCTGGAAAACTGGTGTCCCACCAGCACATTCACACCGAGGAGAGACCATTCAGCTGCTCTCACTGCACAAAGAGATTTAAAACATCATCCAACCTGTGAGTACACCAGCGAGTTCACTCCAGGGAGAGACCGTTTACCTGCTCTGAGTGTGGGATGGGATTCACTGCTTCATCCTACCTGCTAAGACACAAAGTCACTCACACCCGGGACAGACCCTTTAAATGCTCTGACTGTGGGAGCGACTTCAAAAGGTCGAGAGAACTGATGGTCCACCAGCGCATTCACACTGAGGACAGACCGTTCACCTGCGCTCAGTGTGGAAAGGGATTCACTCAGTTATCCGCACTGCAGCTACACAGCGAGCTCACACTGGGGAGAAGCCATTCACCTGCTCTGTGTGTGGGAAGGGATTCACTCGGTCACACAGCCTGATGAAACACAATCTCACTCACAGCAATGAGAAACCCTTTAAATGCCCTGACTGTGGGAGTGGCTTCAAACGTGCTGAGAATCTGAAGGCCCACCAGCGCATTCACACTGAGGAGAGACCGTTCAGCTGCTCTCACTGCTCAAAGAAGTTTAAATGGTCAGACAGCCTGCGGGAACACCAGCGAGTTCACACCGGGGAGAGGCCATTCACCTGCTCTGTGTGTGGGAAGGGATTCACTCAGTCATCCAGCCTGCGGAGACACCAGCGAGTTCACAAGTGATGACAGGGGTTGGATTCTGCTGTTCTTGCTGCTGTTAATCACACCCAGGACTGAACCATGTTCATTCTGACAGTTGGTGAAGTGGGAGAGTCGGGGGGTTTCTTTCTGCTGGACTGGCCGGTCTCATGACTTTGCTTCCAGTGGGCTGATGCTCTTTGTGCCTGGGAGAGCACATTTCCACTGAAATGATCCACAAAAGCTGATGAAGGACATTTATTTTATCTGCATAATAAATAGTGTTTTTCCCACTGCTACAGTTAGCTCTGAAATAAACACAGAAAGAACTGGAAAATCGCAGCAGCTCTGGCAGTATCTGTGGAGAGAGAAACAAAGATAACTTTTTATGTCCAATGCAGCTCTACTTCAAAACGAAAGAGAGGGAGAAATGTGATGGGTTTGATGCTGCTGAGAAAGGGGGGAGGGGCAGGTAGAACAAAAGGGAAAGTCAGGGATTGGTGAGAGGGCGGGTGAGATTAAATGACAAAAATATCCCGGAACAAAAGGCAAAGGGAGAGGGAATGGTTACAGTAAAGAAACAAAGCATTGGTCCAGAGTAAGTGTTAATGGCAGGATAAAGGACAGCTCTGTCTGGAAGCAAAAAAACAAAAACAAGATGCAGACTGGCACTCGGCAAAAAACAACAAATCAAAATGGAGGAGAGAGTTCAGGGTGTGAAGTTGTTGAACTCAATGTTGAGTCCAGAAGGCTGTAAAGTGCCTCATCGGAAGATGAGGGACTGTTTGTCCAGCTTGTGTTGGGCTTCTCCGGAACATTGCAGCAGGCCGAGGACAGGAATGTGAGCGTGAGAGCAAGGTGGTGAATTCTAATGGCAAGCAAGCGGAAGGTCAGGGTCATGCTCGTGGACTGAGCGGAGGTGTTCCACAACTCTATCGTGACTGGACCTTTATTTCAAAATGAATACTGTATTCACCTAAACGCTTGTGGAATCCGTGTAGCGAGCAGCAACTGTTTAAACTAAGAATTTCTTCTTTCCTTTTGATCAGCCAGAAGACGTTATATTCTGTGAAATCTGCCTCAAGAATAAGGCTGATTGGTTCAGTCTGAGTGTGAAAGAAAGATACAGGGGGTGATCTTACCGGCTTGACTTGCCGCTCGATCAGCACGGTGAGCTGGGAAGATAGGCTTGCGAGACGAAAGTATTGCTATCTTCCTGGCCCTGTTTTGCCGGCGTGAATGGTTTTGTGACCAGAAAGAGGGTGAAGGCTAATTGCATAGAGTTGCTTACATTGCAATATGATTGTTGGGTTCGGTTCGGTACGGTTGAGACATCACACCAACGAGAATCACTGCTGGTCTTCACCAGCGGGGACCAGGTGCTTGGACCACGCTGGTGGGGAGGGGGGAGGGGGGGGGGTGGAGGGGAGGGGGGGGGGGCGGTGGAATCAGAGGCCAAAGAAACCACCAGGTGATTTGGGGGAATATCTGGGCAGTGCAAATTGGGCAATGCCACACTGGCATGCCCACCTGGCATCGTAGCAGTGCCTGGTTGCGTGCCCTAAGTGCACCATGGATGGTGCCAAGGGGGTGGGGCATGTGTGGTGGTGGGACCTGGAGAGGTATTTAACATGATGGGGGCGCTTTTGCAAGGGGGGTGCTTGTCAAGAGGGGAGCTCTGCATGGGGGGGGGTTGTGATTGGCTTGGGGGGGGGGGAATCTCTGCCAAGGGGGTGGGGGGGAGGGTCGTTCAGGGGCAGGGCATGTCGGTGTTCTGACAGAGGATGCATCGGGAGGGTCCCGATGCTCCGATGCCGGCGACCCATCGAGGGCTAAAAAAATAAAATTGTAAATATTAAATTAATGCCTTTGTAACTGCAGAATAAAACCAATCGGGGTAATGCAGAGCTAATGAGACACGCCTCTTGACAATGGTATAAATCCCTCATCATTTCATATGTGTTTTGATGTTGCATATATTATAAAATTACAGAGTAAACTTTATTAAATAAAATATGAATTAAAGAAAAGAAACAAGATCAAGATATACAAATCAGCATATAAAATGTCAAAACATACAAAAAGAAAAAAAGAATTAAAAGTGGTTAACAATGAGGCAACATCATTTGTCTGTAAAAATCTGTAACATTTTTACCGTCTGTAACAATGCCAGTCGGCAGATTTGTTCCACAAACAATTTAAATTTCTGGATATTGAGGAATTTCAACATCAGGTCATTTTGTGTACATCATTTTCCCTGGCACCTATAATAAACCCAAAAAACTTCACAGTAGAGCCACCTGTCAGTTGTTTCATCTCTTTAGTTGGATGTTGATACTTCTTAACCTTTTCATCCCATGCTTTTTCCAGAGAATTAATGTTATCTTCAATCTTGTTGTGATATCAACAGCCGCAACTTCTTTCCCATTGCTGATCAGCATGTCGGGTTTATACAGTTGTTTTATCGGCCGTTCTTATTGGGGGTCCTGAAATAACTTTAAAATGATGTGTGTGTGCATACTCCTCCAATTGATGCAAGATCTTATTGTGTCTGAGGATTCTGGCATTTTTGACAAAAGGACAAGAGTCTCAAATATGTCCAATCGTTTCGTTCACGGAGTTGCAACTTCAGCATAATTCACTATCTCTGGATTTTCCAAATGCTAAAAAAATTCTTGTTGGGTATGCATTACTTCTAATCAGAGTATTAATAAAATTTGACTCCTTAAGACCATAAGACATAGGAGCAGAACGAGGCCACTCGGCTCATCGAGTCTGCTCCGCCTTTCAATCATGGCTGATTTTTTTCTCATCCCCATTCTCCTGCCTTTTCCCCATAACCCCAGATCCCCTTGTTAATCAAGAACCTATATATCTCTGTCTTAAAGATACTCAATGACCCGGCCTCCACAGCCTTCTGCAGCAAAGAGTTCCTCAGATTCCCCACTCTCTGGCTGAAGAAATTCCTCCTCATCTCTGTTTTAAAGGATCGTCCCTTAATTCTGAGGTTGTGCTTTTAAAAAAGTTAAAGTTCAGCCAGTGATTAGAAACCAGGTCGAGGAAGTAGGAAATGCCAATTCCTTGGTAATTTAAGGTGGACCGTTTGTGAGCTTCAAATTGATGCCAACCCAAAATTGGACTTTCTTCATGACCTGCTTTTTGATGGATAGCATTTGGCGGGTCCAAATCACTTCAATGTTGTCATTGTATAGTGCACAAATACAACGGAAAGTGAGCTTGCAGGCTCCAAGATACAAAGAAAAAAGCAAATGCAGTCGTCATTATAAAATAATGCCAATAGTCAAAGAAAAGAAAATTACAGCACAGGAACAGGCCCTTCGGCCCTCCAAGCCTGCACCAACCATGCTGCCTGTCTGAACTAAAACCCCCTACCGTTCCGGAGACCATATCCCTCGATTCCCATCCTATTCATGTATTTGTCAAGATGCCCCTTAAAGTCACGATCATATCCGCTTCCACTACCTGCCCCGGCAACATGATCCAGGCACCCACCACCCTCTGTGTAAAAAATCTGCCTCGTACATCTCCTTTAAACCTTGCCGCTCACACCTTACACCTGTGCCCCCGAGTAATTGACTCTTCCACCCTGGGAAAAAGCTTCTGACTATCCACTCTGTCCATGTCTCTCACAATCTTGTAGACTTCTATCAGGTCGCCCCTCATCCTCTGTCGTTCCAGTGAGAACAAACCAAGTTTCTCCAACCTCTCCTCATAGCTAATGTCCTTCATACTAGGCAACATCCTGGTAAATTTTTTCTGTACCCTCTCTAAAGCCTCCATATTCTTCTGATAGTGTGGCGACCAGAATTGAACACTATATTCCAAGTGTGGCCGAACTAAGGTTCTATAAAGCTGCAACATGACTTGCCAATTTTTAAACTCAATGCCCCGGCCGATGAAGGCAAGCATGCCATATGCCTTCTTGACTACCTTCTCCACCTGCATTGCCACTTTCAATGACCTGTGTACTTGTACACCCAGATCCCTCTGCCTATCAATACTCTTAAGGGTTCTGCCATTTACTGTATATTTCCTATCTGTATTAGATCTTCCAAAATGCATTACCTCACATTTATCCGGATTAAACTTCATCTGCCATCTCTCTGCCCAAGTCTCCAACTGATCTATATCCTGCTGTATCCTCTGATGGTCCTCATCGCTACCCGCAAATCCACCAACCTCTGTGTCGTCTGCAAACTTACTAATCAAACCAGTTACATTATCCTCCAAATCATTTATATATATTACAAATAGCAAAGATCCCAGCACTGATCCCTGAGGAATGTCACTTGTCACAGCCCTCCATTCAGAAACGCACCACCCTCTGTCTTCTTTGACTGAGCCAGTTTTGTATCCACCTTGCCAGCTCAACTCTGATCCCATGCAACTTCTTCTGCACCAGTCTGCCATGAGGGACCTTGTCAAAGGCCTTACTGAAGTCCATGTAGACAACATCCACTGCCCTACCCTCATCAATCATCTTCGTCACTTCCTCGAAAAACTCGACCAAGTTCGTGAGACACGACCTCCCCTTCACAAAACGATGTTGCCTCTCACTAATACGTCCACTTCTTTCCAAGTGGGAATCAATCCTGTGTCGAAGAATCCTCTCCAATAATTTCCCTATCACTGATGTAAGGCTCACCGGCCTGTAATTACCTGGATTATTCTTGCTACCCTTCTTAAACAAAGGAACAGCATTGGCTATTCTCCAATCCTCTGGGACCTCCCCTGTCGCCAGTAAGGATAGAAATATTTCTCTCAAGGCCCCAGCAATTTCCTCTCTTGCCCCTCTCAGTATTCTGGGGTATATCCCATCAGGCCCTGGGTACTTGTCTACCTTAATGTTTCTCAAGAACCCCAATACCTCTTCCTTTTTGATCTTAACATGACTCAAACTATCTATACACCCTTTCCCAGACTCCTCATCCACCAAGTCCTTCGCTTTGGTGAATACTGACGCAAAGTACTCATTTAATACCTCGCCCATTTCCTCTGGCTCCGCGCATAGATTCCCTCCCTTGTCCTTGAGTGGGCCAACCCTCTCCCTGGCTACCCTCTTGCTCTTTATATATGTATAAAAAGCCTTGGGATTTTCCTTAATCCTGCTGGCCAATACTTTTTCGTGACCCCTTTTAGCCCTTCTTACTCCTTGCTTAAGTTTCTTTCTACTTTCCTTGCATTCCACACTTGCTTCGTGTGTTCCCAGCCTCATAGCTTTGACAAATGCTTCCTTTTTCTCTTTGACTAGACCCACAATATCTCTCGTTATCCAAGGTTCCCAAAACTTGCCATACTTATCCTTCATCCTTACAGGAATGTGCCGGTCCTGAATCCCTATCAACTTACACTTGAAAGCCTCCCACATGCCAGATGTTGATTTGCCCTCAAACATCTGCCCCATCTGGTAGCTATTTATTAGCTACCAGTCATTAACAGATGAGAAAGTCATGAGCCTTAATTGAGTTATAGTTAATCAATGAATCAAATGCAATTGTTACCAAATAAACCTGTTGGACTTTAATCTGGTGTTGTTAAACTTCTTACTGTGTTTACCCCAGTCCAACGCCGGCATCTCCACATCATAACTGAAGCAGAACATTTTTACTCCTATGTTCAATTTCTCTTGTAATAAAGGATAGCATTCCATTTGTAAGAACTTTGATTTATTTGAACTAAGATTTATGGGGGTTCTTTTGTTTACAATAACCTCCCTAATCGTAAATCACACCAGGTTCCAGTGTCTTAACCATCTGGCAAGAAAGAACAATTTAAATCGCGAATTCAAAAGTTTATTAATCATTAAAAATGAAACAAGTCAGAAAGGTTAAAACAGAATGTCGATTAACAGTTCATAGAGAAAGTTTAACATTAACAATTGAACAGACTTCTCTCCATCCCTCTCAGACCAGGACATGAAGTGACCGCTCCAAAAACATGGATAACTTGTAAAACCAACAGCTCTCAAAACCTCTCTGTAAACATCTCTCCCTCCACCTCTCTCTACCAAATTGCCTTCTCAAGACCACTTTGTTTTACTTTAAAAATGTCAAAAGCCCATCTTAGCCAATTCCCAGAAATCTTCAATTATAAACTAAAATAGACATGAGTTTTCAGATGATTTGAAAAGAAATGAACTGTCTGCTGAAAGGGTTAACTTTCCTACAGAACCTAAAGGGATGGGGAGTGAGCAGAAAAAAATTGGCACATAATTACATCACTTTACACAAGTATAAAAATCAAAACAAACTCAATTGTAAACTTCATCTCTTAATTTTTTTGTTATATTCCATAACCTAATTATTTTAATTTGATCAGTTTTTGTTGGGGATGGGTAACTTCTGTTCTTTATAAACTGCTTCACTCATTTTGTTTATTCTCCATGAACTCAGAGAATCAGAACCCAGACTTTATCATCCTTATCCTTTTTCCCCTTTTGCCACCACTCCCTCTGTTTTGCAGGAAGGTCGCGGGGATTCCAATCAGACCGAATCATTTTATCATAAAAGTTAAACACTGCGGATGCTGGAATCTGAAACAACAACAGAAAATGCTGGAAAAGCTCAGTAGGTTTGGCAGCATCTGTGGACATGATGTAGAGATGCCGGCGTTGGACTGGGGTGAACACAGTAAGAAGTCTCACAACACCAGGTTAAAGTCCAACAAGTTTATTTGGTAGCAAATACCATAAGCTTTCGGAGCACTGCTCCTTCGTCAGATGGAGTGGAAATGTTTCCACTCCATCTGACGAAGGGGCAGCGCTCCGAAAGCTTATGGTATTTGCTACCAAATAAACCTGTTGGACTTTAACCTGGTGTTGTGAGACTTCTTACAGCATCTGTGGAGACAGAGTGGAGCCAATGTTTCAGGTATGGATGACCCTTCATAAGAGCTGTTATGAAATGTCTTCCAGTCTCGAAACGTTGGCTGTATTCTCTAATAATTTTATCAATAAGTTTCTTGCTCTTAGTTTCCAATTAGCAGGTAAGATACCTGTCCAGTCCTCACTCGAGCTCTGACATTTTCACTGGCCATGCTTGGGTCAGTTTATAACCATTAGAATCTACTCAGAGGTCTGCTTTTCAGTCCAGTGCTACTTGGAGTATACCGTTACTGCACCGACTAACGGGTCACATGTCCCTCATAGTTCTTAACACAAATTTGGGATAAAATAATTTAAACAATGCCTGAGAACGCTTTTTAACTTCTTAACCAACTACCTACCAGTTTGTTGACTGGTCGGACCCCCTTTTTACAGATTCAGGAATCTCAGCCGCTGAACACCAGCCGGTCCTGGGATGAGTTTAATTCTAACTCATTCTGAGTAAATATTCTCACCAGGTCCTCTGTCGGGGCCCTGCTAAGCAGCTTTAATGGTTCATGATTGCAGAAACTGAGCAGTCACAGGAATGTGGTCAAAATAGTCCAGTCCCACAATGCCTCACATTCAATCTGCTGTCCTTCAATTATAACAGAATATGTGGCTGTATGTAGCTGCCTCGGCCGTGGTCAACCCCAACACTGCCTTCTTGAACTGTTATAATGCCTCAGGTGTAAGTAAGCCCATAAGGAGGGATTTCCAGCTACACATTCCAGACATTCACTCGACTGCAGGTGGATACCAGATTGATGTATTCCATTCAACCACACCCAAGGTGAGTTATTCCAATTCCTTTATTGTCCAGGACAATATATTCACAATATCTTTAAAACAGAAATTAAACATTCCCATTTGATTTCAGGCAGTAACATATTCTGTTAGTTTGTTCTTTATTGTCGATGTCAGGCTGGGGTTGTTCCTCTTGGAGCAAATGAGGTTGAGGGGAGATTTGATAGAGGTGGACAAGATTCTGACAGGTTTAGATAAGGTGGACAAAGAAAAGCTGTTCCCATTCGCTGATGGGACAAGGATGGGGGGGACACAGATTTATGGTCTTGGGTCAGAGATGCAGGGGGGATGTGAGGAAGAATATTTTGATGCAGCGAATGATAATGACCTGGAACTCGCTGCCTACGAGGGTGGAGGAAGTGGAGACAATAAACAATTATAAAGGAAATTGGATGGGCATTGGTGGGGTTTCAAACAGAAATGCTGACTAAATATCTCTGAACTTCCTCACACCCTGTCACTCTGTGATCCGTGTGAAATTTGAAACCAGGTATTCGCAACAAGACTCAAAGAGCATCAGCCCACTGGAGGCCAAGTTGTGAGACCGGCCAGTCCAGCAGAAAGAAACCCTCTGACCCTCCCCATTGACCAACTGTGAGAATGAACAAAATGCAGTCCTGGATGTAATTGAGAGCAGAAACAATAACAGCAGAATCCAACCCCTGTGAACTTGTTGGTGTCTCAGCAGGTGGGATGAAATTCTGAACCCTTTTTATACACTGAGCAGGTGAACGGTTTCTCCCCAGTGTAACCTCTCTGATGTCTCAGCAGGTGGGATAACTGAGTGAATCCCTTCCCACACTGAGAGCAGGTGAATGGTCTCTCCCCAGTGTGAATTCGCTGGTGTCTATGCAAAGTGGATGACACACTGAATCCTTTTCCACACTGAGAGCAGGTGTACGGCCTCTCCCCAGTGTGAACGCGCTGATGTGTCTGCAGGTCGGATAACCGAGTGAATCCTTTCCCACACTGAGAGCAGATGAATGGCCTCTCCCCAGTGTGAATTCGCTGGTGTGTCCATAGATTGGATAACTGGTTGAATCCCTTCCCACACTGAGGGCAGGTGAACGGCCTCTCCCCAGTGTGAATTCGCTGGTGTCTCTGCAAAGTGGATGACACAGTGAATCCCTTTCCACACTGAGAGCAGGTGAACGGTCTCTCTCCAGTGTGAACTCGCTGGTGTCTCTGCAGGTGGGGGAACCGAATGAATCCCTCCCCACACTCAGAGCAGATGAACGGCCTCTCCCCAGTGTGGTTGCGCCGATGAGCATCCAGCAGAGAGGGGTATCTGTATCTCTTTCCACAGTCTGCACATTTCCATGGTTTCTCCATGGTGCAGGTGTCCTTGCCTCTCCCTTGGGTGGCCAATCAGTTGAAGCCTTGTCCACACACAGAACACGGGTACAGTGTCTCCCCGCTGTGAATGGTGTGATATTTATTCAGGCTGTGTAACTGGTTAAAGCTCTTCAGTCAGTGCACTGGAACACTCTCACTTAAATGTGGAAGTGTGTTGGTGCTTTTCCAGTCACACTGATGTTTGAAATCTTTTCAAATCTTCCAGATTCAATGGCCGATGATATTCAGGTCCCAAGGAATATGACTCTGCCAGATCTAGACGTGACGTTCGAGATTTCAGCCTGTGATTCCTCTTTCAATATCCTGTAAAACAAGTTGACACAAGTCATCAGTGTCAGTACAGGATCGAAATTCAGAACAGACAATTCTAGTTTCTATGGAACATTCTTTCTCTCTCATTCCCCAAAGCTGTAAATCTCCATCCCACACACTCTCCCTCCATTCTCACTCTGCTGTATCTAATATTCACCCTCCCAATTCTCCTGAAGGTGCTGATTGAGGCTGATTGACAGATCCATGCTCACTGCTTCCTGTCCTGGACACACACAGCTGGAAATCTCCATGCAGGCTGCCAGACAGATATATGCCCATATGACTGGACTAAAAATGTGTGGAATATACAGACTGGATTCACTTCCTTTCCCTTCAGTTGCTGCAAGTCCCCAATTTCCCCCAGAATGAGAAAAGAAATGGAAAGGGGGAAACATTGATTTCCTCCCAGATGTTGCCCTCTTTTTAGGTCAAACCAAATAAACAAACTCAGATTAAATCAGGACAAAGTAAAAGGGGCAGCTCCCCAAAAAGGAGGGGGAACAGCCCGAACAGAAATCCAAGTACAAAGGAAACTTAAAAACATCAAATTAAAATGTGATTATTAGGGTCAATAATGCACCCCAACCCCTGCGGTGCCCAGCGGGCGCGGAAGGCTTCAACCGCGCCCGTGGACACCGCATGCTCCCTCTCCAGGGACACCTGGCCGCGAACGTAGCCGCGGTAGAGGGGAAGACAGTCAGGATGGACGGCCCCCTCGATCGCCCGCTGCCTGGACTGGTAAATGGCGCGTTTCGCCAGGCCCAGGAGCAGGTTCACGAGGAGGTCGCCATCCCGACCCTCCCCTCTCCGCACCGGGTGTCCGTAGATCAGGAGCGTGGGACTGAAGTGCAAACAAAACACCAATAAAAGGTTCTTTAGGAAAACATAAAGGAGTGCAGCCTAAGACACACAACATAGACATGGTCCACGGACTCCACAAGGCCACAGAAAGGGCAGTCTTCGGAGCCCGTGAACCAGTGAATCCTACGGTTGTGCGGCACTGCTGCATGCATCACCCTCCACCCCAGGTCCCCGACGTAATTGGGGGAGATCCCTCCGCAGAGGGACCTCCAGCAGGGACCTCCGCCGCCCGGTTGCAACAAGGCCCACCAAGGTGTATCCGGGCAACAGGCGAGGAGGCGGTAGTGGAAGGTGTGCAGCAGCAGCCCGCACAGGAAACGCCTCCGCGCAGTAGGAAAAGGCACGGAGGGCATTTCCGCGAGGCGGCTCAGGCTGTGGGGCACCTCACCCAGGGAGGGGGGTTGAGGCTTTGGGCCAATGTGGAATTCCGTCCGAACAGGGGAACGCTCGGGCGGGATCAAGCCTCCAATTTTCCTTTTAGCTCTCAAACTGTGGACTCCTCAGTCCAAACATGGGCTTCACTGCATTCTTGCTGAGGGATTTAAATGTTGGAAACACCCCTGGTTTCCAATGGTCCTCTAGGCTTCTAGTCCCACAGCTGGTTCACAGCTCCTGGTCCCACAACTGGTGGCTTCCAAGCTAACAGCAGATTGTCCGCTGGAACCAGGTCATTGATTGGAAAGGACTCAAAAGGTTACGGGGAAAAGGCAGGAGAATGGGGTTGAGATTTATCAGCCATGATCGAATGGCACAGCAGATTCGATGGGCCGAATAGCCTAATTCTGCTCCTATATCTTATGGTCTAATTCTAACCAAGGCTCCACCCTGAATCACATATCCCCATGGTAACAGAGACCGGGTGGAATGTCCGACAGATATTTAGCTTCAAAACTAAACCCTTTTTCCTGAGGTCTTCATGAAGAATTCACCGAACAAAAACAGTACAATAATTGTCAGACCCAATGTCTCCAGCTAAAAGACCCAGCTGACCTTTTACAGTTCTTACCTCTCGAGTTTTGACTTCTTAAACCAACATGGGCCATGCTTTGTGACTGCGAATTCCCTGAGGGTGTTTTCATCAGATTCTCAATCCAGGTTTTCCATTTTTTAAAAGCAATTCTTGCAACTAATTCATATTTCTAAAACATAGGAATTATGAAATTAGATTTTTGTAACAAAAACAGGAAGAAATGAAAATGTATCACCTTCATAATATCCCATTTAGAATATTACAATATACAACATGCTGTATATCTTAACAACAGCCATGATCTTATTGAATGGCGGAGCAGGCTCGAAGGGCCAAATGGCCAACTCCTGTTCCGAAGTCCACTGTTTTCCTATGTTGATCTATCTTATAACCTGCAATAGACATAATAATCCCTCCATTGTCCACTTCACATTCACAAGTCCAGCTTGGTAACAGCACACTGCTGGGTTCCATGTCCAGGAATCTCAGTCCACTGAAGATGGAAAATATTACTGCTTGGAGTCTTTTCTGACGGTTTTCTTTTTACAATAATTATAGTCCAAAGTTCCTCCTGCAAAAGGAGAGTCTTCATTGCTGTTCAGTTGTGAATTTTCAAGTTCTATTTTGAAAACAGTCTGTACAGAGTTCACATTTTGAAATTTATTTTCTTCCATGTTTGCAGTTCCTCCATTGTTTAAATCCAGAGAGAATATTCCACTCAATTCCACATTGAAACTGTCTTCTTCTTGCTCAGTTATAGCTGATTCCTTTATTGTCCAGGACAATATATTCACAATATCTTTAAAACAGAAATTAAACATTCCCATTTGATTTCAGACAGTAACATATTCTGTTAGTTTGTTCTTTATTGTCGATGTCAGGCTGGGGTTGTTCTCCTTGGAGCAAAGGAGGTTGAGGGGAGATTTGATAGAGGTGGACAAGATTCTGACAGGTTTAGATGAGGTGGACAAAGAAAAGCTGTTCCCATTAGCTGAAGGGACAAGGACGAGGGGGGACACAGATTTCTTGGTTTGGGTCAGAGATGCAAGGCGGGGGGGGAGATGTGAGGAAGAATATTCTGATGCAGTGAATGGTAATGACCTGGAACTCGCTGCCTACGAGGGTGGAGGAAGTGGAGACAATAAACAATTAACAAGGAAATTGGATGGGCATTTGGGATGTTCCAAACAGAACGAAGAACAAAGAAAATTTTGTTTTTCTTTTAAAGAAAACAAAAAAAAACAAAAAAAGAACAAAGAAAATCCATCAAGACATCATTTGACTGAGTTTGGCAGAAAGGGACCTACACAGGGTTGGAGTCGGTGGGATTCGGGGGGGGAACTCTCCACCGGTTGGGGATATACCAGGTACAGAGGAGGATGGCTGTGGTTGTTGGAGGTCAGTCATCACTGCAAGGGTCACTGCAGGGTTCATCTAAAACTCTGCTGGCCATGTTTAAACTCACATTAAGTGTTATTCCACTATCACCCTCGTGCACGATGATCCACCCAGTAAAGCAACAACTTAATATTAAAATTCTCATCCTTGGTTTCAAATCACTCCATGACCTTGCCTGTCCCAATATCTATAATCTCCTATAAGCCCCACAACCCTCAATATATTACACTGCTCTAGTTCTGGTCTTTAGTTTGTCCCTGACCTTGCTTCACCATTGCAAGCTCTACCTTCAGTTGCTTAGGCTCCAACCTCTGGAATACCATCCCTACACGTCTCCAACTCTCCACCTCGCTTTACTCCTTTAACACACCCCTTAAAATCTACCACTTTGACCAAACCTTTGGTCATCTAACCTAATATCTTCTTTGTGGCTCAATATCATACTTTATTTTACAATGCTCCCTGGATGTTTTATTATTTCAAGGCGCTATATAAATATATTTTGTTGTTCCTCATGTCTCCTGGGCCAAATCATTTTCAGCGGCTTCATTAATTACCGTCTCCCCACCGTAGGGTGGGAAACGGGAATGTTCACTGATGATTGCAGTGTATATTACCATTCACAACTCTGAATACTGAAGCTGCCCGCATGCAGCGCAGGACCAGGACAACATTCAGGTTGGAGCTGATTGTCAATTCATACTGACACCACATAATTATCAGGAAATATCTATTTCCAGCAAGAAAATCTAACCATCTTCCCTTGATATTCAGTGGCATTACCATCAGTGAATGCCCCACCAGCAATAACTTTGGGGTTACCATTGACCAGTCATTTAAATACTGTGGTTCAAGAGCAGATCAGAGGTTGGGAGTTTTGTGGCAGGTTACTCACTTAATGACTCCCCAAAGGCTTGCCATGATTCACAAGGTATAAATCAGGAGTAAGGTGGAATATTCCCCACCTGGATGAGTGTATCTGCAACAATTTTGTAGATCCTATCCAGGACAAAGTAGCTCGCCTGATCAGCATCTCAAATACCACCTTAAACATTCACTCTCCACCATTAGCCCACAATGGTGGCAGTGTATCCCACATATTAGATACACTGCAAGAAATCACCAAGGCTATTTTCACAGCATGTTCCAAACCCTAACTTCTACCACTTGAAAAACAAGTGCAGCCAGCGTATGGGAATGCCACCATCTGCAAATTGTACTCCACATCACACACCATTCTGACTTGAAAATCAATCACCATTCCTTCTCTGTCACTGCATCAAATTCCTGGAACTCCCTAACAGCGTTGTGGGTATACCTACACCAGATGGATTGCAGCGATTCAAGAAAGTGGCTCACTTTCTTCACAAGGGCAATAGTGATGCGCAATGAATGTTGGCCTTGCCGCCACATTCACATCCCCTGAAAGAATAAAACAAAATCCTCATCCCTGGTATCATTCTCAGCCATGAGGACTGCAATTATCAATGAACAGCTCCGCTTTCGACTTTATGATGGGGGAGGGTCATTGGTGGAGCAACTGAGGATGGATGGGCCTCGGACACTACCCTGGGGCTGAGATGATTGGCCTTCAACAACCGCGATCATCCTCCTCTGTGCGGGATGTGGCTCTCGCCGGTGGAGAGTTTCCCCCTGATTCCCATTGACTTCAATGTTAATAGGGTTGCTTGATGGCACGCAGGGTCAAATGCTGCCTTGATGTCAATGGCAATCACTCCAACATCACCCAGTTCAACTCTTTTGTCCATGTTTGGACAAAGGCTGTAAATGAGGCAGGAGGTGAGTGGTCCTCGGTGGAACCCAAAATGAGCATCAGTGAGCAGGTTATTGCTGTATAAATGCTGCTTGATCGCACCGTTGGCAACAACATCTTCCATCATTTTGCTGATGATCGAGACGAGAGACATTGGAGGGCAGTTGGCCAGTTTGGATTTTTCCTTATCCATTGTCTTCAGCTGTTTATTGATATCCCTTGAAGTGAATCGAATTGGCTGAAGATGGGCATCTGTGATACGAGGGACCTCAGGATGGATAATCCATATGGAGAGATTAGAGAAGCTGGAATTGCACTCTATAGAGCAGGAAAGGTTAAGGAAAGATTGAACAGTGATATTCAAACTTTTGAGAGGTTTTGATAAAATGCATGTCTGTTTCCATTGGTTTAGAACCAAAAGACATCGGGTGGAATTTCATGAAAAAAATTCGAAGTGCTGAATGAGTGAGAAAAGTTTCAAACTCGCATCTTGGGCAAATTAAAAAAAGCAATCTTGTGGCACTTAGTCAAAAACAGTCACAATATAATCCTCACTGCAGGAGGAAGGGGAGGAACCTAAACTTGCTGGGGAAGCCAGCTGCTGATCTGGAGGGGTGTCATTGTGCATGCGCTCCATCCTCCCAGTTTCCATCTTCAGTGGACATCCCCCCCTCCCCACAGAAATCGCCCCGCCAATCTCCTCATCTGTAGCGTTTCCCCCAAATCACCAACCCCTCCCCCCAATCAGCATCCCTGCAGAGTTCCCCCTCTCGCCCCCTCCCCGATCGCCACCCCTGCAGGGTTTCCCCCGATCACCAGCTCCCCCCCCCCCCGCTAACCCCCTCCTCAATCACCACCCCTGCAGAGTTTCCCCGATCACCAGCTCTCTCCCCCATCAGGACTCCTGCAGAGCTCCCCCCCCTAACCCTCTCCTCAATCACCACCCCTGCAGACTTTCCCAATCACCACTCCCTCCCCCTAGTCAGCTTCACCGTCCCATGGAGTGACCCAGGGGTCCATTGGCGCCTCGAGGGAGGAGGGGGGCCTGGGGACGGTGCTGGGGCCTTCCACCCGGGGGATTCCGGCCGATGGGATGCAGGGCTTTCCGACTCCCCCTTTCCTGACACCGGTGCATCTCAAGAGCAGCAGGGTGAACGGCAAGGCAAGGATACATCCATATCACCAGGAAGACGGCTGGACCCCTCTCGGTCCCAGCTCTCCAGCAGACGCCTGCCAGGGACATCACAGGCAAATGGGTGCGGAGTGCAGCTGGCTGCCTCCAGTTCTGATGTACATCCTGGGGGGACGTGTTGATGTGGCGCTGGACCACGGGAGATGGAGGTGTTGTGGGGTCGCCAGGAGGGCACGGGTGAAAGTCTATATGAGAAAAGTTTAGGGAATTGGGCTCTGTTGACGATTACATCCACCTGTTTTATAGCACTGTTAACTATCGGCCCTTCGTGTTATTGCATTGTTAGTTTCACCAATAAATGCCCAAAGATGTGCAGGTTAGGTTGATTGGCCATACTAAATTGATCCTAGTGTCAGGGGGATTAGCAGGGTAAATGTGTGAGGTTGCGGGAGTAGGGCCTGGCTGGGATTGTGGTCAGTACAGACTCGATGGGCCGAATGGCCTCCTTCTGTACTGTATTGATTCTATTCTATTCTCTATAAAATTACAGCACAGAAACAAGCCCTTTGGCCCTCCAAGCGTGTGGCAACCATGCTGCCCGTCTGAACTAAAACCCCCTACCTTTCTGGGGACCATATCCCTCTATTCCTATGCTATTCATATATTTGTCAAGACACATCTTAAAGTCACTATCATATCTGCTTCCACTACCTTCCCCGGCAACGAGTTCCAGGCACCCACCACCCTGTGTGTAAAAAAACTTGTCTCGTACATCTCCTTTAAACCTTGCCCCTCGCACCTTAATCCTATGCCCCCGAGTAATTGACTCTTCCACCCTGGGAAAAAGCTTCTGATTATCCACTATGTCCATGCCCCTCATAATCTTGTAGACTTCTATCAGGTCGCCCCCCCTCAACCTCCGTTGTTCCAGTGAGAACAAACCAAGTTTCTCCAACCTCTCCTCATAGCTAATGCCCTCCACACCAGGCAACATCCTGATAAATATTTTCTGTACCCTCTCCAAAGCCTCCACATCCTTCTGGTAGTGTGGTGACCAGAATTGAACACTAGATTCCAAGTGCGGTCTAAGGTTCTATAAAGCTGCAACATGACTTACCAATTTTTAAACTCAATGCCCCGGCCGATGAAGGCAAGCATGCCGTATGCCTTCTTGATTATCTTCTCCACCTGCATTGCCACTTTCAATGACCTGTGTACCTGTACACCCAGATCCTTCTGCCTATCAATACTCTTAAGGGTTCTGCCATTTACTGTATATTTCCCATCTGTATTAGACCTTCCAAAATGCATTACCTCACATTTGTCCGGATTAAACTTCATCTGCCATCTCTCCGCCCAAGTCTCCAACTGATCTATATCCTGCTGTATCATCTGCTGGTTCCCATCACTATCCGCAATTCCACCAACCTTTGTGTCGTCCACAAACTTACCAATCAAACCAGTTACGTTTTCCTCCAAGTCATTTATATATATTACAAACAGCAAAAGTCCCAGCACTGATCCCGGAAGAATGTCACTTGTCACAGCCCTCCATTCAGAAATGTACCTTTGCACTGCCAACCTCTGTTTTCTTCTGACTAAATATCTCTAAACTTCCTAACACCCTGTCACTCTGTGATCCTTGTGACATTTGAAACCAGGTATTCGCAAAAAGACTCAAAGAGCATCAGCCCACTGGAGGCTGAGACCAGCCTGTCGAGCACAAAGAAACCCTCTGACCCTTCCCATTGACCAACTGTGAGAATGAACAAAATGCAAGCCTGGATGCAACTGAGAGCAGAAACAATAACAGCAGAATCCAACCACTGTCATCACTCGTGAAGTTGCTGGTGTCTCAGCAGCTCCGATGAAACTCTGAAACGCTTTCCACACTGCGAGCAGGTGAATGGCCTCTCCCCTGTGTGAACTCGCTGGTGTGTCTGCAGGTCAGATGAGTTCGTAAATCCCTTCCCACACTGAGAGCAGATGAATGGTCTCTCCCCAGTGTGAACTCGCTGGTGTATCCGCAGGTGGGATGACCGAGTGAATCCCTTCCCACACTGAGAGCAGGTGAACGGCCTCTCCCCTGTGTGACGGCGCTGGTGTCTCTGCAGGTCGGCTGACTGAGTGAATTCTTGCCCACACTGAGAGCAGATGAACGGTCTTTCCCCCGTGTGAACCCGTTCGTGTGTCCGCAGGTTGGATGAGTTCGTGAATCCCTTCCCACACTGAGAACAGTTGAATGGCCTCTCCCCAGTGTGAACTCGCTGATGTCTCTGCAGGCTGAATGACTGAGTGAATCCCTCTCCACACTGAGAGCAGGTGAACGGCCTCTCCCCAGTGTGAACTCGCTGGTGTCTCTGCAGGTGGGATGATCGAGTGAATCCCTTCCCACACTGAGTGCAGGTAAATGGCCTCTCCCCAGTGTGAACTCGCTGGTGTGTCAGCAGGCTGGATAACTGAATGAATCCCTGCCCACATTGAGAGCAGGTGAATGGTCTCTCCCCAGTGTGAACTCGCTGGTGTGACTGCAGGTTGGATGACCGAGTGAATCCCTCCCCACACTGAGAGCAGGTGAATGGCCTCTCCCCTGTGTGACGTAGCTGGTGTGATTGCAGGTTGGAGACCCGAGTGAATCCCTTCCCACACTGAGAGCAGATGAACGGCCTCTCCCCAGTGTGGCTGCGCCGATGATCTTCCAGCAGGGATGGGTATCTGTATCCCTTCCCACAGTCCACACATTTCCATGGTTTCTCCATGATGCAGGTATCCTTGCCTCTCTCTTGAGTGAACAATTCGTTGAAACTTCGTCCACACACAGAACAAGATTACAGTCTCTCCCCGCTGTGAATGGTGTGATATTTATTCAGACTGTGTAACTGGTTAAAGCTCTTTAGTCAGTGCATTGGAACACTCTCACTCGAGTGTGGCAGTGTGTTGATGCTTTTTCACTCACACTGACATTTCAAATCTTTTCAAATCGACAGACTGGACAATCATTTCTCCTTCTGGATTCAAAGTCCAATGATATTGAGGTCCTGAGGAATATTACTCTGTCAGATCTAGACGTGACGTTTGAGATTTCAGCCTGTGATTCCTCTTTCAGTATCCTGTAAAATGAGTTTCCAAAAGTCATCAGTGTCAGTACAGGATAGAAATTCAGAACAGACAATTTCTATGGAACATTCTTTCCTCTCTCATTCCCCAAAAGCTGTAAATCTCCATCCCACAAACTCTCTCCCCATTCTCAGCAGGTCTGGCAGCATCTGTATGGAGAGAAAAGAACTGATGTTTCAGAGCTTTGACAAAGGGTCATCTGGACAAGAAACATCAGCTCTTTTCTCTCCTTACAGATGCTGCCAGACCTGCTGAGATTTTCCAGCATTTTCTCTCTTGGTTTCAAATTCCTGCATCCGCAGTAATTTGCTTTTATAAGGCTGCAGATACCTCCTCCCAAGTAACACAGCCACCCTTTTACTCTTAATATAGCTATAGAACCTCTTGGAATTTTCTTTAATCTTACCTGCCAGATCCATATCAGACCCTCTTTCTGTCCTCCTGATTTCCCTCTTCAGTATTTTCTTACACTTTTTATAGTCGGAGTGATTCACTTGTCCCCGATTGCCTAAACCCAATGTATGCTTCCTTATTTTACCTGACCAGAGCCTCAATGTCCCTTGTCTGCCAGAGATCCCTAAATTTACCATTCTTTCCCTTCATCTTAACAGGAATATACTGCCCTTGGATTCTTGATATCACACTTTTAAAACCTCCCATTTGCCAGTCATTCCTTTCCCTTCAAACAAACTCACCGAATCGACATCTGCTAGATCCTGCCTAATGCCCACAAAAGTGGCCCTGCTCCAGTTTAGGGCCTTGACCTGTGGACCTGTCCTATCTTTTTCCAGAACTATTTTGAAACTATTGGTGCTCCCAATCGTGCTCCCTGACTGACACTTCAGTCACTTGCTCGACCTCATTTCTTAACTGTCTCATAGAAAGTGAGTCCAGGAATTGATAATGAAAAATAAGGAGCTGGGAGATGAATTGAACAAGTATTTTGCCTCGGTGTTCACAATAGAGGATACAGTTAAAACTCAGAAACAGCTGGAAATCAGAATAGTAATTAATTAATAATAATGAATAATAAAATACAGTGTAGAAGGAGGCCATTCAGCCCATCGAGCCTGCACTGACAACAATCCCATCCAGGCCCTATCCACATATTTACCTGTTAATCCCCCTGATACCAAGTGGCAATTTATCATGGCCAATCCGTCTAACCGGCACATCTTTGGACTGTGGAAGGAAACCGGAACACCCGGGGGAAACCCATAGACACGGGGAGAATGTAGAAACTCTGCACAGACAGTGACCCGAGGCTGGAATTGAACCCGGGTCCCTGGCGCTGTTAGGCAGCTGCACTAACCACTGTGCCACCGGGCCACATGTCAGTGCCATCGCCCGACTCCAGCCCAGTCTCAGCTCATCTGGAATCCTCACCCATTCCATTGTGACGTCACACCCTCACCCATTCCATTGTGACATCACACCCTCACCCATTCCATTGTGATGTCACACTCTCACCCATTCCATTGTGACGTCAGGGCTTCCCTCTCCGATCACAATCCCTGCCGGCCTCCCACATAAGAACATAAGAACATAAGAAATAGGAGCAGGAGTAGGCCATCTAGCCCCTCGAGCCTGCCCCGCCATTCAATAAGATCATGGCTGATCTGACGTGGATCAGTACCACTTACCCGCCTGATCCCCATAACCCTTAATTCCCTTACCGATCAGGAATCCATCCATCCGCGCTTTAAACATATTCAGCGAGGTAGCCTCCACCACCTCAGTGGGCAGAGAATTCCAGAGATTCACCACCCTCTGGGAGAAGAAGTTCCTCCTCAACTCTGTCTTAAACCGACCCCCCTTTATTTTGAGGCTGTGTCCTCTAGTTTTAACTTCCTTACTAAGTGGAAAGAATCTCTCCGCCTCCACCCTATCCAGCCCCCGCATTATCTTACAAGTCTCCATAAGATCCCCCCTCATCCTTCTAAACTCCAACGAGTACAAACCCAATCTCCTCAGCCTCTCCTCATAATCCAAACCCCTCATCTCCGGTATCAACCTGGTGAACCTTCTCTGCACTCCCTCCAATGCCAATATATCCTTCCTCATATAAGGGGACCAATACTGCACACAGTATTCCAGCTGCGGCCTCACCAATGCCCTGTACAGGTGCATCAAGACATCCCTGCTTTTATATTCCATCCCCTTCGCAATATAGGCCAACATCCCATTTGCCTTCTTGATCACCTGTTGTACCTGCAGACTGGGCTTTTGCGTCTCATGCACAAGGACCCCCAAGTCCCTTTGCACGGTAGCATGTTTTAATTTGTTTCCATTGAGATAGTAATCCCATTTGTTATTATTTCCTCCAAAGTGTATAACCTCGCATTTCTCAACGTTATACTCCATTTGCCATATCCTCGCCCACTCACTCAGCCTGTCCAAATCTCTCTGCAGATCTTCTCCGTCCTCCACACGATTCACTTTTCCACTTATCTTTGTGTCGTCTGCAAACTTCGTTACCCTACACTCCGTCCCCTCCTCCAGATCATCTATATAAATGGTAAATAGTTGCGGCCCGAGTACCGATCCCTGCGGCACGCCACTAGTTACCTTCCTCCAACCGGAAAAACACCCATTTATTCCGACTCTTTGCTTCCTGTCGGATAGCCAGTCCCCAATCCACTTTAACACACTACCCCCAACTCCGTGTGCCCTAATCTTCTTCAGTAGCCTTTTATGGGGCAGTCAGCCCGGGTCTAACACTACAAGCTGCCGCTCCATTTGGTACAAAGGGGGGGGACCGGGAAGTTCATTTCCGGGGTTTGGGTTTGAACAACATGTTTACAAAGTCTCTCCACCCACCCGCCACATTTATCATTCCCCGCACGCCGCCCTCTACCTCGTATTGATCTCGCTTCCAAACTAAAACCGTCCGTCTGCCACCCGGAGGAAACCCATGCAGACATGGGGAGAATGTGCAAATTCCACACAGACATTGACACGAGGGCAGAATTGAACCCAGGTCCCTGGCGCTATGTGGCAGCAGTGCTAACCATTGTGTCACCGTGCTACCCCAAAATTGTGGATTACTAATGTCTCATCAATGTTTTCACACTGATGAGAGACTGGGTTCAGGGGATCATTTCAACTCACTGTATACCTAGTTCACACAGGGGAGGGGCTGTTCACCTGCTTTGAGTTTGGGAAGATATTCACTGTTTCGAGGTCGGATTTGCGGTATCTAGTTTTGGGGTCATTGTGGGTAGTTTTCTCTGACTTACCGTTACCTGTTTAAAGATGAAGAAGGAGTTTTAAGAAGGAGACAACAGTAACTCTCATCCTGTTCAACATGAAACTAAACTCACTGTTAATTCCTCCTCAGTAACAATTTTAAACACAAAGTTTGCAGGCAGGATTGAAGCGGGGACTTTCTCCTGTAAAGTTGCAGTGATAATGAGTGCCCTCGGGAAATGAGTGTGAATCCCCCAGCCCCGGACAGAGGGGAACTGACCATCCATCTCTTGCTCTAATTCCACCACCCTCTGTCTCCTTCCAGCAAGCCAATTCTGTATTCAATTTTTGATTTGATTTATTATCACATGTATTAGTATACAGTGAAAAGTATTGTTTCTTGCACGGTGTACAAAGTATACCATTCATAGAGAAGGAAACGAGAGAGTGCAGAATGTAGTGTTAGTCATAGCTATGGTGCGGAGAAAGATCAACTTAGTGCAAGGTAGGTCCATTTATAACTCCATGGATCCCATGTGATCTAACCTTAACTGGCCAGTATACCATAGGTACCTTGTCAAAGGCCTTGCTGAAGTCCATGCAGACAACATCTACTGCACCGTCCTCATCTATTTTTTTTGATCACCCTTTCAAAAAGCTCTGTTAAATTTTTAAGACACAATTTCCCATGCATAAAGCGATGCTGACAATCTGTAATCAGCCTTTGTCTTTCCAAATGCATGTAGATCCTGTCTCTAAGACTACCCTCCAACAACTTACCCACCACTGACATTAGGATCACCAGTCTGTAGTTCCCTGGCTTTTCCCTGCTGCCTTTCTCAAATAACAGTGAAACATTTGCCTCTCTCCAGTCTTCTGGCACCTCACCCGTGGTTGTTGATGATACAAATATATACGCTAGGGGGTGCCACAATGTTTTCCCCAGCTTCCCACAATGTCCTGGGATGCGCTTGATCAGGTCCTTGAGATTTATCTACCTTTATGTGTTTTAAAACTTCCAGCACCTTGTCTTCTGTAAGGTTGGCGCCATTGAAGACATCACTATTTACATCCCTGAATTCCCAAGTTTTCATGTCTTTCTCCAGGGTAAATACTGATGAGAAATATTCCATTAGGATCTCACCCATCTCCTGTGGCTTCACACATAAATGACCTTGTTGATCTTTAAGGGGCCTATTCTCTCCCTAGTTACTCTTTTGCCCTGAATATACTTGTCGAATCTCTTTGGATTTTCTTTGACCTTATCTGCCAAAGCTATCTCATGTTCCCATTTTGCCTCCTGATTACCATTTTAAATGGACTTCTGCACTCCCGATACTCCTCAAGGGATTCACTTGGCCCCAGCTGCCTGTACCTGACATATGCTTCCTTCTTTTTATTGACCAGAATCTCAGTATCTCTCGTCATCGAGTGTTTCCTACTCCTGGCGGCTTTGTCCTTTACAGTAACAGGAAGGTGCTGGCCCTGAACTCTCGCTATCTCGCTTCTGAAAGCATCCCACATTCCAGACGTTCCTTGACCTGTGAACAGCCTTCCCCAATCAACTTGTGAAAGTTCCTGTACAATACCATCAAAATTGGCCAAGCCCCAATTTAGAACTTTAACTTGTGGACCAGACCTATCCTTTTCCATAACTATGTTAAAACTAATCGAATTATGGTCATTGATCCCAAAGTGCTCCCCAGTAACACTTCAGTCACATGCTGCTTTACATCCTGGTTACTTGTTCGTATGTATATTTCCTCAACTTCATATCACAACAAGGACATCAATTTGTCTCTTATCTTGGGGAAATCAACAATAAATAAACTTTGAAACTTCAAACTTTTACCCAACACACAGTCAAAACGCGGTTAGACTTAACACTATGAGAAAATATTAAACTCCAGTGCAGTCACAGGAATTATGAACATCATGAAAAGAATGAGCCCTGTCAGAATGAAAATAGTCCAGTCCAGGATGTGATTAACAGGAGCAATACTAGCAGAATCCAACCCTGCAATCACTCGTGAACTCGCTGGTGTCTCAGTAGGTGGTAGGACTGAGTAAATCCCTTCCCACACTGGGAGCAGATGAATGGCCTCTCTCCAGTGTGAATTCGCTGGTGTCTCAGCAGTTGGAATGACTGAATGAATCCTATCCCACACTCAGAGCAGATGAAAGGCTTCTCTGTAGAGTGAACACGCTGGTGTCTCAGGAGGAGAGCTGACTGAGTGAATCCCTTACCACAGATGAAACAGATGAATGGGTTCTCCGCAGAGTGAATTTGTTGATGTCTCTGCAAGCTGCACGACCGACTGAATCGCTTTCCACATTTAGTGCAAGAGAACGGCCTCGCCCCAGTGTGAACTCGCTGGTGTCGCAGGAGACTGAATGACCGAGTGAATCCCTTACCGCACACAGAACAGGAGAATGGGCTCTGACTACAGTGAATGTATTGGTGTCTCTGTAGATTCCTTGTACTTTTGAAGCTCTTACCACAGTCCAAACATTTAAAAAGTCTCTTATCAGTGTGAACAAGCTGATGAGAAGTGAGATTAGTTAAACTGGTGAATCCCTTCCCACACACAGAGCAGCTAAATGGTCTCTCCCCAGTGTGAACTTGCTGATGTACAGTGAGGTGAGATAACTGAGTGAATCCCATGCCACATTGGGAGCAGATGAACGGCCTCACCCCAGTGTGAACTCGCTGGTGTCTCAGCAGGGTGGATGTCCGAGCAAATCCTTTCCCACACTTGAAGCAGGTGAATGGTCTCTCCCCAGTGTGACCACGTCGATGAGTTTCCAGATCTGATGGGGATCTGATCACTTTACCACAGTCCCCACATTTCAGTGGCCTGTGTGTGATGTTGGCTCCAGTGTGAGTGCATCGATGATATTCCAGCCGGGATGGATAATTAAATCCCTTCCCACAGTCCCCACATTTCCACGGTTTCTCCATGGTGCTGGTGTCCTTGTGTCTCTCCAGGTTGCACGATCAGTTGAAGCTTCATCCACACACAGAACACATGTACAGTTTCTCCTCGCTGTGGATGGTGTGATGTTTTATCAGGCTGTGTAACTGGTTGAAGCTCTTTCCACAGTCAGTTCACTGGAACACTCTCATTCGGGTGTGTGTGTCTCGGTGCTTTTCCAGTCAGTGATGTTTGAAATCTTTTCCCACAGACAGAACAGACATTCTCCTCCTTCCACAGTGTAAGGTTGATGATATTCAAATCCTGACGAATCGAGTGATTCTGTTAAATCTTGATGTGATGTTTGCTTTTGTACTTTTTATCTGCAAATTCTCCCCTTCTAACACCCTGCAAAAGAAATTTAGGAAAATTATAACTAAGTCTGGATTAGAAGTTCTGAAAAGATAATTCTAGTTTTTCTGGAACATTTTATCCTCTTTTGTTCCCCCAAATCTGTAAATCCCCGTCCCACACACTCTCCCTCCTCCCAGGGCTGAAATCCAAACCCATCTCACCATCTCCACCATTTCTTTCCTCCACTCCCAGTTTTCTCCCTCCCTCTCCTCTGTCTGGGTGCAGATATCCACTCCATCTGATGAAGGAGCAGCGCTCCAAAAGCTAATGGCATTTGCTACCAAGTAAACCTGTTGGAATTTAACCTGGTGTTGTTAGAACTCTTACTGTGTTTACCCCAGACCAACGCTGGCATCTCCACATCATGGGTTCAGTTCTTCAGCTCCTGTCTGCAGACTGACAATAAAACCAATGGGTCTTATTGGGGGTGTTGGGGCCTCCAGCGGGTGTTTGTGAATCCTCCCCGCCCACCTCCCAGGGTTTCCTTCCTTCCCAGAGATCAGAGTCCTCATTGATTTGAGGCCAAAGTGTAACCTCTTATTTATTGTCCCCCTCCCCCATCCTCTGATGTGAACCATCCTCCAGTGGCTGAGCCAGGATGGGGCCGTTAACCTGGGCCTGTTCCCGGGAGGGAGGGAGGGAGAAGCCCCGCAGCTGCAAACCAGGGAGCTGACAGTGATTCTGAAGGGTTTGCGGATCCACAAAGTGTTTCCAAATCCTCCCAGCCACCGCCTAACGCTGACTCCGCTTCTCCGGGACAAACAAGCGCCAAGGACAGCAATGACACTGCGCATGCTCCACATCACAATGCCCGGGGACTGATTGACGGCAGCTCCGGACCAATAGGAAGAGGGGGCGGGGCTGGAGGACCGAGCGGGAGCGGCTGGTCCTCCAACCAATCAGGATGAATGAGGGGCGGGACCTGAAGCATGCGCAGTGCGGGTAATGGCGATGGACGGACGGTTTTAAGTCGGAACCAAGATCAATACCAGGTAGAGGGCGGCGCGCGGGGAGCGATGAACATGGCGGGTGGGTGGAGACCTTCCTAAACGTTCAAAGGCAAACCCCGGAAATGAACTTCCCGGTTCCCCCCGTTTGTGCCAAATGGAGCCGCAACTTGTCGTGTTGGGCCTGGGCTGACTGCCGCCATTGAGGCTGAGTGTGGAAGCCGGCAGGGAGTGAAGTCCGAACGTCTCAATAGAATTCATGACAGTTTCGCGTCACAATGGAGAGTGAGTGTGACGTCACAATGGAGAGTGAGTGTGACGTCACAACAGAATGGATAAGGGTGCCAGATGAGCTGAGACTGGGGCGGAGTCGGGCGATGTCACTGAGGTGGAAGGAGGCGGTCTTGATGATGATGTGGATATCATAGAATCATAGAATCACTACAGTGCAGATGGAGGTCATTCGGCCCATCGAGTCTGCACCGACCACAATCCCACCCAGGCCCTACCCCCACATATTTACCCACTAATCCCTCTAACCTATGCATCTCAGGACTCTAAGGGGCAATTTTTAACCTGGCCAATCAACCTAACCCGCACATCTTTGGACTGTGGGAGGAAACCGGAGCACCCGGAGGAAACCCACGCAGACACGAGGAGAATGTGCAAACTCCACACAGACAGTGACCCGAGCCGGGAATCGAACCCGGGACCCTGGAGCTGTGAAGCAGCAGTGCTAACCACTGTGCTACCGTGCCGCCCATATGATATGTGGCTGGAACCTCATCTTGGGGTGAAATATTTCACCAGGATTGTGAACAGCCTGGTTCAGCCTCAGACAGTTCCCAGGAAGAGGGATAGAGTTGCTGGTGAGGGAGTGGAGTTTGCAGTGGGGACTGAAGACAATGGGTTCAGAATTCCCAGTATTGATATGGAAAAAAATTCTCTTAGTCCTGGACGTCAGACAAGTCAGGATGGTGTGTGAGCTGGAGGGGAACTTGGAGGTGATGGTGTTCACGTCTACCTGCTATCTTAGTCCTTCTTAATGATGGAGGTTGAGGGTTTGGGAGATTCTGTCAAAGTTCTCATTGAGTTGTTGATGTATAAAATCCCTCTCCTTCACCCCTGACCTCTCCGACTTCTCTCTGTCTCCTCCCACAGTGCCCAGAGTCTTGTGTAGACCCAGCCTGGATGACAAGTTTCTTTTCGTGAAGGACATTAGTGAATCAGTTGGAACAAAAACAGAAAATGCTGGAGAAACTCAGCAGGTCTGACAGTGTCTGTGGAGAGAGAATAGAGCCAATGTTTTGAGTCTGGATGACACTTGTCGACAATGGGTCTTCCAGACTCAGAACGTTGGCCCCATTCTCTCTCTACAGATGCTGTCAGACCTAGAACCATAGAACCAAAAAAATTACAGCTCAGAAACAGGCCTTGTGGCCCTTCTTGTCTGTGCCGAACCATTTTTTGCCTAGTCCCACTGACCTGCACTTGGACCATATCCCTCCACACCCCTCTCATCCATGAACCCGTCCAAGTTTTTCTTAAATGTTAAAAGTGACCCCGCATTTACCACTTTATCCGGCAGCTCATTCCACACTCCCACCACTCTCTGCGTGAAGAAGCCCCCCCTAATATTCCCTTTAAACTTTTCTCCTTTCACCCTTCGCCCATGCCCTCTGGTTTTTTTCTCCCCCAGCCTCAGCGGAAAAAGCCTGCTTGCATTCACTCTATCTATACCCATCAAAATCTTATACACCTCTATCAAATCTCCCCTCAATCTTCTACGCTCCAGGGAATAAAGTCCCAACCGATTCAATCTCTCTCTGTAACTCAGCTTCTCAAGTCCCGGCAACATCCTTGTGAACCTTCTCTGCACTCTTTCAACCTTATTTACATCCTTCCTGGAACTGGGTGACCAAAACTGTACACAATACTCCAAATTCGGCCTCACCAATGCCTTATATAACCTTACCATAACACTCCAACTTTTATACTCGATACTCCGATTTATAAAGGCCAATGTACCAAAGGCACTCTTTACTACCCTGTCCACCTGTGACGTCACTTTTAGGGAATTCTGTACCTGTATTCCCAGATCCCTCTGTTCAACTGCACTCTTCAGAGTCCTACCATTTACATAGAACACAGAAAGCCACAGCACAAACAGGCCCTTCGGCCCACAAGTTGCGCTGATCATATCCCTACCTCTAGGCCTATCTATAGCCCTCAATCCCATTAAATCCCATGTACTCATCCAGAAGTCTCTTAAAAGACCCCAACGAGTTTGCCTCCACCACCACCGACGTCAGCCGATTCCACTCACCCACCACCCTCTGAGTGAAAAACTTACCCCTGACATCTCCTCTGTACCTACCCCCCAGCACCTTAAACCTGTGTCCTTCCAAAGTGCAATATCTCACACTTGTCTGCGTTAAATTCCATTTGCCATTTTTCAGCCCATTTTTCTAGTTGGTCCAAATCCCTCTGCAAGCTTTGAAAATCTTCCTCACTGTCCACTACACCTCCAATCTTTGTATCATCAGCAAACTTGCTGATCCAATTTACCACATTATCATCCAGATCATTGATGTAGATGACAAACAACAATGGACCCAACACCGATCCCTGCGGCACAGGCCTCCACTCAGAGAAGCAATTCTCCACAACCACTCTCTGGCTTCTTCCATTGAGCCAGTGTCTAATCCAATTTACTACCGCCCCATGTATACCTAGCGACTGAACCTTCCTAACTAACCTCCCATGAGGGACCTTGTCAAAGGCCTTGCTGAAATCCAGGTAGACAACATCCATCGCCTTCCCTTCATCCACTTTCCTGGTAACCTCCTCGAAAAACTCTAATAGATTGGTCAAATATGACCTACCACGCACAAAGCCATGTTGACTCTCCCTAATAAGTCCCTGTCTATCCAAATATTTGTAGATCCTATCCCTTATCACACCTTCCAATAACTTGCCCACCACCGACGTCAAACTTACTGGCCTATAATTTCCCGGATTTCTTTTGGAACCTTTTTTAAACAACGGAACAACATGAGCCACCCTCCAATCATCCGGCACCTCCCCCGTGAATACTGACATTTTAAATATGTCTGCCAGGGCCCCTGCAAGTTCAACACTAGCTTCCCTCAAGGTCCGTCGGAATACCCTGTCCGGTCCTGGGGATTTATCCACTCTGATTTGCCTCAAGACAGCGAGCACCTCCTCCCCTTTAACCTGTAAAGGTTCCATGACCTTCCTACCAGTTTGCCCTATTTCCGTAGACTCCATGCCCGTTTCCTCAGTAAATACGGATGCAAAAAAACCATTTCGTATCTCCCCCATCTCTTTTGGTTCCATACACAGTCTACCACTCTGGTCTTCAAGAGGACCAATTTTATCCCTCACTATCCTTTTGCTCCGAACATACCTATAGAAGCTCTTTGGATTTTCCTTCACTCTGTCTGCCAAAGCAACCTCATGTCTTCTTTTAGCCCTCCTGATTTCTCTCTTAAGTAGCTTCTTGCACTTTTTATACTCCTCAAGCATCTGACCTGTTCCTTGCTGCCTGTACATTTCATACAACTCTCTCTTCCTCTTAATCAGTGTTACAATCTCCCTCGAGAACCAAGGTTCCTTATTCCTATTTACTTTGCTTTTAATCCTGACAGGAATATACAAACTCTGCACTCTCAAAATTTCTCCTTTGAAGGCCTCCCACTTTCCATTTACATCCTTACCAGAGAACAGCCTGGGCCAATCCACACTTCCCAGATCCCTTCTCATTTCATCAAATTTGGCCTTTTTCCAGTTCAGAACTTCAACCCGAGGACCAGATCTATCCTTATCCACGATCAGGTTGAAACTAATGGCATTATGATCACTGGATCCAAAGTGTTCCCTCACACTTCCATCCATCACCTGCCCTAACTCATTTTCCAATAGGAGATCCAATATCGCATCCTCTGTAGTTGGCATCTCTATATACTGATGTAGAAAATTCTCCTGAACACATTTTACAAACTCTACCCCGTCTAAACCTTTAACAGTATGCGAGTCCCAATCTATATGTGGAAAATTAAAATCCCCTACTATCACAACTTTGTGTTTCTTGCAGTTGTCAGCTATCTCTCCGCTGATTTGCTCCTCCAATTCTCGCTGATTATTGGGTGGTCTATAATACAACCCCATTAATGTGGTCATATCTTTCTTGTTTCTCAGCTCCACCCGTAGGGCCTCTGTAGACAAGCTCCCTAATCTATCCTGCCTGAGAACCGCTGTAACATTTTCTCTGACCAACAATGCCACCCCCCACCTTTTATCCCTCCGCCTCTATCCCGCCTGAAACATTGGAACCCTGGAACATTGAGCTGCCAGTCCTGCCCCTCCTGTAGCCAAGTTTCACTAATGGCTATAATGTCATATTTCCATGTGTCTATCCACGCCTTCAGCTCATCTGCCTGCCCCACAATACTCCTGGCATTGAAATAGACACACCTCAAAAGATTATTTCCACCACACTCTACCCTTCCATTTGTGATTTTGCTTGAACTAACCTGTCTTTTTACCCCTGCTCCACTATCTGCTCTGGCACTCTGGTTCCCATCCCCCTGCAAATCTAGTTTAAATGCTCCCCAATAACACTAGCAAATCTCCCTGCAAGTATATTGGTCCCCTTGTAGTTTAGGTGTAACCCGTCTCTCTTGTACAGGTCCCACCTGCCCCAGAAGAGGTCCCAATGATCCAAGAATTGGAAACCCTGCCCCCTGCACCAGTTCCTCAGCCACGTGTTCATCCGCCCAAGCATCCTACTCCTACCCTCACTGGCATGTGGCTCAGGTAGCAATCCTGAGATTACTACCCTCGGGGTCCTGCTTTTTAACTTCCTTCCAATCTCTTTGTACTCACTCTTTAGGACCTCCTCACTCTTCCTTCCCACGTCATTGGTACCGACATGTACCACGACATCTGGCTGATCACCTTCCCACTTTAGAACGCTGTGCACGCGATCAGAGACATCGCTGACCTTTGCACCTGGGAGGCAACAAACCATGCGGGAGTCTCTGTCCCGACCACAGAACCTCCTGTCTGTACCTCTGACCATTGAGTCCCCTATCACTACTGCTCTCCTCTTCTTCATCCCATCCTTTTGCGCTGTAGAACCAGACTCAGTATCAGAGTTCCGGCTGTTGCAGCTTGTCCCAGGTAAAGCATCTCTCACAACAGTATCCAATTCAGTATACCTGTTGTGGAGGGGTATGTCCACTGGGGAACACTGCTCTGCCTGTCCTTTCACATTTCCATTTCCTCTCCTTACAGTAACCCAATTTCCTGTGCTCTGCTGCTTAGGTGTAACTACCTCCCTAAAGCTACTGTCTATAAACTCCTCATTCTCCCGAATTAGATGGAGGTCATCAAGCTCCTTCTCCAGTTCCCTAACACGCTTTGCTAGCAGCTGCAGCTGGATGCACCTGCTGAGTTTCTCCAGCATTTTCTGTTTTTGTTTCAGATTCCAGCATCCGCAGTATTTTGCTTTTATCTTAGTGAATCAGTTGGGTTTTTCATGACAATCCAACAGCTTTCATAGTCACTTTTCCCTAGTGCTGGCCCCAGATTCATTCAGCTCAATTTCACAACCATTGTATTTTTATGGGTTCCCTTACTCTTTTCTTTCTGTTTCAATCAATTTCACAGGGTTTTAGAAGATGAGGATTTAAACAATACATCAGAACCTGATGGAATCGGCCAATTTATTGTAACCTGAATATCATTGTATTTTGAACATGGAAGAAAATAGCACCGTTCACAGTGGAGAGAAACTGTACATATGTTCTCTGTGTGGACAAGACTTCAACCAATCATCTGGCCTTTCGGAACATAATTGCAGTCACAACAGGGAGATGGCATGGAAATGTAGAGACTGTGGGAAGGAATTCAATTACCCATCCCTGCTGGAAACTCATCGGCGCAGTCACACTGGGGAGAGACCATTCACCTGCTCCCAGTGTGGGAAGGGTTTTGCTCACCCATCCACCCTAGTAAAACACCAGCGAATTCACACTGGGGAGAGACCATTCACCTGCTCCCAGTGCGGGAAGCGATTTGCTTACTCATCCAATCTGCTGAAACATCAGCGAATGCACACTGGAGAGAGACCTTTCACCTGCTCTGTGTGTGGGAAGGGATTCACTCAGTCATCCAACCTTGCATTACACAAGCAAATTCACACTGAGGAGAAGCCGTTCACCTGCTCCCAATGTGGGAAGGGATTCAGTCGGTCATCAAATTTGCTGACACACCAGACTGTTCACACTGGGGAGAGGCCGTTCACCTGTTCCCAGTGTGGGAAGGGATTTGCTCACTCACACACACTGCGGACGCACCAGCGAATTCACACTGGGGAAAGACCATACACCTGCTCTGTATGTGGGAAGGGATTCAATCAGTCATCCAACCTAGCAATACACAAGGAAGGGCACACCGGGGAGAGACCATTCACCTGCTCGCAGTGTGGGAAGGGATTTGCTCATTCAGCCAATCTGCTGAAACACCAGAGAGTTCACACTGGGGAGAGGCCATTCATTTGCTCCGTTTGTGGGAAAGGTTTTGCTCGCTCATCCAACCTGCGGTTACACCAGCGAGTTCACACTGGGGAGAGACCTTTCATCTGTTCCACATGTGGGAAGGGATTCACTCAGTCATCCACTCTGCAGACACACCAGCGAGTTCACAAGTAACTATTGTGATGGGATTTTTCTGTTAATCATATTCGTTGAATGATTCAACCTCTGCTGAGACATCGCAGCAGTCACTCCGATTAGATTTATTATCTGCTCCGACTCTTGGGGATAACCAAATCATTTGAGATTAAGTACATACAAATTGAGGGCATTGATTGGATGATTATGAATGCAAATAAAGAGACATGTACTGACATAGTGTGAAGTTCAGAGAGAAATACCTGTGAAGTTTCACTCTAAATAAATCTGTACCAAATAAAGATTGGCTCCAACTTCTTCCTTCACCATAAGCTGTCAGGATTGTAACATGGTCAGAGGGAATATTTTCTAATGGTGGAGATTGGAAGCTAAAGGGAAATATTTTTCAGACAGAAGTTTTGCAATCCCAACAGCTTTTGTGAGAAATGGCTGAAAGTGAGTGGGAATTGTCAGGGTCTGATTACCCGCTGCTGCTCTCAGAGTCTGAACCATGTGAAAGTGGAGATGTGGATACTGGTTACATCCCTACCAAGGGGGAAACAAGGTCTGGCCTTGGCATTGTCACTTCCCAGCAAAAGGAAAATCAGAAGCAAAGTATTTTGTGAGCTGGATGTCCGTCAGTTAGACACTGATAAAGATTTGGACACTGATAAAGATTTGGATCTTCTGTTTGGGTTCAATGATGAGATTGACAAGATAGATGATCTACTGAATGGTTATGAAACATGGTTAGACTTTGACAGCTTTTGTAGGGGGTGAAAGCAGCTATAGCAGATCTGGATATCACAACAAAAGACAGATTGGAACAGCATTAATAAACAAATGAACCCCGGGAATGACTGGGGAACAATTAGCAAGTGCTTCAGGTCTGACTCAAAATATCATCATGTGATGAACTTCCCAAAGTGGAAAATTAGGGATTTTGCAGTGAGACACAACACAGAGAATTCTGAGAAATTAGAGATAGCATTAGATCCAAGATAGAGACATACAATTTGGCCAAGGAAAACAACAGACCTGATGATTGGGAGCAGTTTAGAATTCAGCAACAGAGGACCAAGGAATTGATTAAGAAGAGGAAAATGGAATATGAGAGTAAGCTTGCAGGGAACATAAAAACTGACTGTAAAAATTTCTACTGGTGTATGAAGAGAGAAAGATTGATGAAGACAAATGTCATTTACAGTCAGAAACAGGAGAATTTATAATGGAGAACAAAGAAATGGCTGACCAACTGACTACATACTTTGGTTCTGTCTTCACAAAGGAGGACACAAAAATGTTGGGGAACACAGGGTTTAGTGAGAGGAAGGAATTGAAGGAGATCAGTATTAGTCGAGGATTAGTGTTGGGGAAACTGATGGGATTAAAGGCCTATAAATCTTCAGGACTTGATCATTTGCATCCCAGAGTACATGAGGAAGATGCCTGAGAAATAGTGGATTAATTGGTGGTCAACTTCCAAGATTCTATAAACTCTGGAACAGTTCCTACAGGTTGGAGGATAGCTAATGTAGCCCCACTATTTAAAAAGGGAGGGTAGGGAGAAAGTAAGGAATTATAGACCAGTAAGCCTGACACTGTTAGTGGGGAATATTCAAGAATCAATTTTCAAGGATTTTATAGCAAAACACTTGAAAAACAGTGGCAGGATCGCACAGAAAGGGAAATTGTGCTTGACAAAACTATTAGAATTCTTTGAGGATATCACTAGTCGAGTTGATGAGGGGGAGCCAGTGGATGTGGTTTATTTCGACTTTCAGAAGAATTCCGACAAAGTCAAAAAAGATTAACGTGTAAAATTAAAGCACATGGGATTGGGGCAGTATGTTGAGATGGATAGAAAACTAGTTGGCAGACAGGAAACAAAGAGTAGGGATAAATGGGTCTTTTTCCAAATGGCAGGAAGTGACTAATAGGGTACTGAAGGGATCAGAGCTGAGACCCCAGCTATTTACTACATATATATTATTGATTTAAATGAGGGAACTAAAGGCAATATCTCCATATTTGCTAATGACACAAAGCAAGGTGGGAGGGTGAGCTGTGAGGAGGATGCAGCAATCCTTCAGTGTAATTTGACAAGTTGAGTGAGTGGGCAAATGATTGGCAGATGCAGTATAATTTGGATAAATGTGAGGTCATCCACTTTGGGAGCAAAAACGGGAAGACAGATTACTATCTGAATAGCCAAGAAGTAGGAGGAGGAAATATGCAACAAGACCTGGGTGTCCTCGTACACTCATCACTGAAGGTAAGCATGCAGGTGTAAAAGACAGTAAAAAAGGCAAATGGTATGTTGGAAAAAAAACTCAACAGGTCAGGCAGCATCTGTGCAGAGAGAGAAACACAGTTAACATTTCAAGTCTGTGACCTTTCACCAGAACTGGGAAAAGTTAGAAATGTAACAGGTTTGGAGAAAGGGGCGGGTGGAAGACAGGAGAGATCGAATGAGAGAAAAGTGAATCCCCCCAGAGCCAAAGGGAATGGAGATGGAGCGAGAAAAGAAACAGAAGCTGTGCCTGGAGCAGGGGGGCTGCTGACTGAAAGAAAGAAAAATGAAACAATCGAAGACAAAGAAACAGAACGGGCTGAGAGTTCACTCTCTGAAACTGCTGGACTGAATGTTGAGTCCAGAAGGCAGTAAAGTGTGGAGGGGGTGGGTGAGTGGAAGGATCTTCTCCTGGACCTGCTCTAGACCCTGGTTAAAACAGTAATCTGTAGATCCAGGATCGGAGGGGCTGAATGGGGAGGCAGGGGTCACTCTGGCTGCCGACTGATCTTCTGTGACCTTGTCTGTGCCCAGGTGGCCCTGGGGAGGGGAATTCTATTGGTACTTTGTTGCCGATTTTGGTCTTTTTGTTTGATTGAACCACATGTTTGGGTGAAGGAGAGGAAAGAATGTTCCGAGAAAGTGGAATTGTCTGTTCTGAATTTGTATCCTGCGCTGATAGTTGATGTCAGTGTCACTATCTCACTCACCATTTCTACCCCTCTTCAACTAAAGAACAGACATTCGGACTCGAACATTAACTCTGTTTCTCTCTCCACAGAAACTGCCAGGCCTGCTGAGTTTTTCCAATTTTCTGTTTTTATTTCAGATTATCAGCATCTGCAAAATTTTGCTATTATCTCAATAGCCGCACTTAAGATCCCAGGATTAAGTCCATCGGGACCCGGTCTCTCCCCAGTGTGAACTCACTGGGGTACAGTGAGTTGAGATGATCCCCTGAACCCAGGCTCACAGTAAAAGCATCTGAATGTCTCTCATCAGTGTGAATACGCTGGTGAGACATCAGTTCTTCACTACTTTTATAGCAGTTCCCGCAGTCTGGGCATTTGTAAGGTCTCTCCCCAGTGTGAAACCAGAGTGTTTGCAGTGTGGATGATTGAGTGAATCCCTTCGGTTAGAGTCCTGGACCAGAACCTCTAAATTACATTAGAAAATTAGAGTAGACCCCAACAATTTTTCTATTTTGGCATAAGTGTGAGGATAGAATGCTTCACTCCAGGAATGATTCCACTGACAAATTAGGGATTTTTCATGGTAAAATAAACGTTTTTAAATAAAAGTTCAAATATAATTCCAACAAATGAAACAGTTTGACTATTAACAGTTGAATAATATTTAAAAGTGAAAGGAAAGAACTTTAATTTCTAACTTATCACAATTTCAGTTCCAAATAAGCAACATTCCTCTTACCAATGTAAATCCCACTTTAAATAGTTAGCAACTATAAATATACTTGCTATAATGAGTATAGACTGCCTTGAAACTTCCAGAGAGATGACAAGTCTCAGAGTAGCTTGTAGAAAACCTCTATCAACAAAGAATCCTCGTTGAGCTTCCAGCTCTGACGGATAACTGAAACTCTCCTCACAGTCTCCACATTTTCACGGTTTCTCCCTAATTTGAAATCCAGTCACAACAGTTACTTGTGAGTTCGCTGGTGTGTCAGAAGATTCAATGAGGTAGCATATCCCTTCCCACACTACAAACAGGTGAATGGTCTCTCCCCACTGTGAACCCACTGATGTATTGCTAGTTTAGATGACTGATTGAATCGCTTCCTAAACACATAACAGATGAATGGCCTGTCCTCTGTGTGGATTCGCTGGTGTATTGCTAGGTTGGATGAGTGATTGAATCCTTTCCCACACACAGAGCAGATGAATGACTTCTCCCAGTGTGAACTCGCTGGTGTGTCAGGAGAGTTGATAACCGACTGAATCCTTTCCCACACACAGAGCAGGTGAATGGCCTTTCCCCAGTGTGAATTCACTGGTGTGTGAACAAAGTGGCTGACTGAACAAATCCCTTTCCACACTGGGAACAGGTGAATGGCCTCTCCCCAGTGTGAACTTGCTGGTGTTTCAACAAATTGGTTAAGTCAGCAAATCCCTTCCCACACAGGGAGCAAGTGAATGGCTTCTCCTGAGTGTGAGTTTGTACTGTATCAACAGAGTGGATGAGTGAGCGAATCTCATCCCACATTCAGAGCAGGTGAACGGTTTCTCCCCAGTGTTGAACTTGCTGGTGTGTTGCGAGGTTGGATGACTAATTGAATCCTTTCCCACATTGGGAGCAGGTGAATGGCCTCTCCTCAGCATGAGTCCTCTGGTGTATATGAAAGCTGGATAACTGAGTGAATCCCTTCCCACACTGGGAACAGGTGAATGGCCTCTCCCCAGTGTGACTACGTCGATGAATTTCCAGCAGGGATGGGTAATTGAATTCCTTCCCACAATCCTCACATGCTATTTTCCTGTTGTGACTGCAACTATGTTCCTCAAGGCCAGATGATTCTCCACACAAAGAACACGTGTACATTTTCTCTCCACTGTGAATGGCGCTTTTTTCTTCCATGTTCAAAATACAATGATATTCAGGTTACAATAAATTGGCCGACTCCATCAGGTTCTGATGTCATGTTTGGTTTCAGTTTCTCAACTGCAAATCCCCCTCTTCTAAAACAGTGCAAAATTGATTTAAAACAGAAAACAGAGTGAAAAAGAACCCACAAAAACGCAAAGGTGGGTTGTGAATTTGAGTTGAATGAATCTGGTAATCTGGTAATTTGTGGGGTCAGCGTGAGGAAAAGGTAACCATGAAAGCTGCTGAATTGTCATAAAAACACAACTGGTTTATTGATGTCCTTCAGGGAAGGGACCCTGCCACACAGTCTGGGTCTACACAAGACCCACTGTGGCACTGTGGGAGGAGACAGAGAGAAGTAGGAGTGGCTGGGGTGAAAAAGAGGGATTTAAACATCTGCATCTTGACAAGAACTTTGACAGAATCTCCTAAACCCTCAACCTCCAGCATCTAGAAGGACCAAGGTAGCAGGTGGATATAAACACCATCACCTCCAAGTTCCTCCAACTCACACACCATCCTGACTTATCTGACTTCCAGTACTAAAAGAACAGAAATTTCTTTTGTATAAATACTGGGAAAACTGAACCCATTGTCTTCAGTCTGAATACAAACTCCACTCCCTCACCAGCAACTGAAAGATGTGCTGGTTAAAAAAGTGCATTGACCCGAACAGGCGTCGGAGTGTGGCGACTAGGGGAATTTCACAGGAACTTCATTGCAATGTTAATGTAAGCCTTACTTGCGACTAATAAATAATCTTTTTTTAAAAACTCTCTCCCTCTTCCTGGGAACTGTCTGAGGCTGAACAAGGCTGTTCACAACCATGGTGAAATATTTCACCCCAAGATGAGCTTCCAGCCACATATCCACATCATCGTCAAGACCGCTTTGTTCCTCCTCAGTGACATTGCACAACTCCACCCCAGTCTCAGATTATCTGGCACTCTCACCCCATTCCATTGTGACGTGAAACTCAGGGGAATGGGAATATAGAGAGGGGATGGGACTGACTGAATTGCTCTACAGAGAGTTGGCATGGATCTGTATTGCCAAACTGATCCATTCTATGTTGTAATGTCTCCATCACTGGAAATAAATAAAGTAGCCACATTGCTATATATTTCAAGACAAGAAATAAGGGATCATAAATAACGTAGTAGATGCAATATAACTACATTATACATATCTCTGTACCATACAAATTTTCTGTTCATTTAAATGTTAGCTTTCTCCTGGGAAAACTCCCTCTTTAATTGTGAACATTGGGTAAGAGGCCATCCTATTAGCCACATAAATAAATGTGTCAAACTGAGGGGGCTAAAGGATGTCAATATCTTTGAGAGAGAAAGAAAAAGATACCTGGGCCGAGTCCTGCTCCTAATTCCGATGTTCGTCTGTAAGCTTTCCAGAGTCTGCAGCCTTCCTGGATTCACTTCCTTTCCCTTCAGTTGCTGCAAGTCCCCAATTTCCCCCAGAATGAGGAAAGAAATGGAAAGGGGGAAACATTGATTACCTCCCAGATGTTGTCCAGAGGAGGGAGTTTCAGTCGGAAGCTCATTGGACAATTTCCGTATTCTGACGTCACAATGGAGGCGTGCCTGAATAGCCAATAAGAATCACACTGCTACGCGGTGACGTCTCCGGGTTCCAGTGCGCAGGCCCGGGCGCGCGGACCCGGGAGCCCCGCCCCCACCCATTGTTCCCTCCCCCGACACACATCGAGCCAAGGTTTCCAGGCAACCGGCTGACGGCTCCGGCCAGAGCGAGAAGCCGCTCTGTGATCTCCCCCTCCCCCCGGCCCGGGACTGCGCATGTCTAATGGAGAGGGGAAGTTGCGAATGTTCCGGGGGAGAGCCCACCCTCTGACGTTCATGCTGAATTGTTGACCCATGGGAAGAGTTGGAGGACCGGAAGGACTGTGGCCCTCCAGACAATCCAGGGCGCGGGCTTTGTGACAATGCAGGTTGAACTTCACACAGACTGAAATTTCCTCCTGTCTCCTTAAAAGAGGCCAAAATCTGTGAGTAAAATACTTTCTTTTCTTCCCCTTTCCATTTCTTTTCTCATTCTGGGGAAAATTGGGGACTTGCAGCAACTGAAGGGAAAGGAAGTGAATCCAGGGAGGCTGTAGACTCTGGAAAGATTGGCCCAGGTCTGTCAATCAGCCTCTTCAGGAAAACTGGGAGGGTGAATCTTAGATCCAGCAGAATGAGAATGGAGGGAGAGTTCTTTTTTCTTCATTCGTGAGACATAGGCATCACTGGCTGGCCAGCATTTATTGCCCATCCTTCATTGCCCTTGAACTGATTGGTTCACTGGGCTGTTTCAGAGGGCAGTTGCGAACCAACACATTTCTGTGGCTTTGGTGTCACATGTAGGCCAGGCCAGGTGAGGGTGGCAGATTTCCTTCCCTAAAGGGCATTAGTGAACCAGATGGGGTTTTCCGACAATCGACAATGGTTTCACAATCATCAATAGATTCTTAATTCCACATTTTTTTTATTGAATTCAAATTCTACCGTCTGCTGTGGTGGGATTCGAACCTGGGTCCCCAGAACATTAGCTGAGTTTTGGATGAATAATCTAGCAATAATACCACTCGGGCATTGCCTCCCAATGTGTGCGAATGAAATTTACAGATTTTGGGGAATGAGAGAGGAAAAAATGCTCCAGAGAAACTAGAATTGTCTGTTCTGAATTTCTATCCTGTACTAACGCTGATTACTTTTGTCAACTTCTTTTACAGGTGTTAGAAGTGGGGATTTAAGCCAGAAATCTCAAATCAAACGTCGCATCAGGATCTGAAAGATTCAGTTGATTCATTGCAAAGTGAACATCAGTGGCCTCTGAATCTAGATGGAGAAATAATTGTCTGCTCTATCAGCTTCAGCAGTTATTAACTATCAGTGTGACGAGAAAAGCATCAACACACACACTCTGAACTGAGTGTTCCAGTTTTAACCAGTTACACAGCTTGAAAAAACATTCCCATTTGGAGCCGGGTGTCCTGTGTGCAGAAACCTAATTTGATTGTTGAACATGGAGAGACACAAGGACACCTGCACCACGGAGAAACCATGGAAATGTGAGGACTGCGGAAAGAGATTCATAACCCCCTCAAAACTAGAAACTCATCGGCGCATTCACACTGGGGAGCGGCCGTTTACCTGCTCTGACTGTGGGCAGGGATTCACAAATTCATCTCACCTGCTGACACACCAGCGAATTCACACAAAGGAAAGGCCATTCACCTGCACTGCATGTGGGAAAGGTTTCAAACATTCATCCACCCTGAAGATACATCAGCGCGTTCACTCTGGGGAGAGGCCATTTGTTTGCTCTGAGTGTGGGAAGGGATTCACTCAGTTATCCAACCTGCAGACACACCAGCGAATTCACACTGGGGAGAGGCCATTCAGCTGCTCTGAGTGTGGGAAGAGATTCAATCAGTTCTCCGATCTGCTGACACACCAGCGAGCTCACACTGGGGAGAGGCCGTTTACCTGCTCTCAGTGTGGGAAGGGATTCACTCAGTCATCCAACCTGCAGACACACCAGCGAGTTCATACTGAGCAGAAACAATTCAGCTGCTCTCACTGCGCAAGAAAGTTCAGATGGTTATCCAACCTGATACGACACCGACAGGTTCACACCGAGGAGAGGTCATTCATCTGTTCTGACTGTGGGAAGGGATTCAAAAATTCAACCCATCTGCTGACACACCACCGAATTCACACTGAGGAGAGGCCGTTCATCTGCACAGTGTGTGCGAAGAAATTCAAAGATTCATCCACTCTGCAAAAACACCAGCGAGTTCACACTGGGGAGAGACCATTTCCCTGCTCTGATTGTGGGAAGCAGTTCCGAGATTTGTCCAACCTGAGAAGACACCAGCGAGTCCACACTGGGGAAAGACCATTCGCCTGCTCTGACTGTGGGAAAGAATTCACTCAGTTATCTACCCTGGTGAGACACCAGCGAGTTCATAATTGATGACAGTGGTTGGATTCTACTGTTATTGCTGCTGTTAATCACACCCAGGACAGAACCATGTTCACTCTGACTGTTTGTGAAGTGGGAGGATCGGAGGGTTTCTTTCTGCTGAACTGGCCGGTCTCACAACTTTGCTTCCAGTGGGCTGATGCTGTTTGAGCCTGGGAGAGCACATCTCCACTGAAACGATCCACAAAAGTTGATGAAGGACATTTATTTTATCCTGGGTAGTAAATAGTGTTTTTTCTATACTACAGGTAGATACATTTGTCTCTGTTCCATTGAGTCTACAGCACAGGGCCAGGCCTGTCGGCTCAATTGGTCTATGTCAGTATTTATGCTCCACATGAGCCTCCACCCACCCCTCTTCATCTCCCCCCATCAGCATATCCTTCTATTCCTCTCTCCCTCATGTATGTGTCTAGCTTCCCCTTCAATGTGTTCATGCTGTTCACCTCAACCACTCGCTGTGATAGTGAGTTCCACATTCTCACCACTCGCTGGGTAAAGAGGTTTCTCCTGAAATACCTATTGGATTATTGAACCCCTTCATAAGCTTAAAGAGTTGCATCAGGTCACCCTTCAGTCTTCTCTGTCCTCGAGAAAAACAGCCCTAGCCTTTCCTGAGGGTCAAAGGGTATGTTGCTGGTCTGGAGGATTTAAGGTACAAGAAGAGGTTGGACAAGTTCAGATTGTTTTCACTGGAAAGACGGATGCTGAGGAGTGACCTCCACAAAACTATGAGAAGCAAATGTAGGGTGGATTGTCAGAGGCTTTTCCCCAGAGGAGAAGGGTCGACTACAAGTGGGCACAAGGTGAGAGGTGATAAGGTTCGGGGAAACATGTGGGGAAAGTTTTCACATACATTTTGAAAAGGGATGAGGTCCTGAAGAGTGAATTTAGAGAGTTAGGCAGCAGACTAAAGTGCAGGACCTCAAAGGTAGTAATTTCTGGACTACTGTCGGTGCCACGTGTTAGTGAGAGTAGGAATAGGAAGATGAGGCTGATGAATGTGTGGCTTGAGAGCTGGTGCAGGTGGGCAGGGATTTAGATTTGTGGATCATTGGGATCTCTTCTGGGGAAGGGGTGACCTGTTCAAGAGGGACGGGTTACACCTGAACCTGGAGGGGGACTAACATCCTGGCGCGGAGATTTGCAAGAGCCACTCTGGAGGGTTTAAACTAGTTTGGCGGGGGGGGGGGGGGGGGGGGGGGGGGCTGCTGTGGGACCCAAAGCAATAGGAAGACAGAAGAGAAGGTTGAGGACAGAAGTTAAAGAGAGCACATTAAATAGTAAAGACAGTGTCAGTAATCCTAGTACTGGACAGGTCTGGCAAAAGCAGAGCAGAGAGCAAGGGAGGTCCAGATTAAACTGGACTTATTTCAATGCAAGAGGCCTGACAGGCAAGGCAGATGAACTCAGGACATGGATGGGTACATGGGACTGGGATATTATAGCTATTACTGAAACATGGCTGAGGGAGGGACAGGACTGGCAGCTCAATGTTTCAGGGTACAGATGCTAGAGGAAAGATAGATCAGGAGGTGAAAGAGGAGGGGGAGCTGCACTTTTGATGAGGGAAAACACCACAGCAGTATTGAGAGGGGATATATCCGAGGGTTCACCCACTGAGTCTGTATGGGGAGAATTGAGTAATAAGAAGGGGGAAATCACTTTGATAGGATTGTACTATAGGCCCCCAAATAGTCGGTGGGAAATTGAGGAGCAAATATGTAAGGAGATTACAGATAGCTCCAAAAAATAGGATGGTAATAGTCGGAGTTTTTAACTTTCCCAACATTGACTGGGACAGCCATTGTATTAGAGGGTTGGATGGAGAGAAATTTGTTGAGTGTATTCAGGAGGAATTTCTCATTCAGTATGTGGATGGTCTGACTAGAGAGGGGCAAAACTTGACCTCCTTTTGGGAAATAAGGAAGGGCAGGTGGCAGAAGTGTTAGTGAGGGATCACTTTGGGACCAGTGACCATTAGTTTTAAGATAGCTATAGAGAACGGTAGGTCAGGCCCAAAGGTTAAAATTCTAAATTGGGGCAAGGCCAATTTTGATGGTATCAGGCAGGAACTTTCAAAAGTTAATTGGGGGAGTCTGTGGGAAGGCAAAGGGACGTCTGGTAAGTGGCACTCTTTCAAAAGTGTGTTAACCAGTGTTCAGGATAAGCACATTCCTCTTAGAGTGAAGGGTAAGGCTGGTAGAAGTAGGGAACCCTGGATGACTTGGGATATTGAGGCCCTGGTCAAGAAGAAGGAGGAGGCACATGACATGCATAGGCAGCTGGGATCAAGTGGATCCCTTGAAGAGTATAGACGGTGTAGGAGTAGAGTTAAGAGAGAAATCAGGAAGGCAAAAAGGAGACATGAGATTGCTTGGGCCGATAAGACCATAAGACCATAAGACATAGGAGCGGAAGTAAGGCCATTCGGCCCATCGAGTCCACTCCACCAGATAAGGCAAAGGATAATCCAGAGATTCTACAAATGCAGAGTATAGAGAGTAGGGTCTTTAAAGGATCAACAAGGTCATCTATGTGCGGACCCACAAGAGGTGTGTGAGATCCTAAATGAATATTTCTCATCAGTATTTACTGTTGAGGCATGGATGTTGGGGAACTTGGGAAAATAAATAGTGATGTCTTGAGAAGTGTGCACATAACAGAGAAGGATGTGCTCGAAGTTTTAAAGCGCATCAAGGTAGATAAATCCCCGGGACCTGATGAAGTGTGTCCCAGGACGTTGTGGGAGGCTAGGGAGGAAATTGCGAGTCCCCTAGCAGAGATATTTGAATTGACATCCACAGGTGAGGTGCCTGAAGATTGGAGGGTGGCAAATGTTGTGCCTTTGTTTAGAAAGGGCTGCAGGAAAAAGCCTGGGAACTACAGGCTGGTGAGCCTCACATCTGTAGTGGGTACGCTGGTCGAAGGTATTCTGGGAGACAGGATGTACAGGCATTTAGAGAGGCAAGGACTGATCAGGGACAGTCAGCATGGCTTTGTGAGTGGAAAATCATGTCTCAGAAGTTTGATTGAGTTTTTTGAAGGGGTAACCAAGAAGGTAGATGAGGGCAGTGCAGTTGATGTTGTCTACATGGACTTTAGCAAGGCCTTTGACAAGGTACCGCATGATAGGTTGTTGCATAAGATTAAATCTCACGGGATCCAGGGTGAGGGAGCTAAATGGATACAAAATTGCTTGGTGACAGAAGACAGGGTGATTGTAGGTGGTTGTTTTTCAAACTGGAGCCTGTGACCAGCGGTGTGCCTCAGGAATCGGTGCTGGGTCCACTGTTATTTGTCATTTATATTAATGATTTGGATGAGAATTTAGGAGGCATGATTAGTAAGTTTGCAGATGACACCAAGGTGGGTGACGTAATTGATAGTGAAGAAGGTTAGCTCGGATTGTAATGGGTTCTTGATCAATTGAGCCAGTGGGCTGACGAATGGCAGCTGGAGTTTAATTTAGATAAGTGCGAGGTGATGCATTTTTGTAGATTGAACCAGGGCAGGACTTAGTTAATGGTAGGGCATCGGGGAGAGCTATAGAACAAAGAGATCTAGGGGTACATGTTCATAGCTCATTGAAAGTGGAGTCACAGGAGTACAGAGTGGTGAAGAAGGCATTCGGCATGCTTGGTTTCATTGGTCAGAACATTGAATACAGGAGTTGGGACGTCTTGTTGAAGTTGCACAAGACATTGGTAAGGCCACACTTGTAATACCGTATACAGTTCTGGTCACCCTATTATAGAAAGGATATTACTAAGCTAGAAAGAATGCAGGAAAGATTTATTAGGATGTTCCCAGGACTTGATGGTTTGAGTTATAAGGAGAGGCTGGATAGACTGGGACTTTTTTCTCTGGAGCGTAGGAAGCTTACGGGTGATCTTATAGAAGTCTATAAAATAATGAGGGGCATAGATCAGCTAGATAGCCAATATCTTTTCCCAAAGGTAGGGAAGTCTAAAAATAGAGGCCATAGGTTTAAGGTGAGAGGGGAGAGATGAATTATTACTATTATTACTATTCCTTAATGGAGATGCGTATGTCCAAGAATGCAACTGATTCCGGAGAGTAGTCCATGGTGAGTCTGATGGTGGGATGGAACTTGTTGATGTCATCATATAGTTGTTTCAGTGATTGGTCACCATGAGTCCAAAGGAAGAAAATGTCATCGATGTATCTAGTGTATAGCATCGGTTGAAGGTTCATATCACACTATTTGTAATCCCCACAACCTGTCTGGACCTGCAGAGTTTCACTGGCTATCCTGTCTGGAGACAATACACATCTTTTTAGCCTGTCTTGATGCTCTCTCCACTCACATTGTTTGTATCTTAAAGACTTGATTAGCTGTAAGTATTCGCATTCCAACCATTATTCATGTAAATTGAGTCTGTGTCTTTATATGCCCCGTTTGTGAACAGAATTCCCACTCACATGAAGAAGGGGCTCCGAAAGCTTGTGTGGCTTTTGCTGCCTGTTGGAATTTAACCTGGTGTTGTTAAACCTCTTACGCTGTTGATGATATCCAGTAAGAAGTCTCACAACACCAGGTTAAAGTCCAACAGGTTTATTTGGTAGCAAATGGAGTGGAGAAGCTACGGCATCTCCTCCGGAGCCTTCAACATGTAATTGATGAAGACGAACATCTCGCCAAGGCCATCCCCACACCCCCACTTCTTGCCTTCAAACAACTGCGCAACCTCAAACAGACCATTGTCCTCAGCAAACTACCCAGCCTTCAGGAGAACAGTGACCACGACACCACACAACCCTGCCACAGCAACCTCTGCAAGACGTGCTGGATCATCGACACAGATGCCATCATCTCACGTGAGAACACCATCCACCAGGTACACGGTGCATACTCTTGCAACTCGGCCAACGTTGTCTACCTGATACGCTGCAGGAAAGGATGTCCCGAGGCATGGTACATTGGGGAAACCATGCAGACACTGCGACAAGGGATGAATGAACACCGCTCGAAAATCACGAGGCAAGACTGTTCTCTTCCTGTTGGGGAGCACTTCAGCAGTCACGGGCATTCAGCCTCTGATATTCGGGTAAGCGTTCTCCAAGGCGGCCTTCACGACACACAACGGCGCAGAGTCGCTGAGCAGAAACTGATAGCCAAGTTCCGCACACATGAGGACGGCCTCAACCGGGATATTGGGTTCATGTCACACTATTTGTAATCCCCACAGCCTGCCTGGACCTGCAGAGTCTCACTGGCTGTCTTGTCTGGAGACAATACACATCGTTTTAGCCTGTCTTGATGCTCTTTCCACTCACATTGTTTGTATCTTAAAGACTTGATTAGCTGTAAGTATTCGCATTCCAACCATTATTCATGTAAATTGAGTCTGTGTCTTTATATGCCCTGTTTGTGAACAGAATTCCCACTCACCTGAAGAAGGGGCTTGGGGCTCCGAAAGCTTGTGTGGCTTTTGCTACCAAATAAACCTGTTGGACTTTAACCTGGTGTTGTGAAACTTCTTACTGTGTTTACCCCAACGCTGGCATCTCCACATCATATCATCAACAGCAGCAGCTACATTAGAAACTATCCCTATCGTTAAATGTGAGCCCATTCATGAATTGCGAGCTCAGGTGATTGAATTAATGAATTTTATCGAACACACATTAAAACATTTGGGCAGCACGGTAGCACATGGTTATCACTGCTGCTTCACAGCTCCAGGGACTTGGGTTTGATTCCCGGCTTGGGTCACTGTCTGTGTGGAGTTTGCACATTCTCCTCGTGTCTGCGTGGGTTTCCTCCAGGTGCTCCGGTTTCCTCCCACAGTCCAAAGATGTGCAGGTTAGGTTGATTGGCCATGCTAAGATTGCCCCTTAGTGTCCTGAGATGCGTAGACTCGAGGGATTAGCGGGTGGATATGGGGGTAGGGCCTGGGTGGGATTATGGTCGGTGCAGACTCGATGGGCCGAATGGCCTCTTTCTGTACTATAGGGATTCAGTTTACATTAAACAAGGCCATATCTCAGAGATTGCAGCCCTACGCCAGGTCTCTGCTGATTATGCACTTGGATCTTTCTAAATTTATATTAACTCGACATTTCTTTGTTTATTTTACACTAGATCATGTCTCTGTTTACATTAAGTAAACTCTGGCCAGCATTTTATGGCCCTACCACAGCCTGTCGTCCTCTGCAGAGGCGATCAACCATTTAAATCTCCATTTAGTTTAACGGGACAATAATGTGCTGCTGGACGCGAATGGCCGAAAAATCCTGGTTCCCATCTCTGACTATTTTAATCTGGGCCCTGTGTCAGTTATGACTATCTTATTATTATTACACCTGAGCCTTTTTGAACTACTCCAGACCCTGTCTGAGTTCACATTGTTCACAGCTCTGTCTCAGTTACTGTGCCAGCCATGCCCCTATTTAGATTACTGCAGACCCTGCCTTTGTTAATACTGCTTCTAGACAATGTTCATATTTCAAAGCATAGAATCCCTACTGTGCAGAAAGAAGCCATTCAGCTGATCAAGCCTGCACCGACGATCCCGCACTGGCCCAAGCCCCATAACCCCACATATTTACCCTGCTAATGCCCCTGACACTAAGGGGCAATTTAGCATGGCCAATCAACCTAACCCACATATCTTTGGAGTGTGCGAGGAAACCGGAGCACCCGGAGGAAACCTAAGCAGATATGGGGAGAATGTGCAGACTCCGCACAGACAGTGACCCAAGCCAGGAATCAAGCCTAAATCTCTGGTGCTGTGAGACAGCAGTGCTAACCACTGCTACCGATATTTATGTTAAACCAGGTTGTGTCTCAGTTTATGTTACACTAGACAATTGCTCTATTCTACATTTAACTACCCTTATTAATAATTAGACAAAACATCTCTCTGTTTAGACCATAGGAGGCCCTGGTTTTATTACCACTCAAGATCAAGTCTCGGTTTATACTTCATGTTTACACTTCACATCTCTCTTAGTTACTGTTACATTAGATTCTGCATCGGCTTACATCAGACTGGATATTCTGTTAAAACTGCACCAGACACATCTCAGTTTTAACTTTACAATTGACCCTTTCTCACTGCTGCTGCATTCAATCATGTTTCTCACTGTAAGTAGGTCTGATTGGTTAGACCTGAATTTAACTTGATCATTTTTATATTGTACCTGCTGTAATAACTAACAAGGTCAAGGAAGTAATTTTGATACTAACATGTATCTAGGGGTACATGTTCATAGCTCCTCGCAAGTGGAGCCACAGGTGGATAGAGTGGTGAAGAAGGCATTCGGCATACTTGGTTTCATCAGAACATTGAATACAGGAGTTGGGACGTCTTGTTGAAGTTGTACAAGACATTGGTGAGGCCACACTTGGAATACTGTGTGCAGTTCTGGTCACCCTATTATAGAAAGGATATTATTAAACTAGAAAGAGTGCAGAAATGATTTACTACGATTCTACCGGGACTTGATGAATTGAGTTATAAGGAGAGGCTGGATAGACTGGGACTTTTTCCTCTGGAGGCTGAGGGGTGATCTTATCGAGGTCTATAAAATAATGAGGAACACAGATCAGCTAGATAGTAAATATCTTTTCCCAAAGGTAGGGGAGTCTAAAACTAGAGGGCATAGGTTTAAGGTGAGAGGGGAGAGATACAAAAGTGTCCAGAGGGGCAATTTTTTCACACAGAGGGTGGTGAGTGTCTGGAACAAGCTGCCAGAGGTAGTAGTAGAGGCGGGTACAATTTTGTCTTTTAAAAAACATTTAGATAGTTACATGGGTACGATGGGTATAGACGGATCTGGGCCAAATGTGGGCAATTGGGATTAGCTTAGGGGTTTTAAAAAAAAAGGTGGCATGGACAAGTTGGGCCGAAGGGCCTGTTTCCATGCTGTAAACCTCTCTGACTCTATGACTCAATGTGATGAAAGAGCTCATTGTATTTTCTGTATTAACCACATATATTAATCAAATTCTGAAGGGAGTAACCAGTCATGAAACAGATGATTGTACAATTGTTGAACCTTGATTAAGTTATAAATAATGAATCAATCATCATATTGGAAAGACTGGATTTTCATTTAAAACTCGTTAAGTTGAATTATTGCATGTCTCTCTGTTTGTGTGAGAAACAGTAATTTCAGACAAACGGTTCTAATAATGAAGGATCCCTGATAAAGGTCCCGAGGAATGGTACATTATAATGTTTAGTTTGATCCAGTGTCATAGAGTCATAGAGGTTTACAGCATGGAAACAGGCCCTTCGGCCCAACTTGTCCATGCCGACCTTTTCTTTTAAAACCCCTAAACTAATCCCAATTGCCCACATTTGGCCCATATCCCTTTATACCCATCGTACCCATGTAGCTTTCTAAACGCTTTTTAAAAGCTAAAATTGAACCCGCCTCTACTACTACCTCTGGCAGCTTGTTCCAGATACTCACCACCCTGTGTGTGAAAAAATTGCCCCTCTGGACACTTTAGCATTTCCCCTCTCTCACCTTAAATAGTGGATAGCGAAGTACTTGAAAGTCAAGAGATTTTAACTCTCTTGTATTCTTGTCTGATGTACTGAGGCTGGGTGGCTACCGTGCCTAAGAATTAATTGGATTAACCCGAGCAGCAGCTTGAGGTAATTATTCACTGAGGAAAAGGTTGACTCTGACACAGGGCGCTGGCCACTCAGGGGTGAAAAGCCAGGGCTCTGTAATGATTTGTTGCTGGCTGATTACTGAAGACACTCACTCGAGGCAAGAATCACATGTCCATCTCAGCAAGTGGGATTGTGTCTGAGACAGAGTCTTGAGAGGGGAGCACTGTGATGGATCAACACTTAGATAAAGTTGTAAAAATCATTGTCTGATTTGATTTGATTTATTATTGTCACGTGTATTAGCATACAGTGAAAAGTATTGTTTCTTGGGTGCTATACAGACAAAGAGTACCGTACATAGAGAAGGAGAGGATGCTGAATGTAGTGTTACAGTCATAAGAGTCAGAATAAAGTTTTAGAAGCATCGAACGAGTAGAAGATAGAATTAGAGGGTATGCTGGGCACAGCTTGCAAGAAGTCGCCTCACTCCAGCACCATCTTGGAAATTTTCCTGAATTGATATGCAAATCTCTTTCCTTTAATAATAATTTTAATGTTAATTTAATGGAAAATTTATTATTCAAAGAATCCTGTCCTGCCTTAATTAAGTCTTGTTTGAACAGACATTTTCTTTTCATGGGGTGTGGGTGTCACTGGCCAGACCAGTATTTTTATTGCCTGTTCCTAATTGCCCTTGAGGTGGTGGTGAGCTGCCCTTCCTGAACCGCTGCAGTCCCTGTGGTTTGAGGGACACTCGCAGTGCTGTTAGGGAAGGAATTTACTAAGTCATTCACAGATTGGGGCGGCTGAGGTTAGTTGTGTTACTGATAAGAAAATCAGAATACAATCAGATAACACAGGTGGGAAAGACAAAAAATCTATTCTGATGTGTTTTAATCAAGCTGATTTCACATTTATCCAGAATTATACACTGCAGCCCAGTTCGAGGAGTTATTAACATCAGCAGAAACAAACTCCAACTGTCAGAACTGAAATATAGAAAATTCACTGAACAGCAGGAGGCCATTCAACCCATCAGGTCTGTGCTGGCTGGAAAAGTACTGTCCAGTTTCACCCTACTTTCCAGCTCTTGATCTGTCCCTCTGTGTGTAACAGAATCTCAACTGCGTATCTGAGTTCCTGTTTAATGTGATGAGGGTTTCTGCCTCTCCCGTCCTTTCAGGCAGTGAGTTCCAGATCCCCGTGACTCTCCGGGTGAAATGATTCCTCCACGAACCCTCCTAATTCTTCAATCCTTTATTCACTCGATTTGAAAATTGAACAGATTGGAATTATATTAAAAAATCACCAACTGTCTTCAGCTTTCTGCCACACAGCTTGACTTGACATATACTTTTATAACTGATTAATCTGGTAACCAGAACAGAGCTCAGTACTCCAGCTTGCTCCAACTAGCATTTTATAAATATAAACAGACGATGCTGGGTAACCTCAGCAGGTCTGGCAGCATCTGTGGGGAGAAACAGAGTTAATCTTTTGGATCTAAATGATCCTTCGACAGAACGTTTTATGAAGCGTTTTATAAACATAGAAAATAGGTGCAGGAGTCGGCTATTCGGCCCTTCGAGCCTTCACCACCATTCAATATGATCATGGCAGATCATGCACTTTCAGTATCACAGTCCCACTTTCTCTCCATAGCCCTTGGTCCCTTTAGTCACATCCAACTCCCTCTTGAACATATTTAACAAACTGGCCCCAACAGCTTTCTGTGGTAGAGAATTCCACAGGTTCACAACAAGAAGTTCTTCCTCATCTCAGTCTAAGATTGTAACCCCGAGTTCTGGACTTCCCCAACATTGGGAACATGTTGGGACAGCATCGAGCCTGTCCAGTCCCATCAGGATTTTAAATGTTTCTCTGAGATCCCCTCTCATTCTAAATTCCAGTGAGTAAAAGCCCAGTCGATCCAGTCTCTCTTCATATCAGTCCTGCCATTCCAGGAATCAGTCTGGTGAACCTTCGCTGGACTCCCTCAATAGCAAGAAAAATGTCCTTCCTTAGACTAGGAGACCAAAAATGCACACAATACTCAAGGTGTGGCTTCACCAAGGCCCTGTACAACTGCAGCAAGACATCTTTACTCCTGTACTCAAATCCTCTTGCTATGAAGGCCAGCATGCCATTAGCTTTCCTCACTGCCTGCTGTACCTGCATGCCAACCTTCAGCAACTGTCCCACCATGACACCCAGGTCACGATGCACTTCCCCTTTTCCTAAACTGCCACCATTCAGATAATAATCTTTCTTCCTGTTTTTGCCACCAAAGTTGATAACCTCACATTTATCCACATTATATTGCATTTGACAAGTATCTGCCCACTCAGCCTGTCCAAGCCACCCTGTAACCTCTCAGGATCCTCCTCACAGCACACAATGCCACCCAGCTTAGTGTCGGCTGAAAATTGGAGATATTGCATTCAATTCCTTCATCCAAATCATTAATGTATATTATGAACAGCTGGGGTTGCAGCACTGAACCTGCCGCACCCACTAGTCACTGCTTCCCACTCTGAAAAGGATCCATTTATTCCCACTCTCTGCTTCAGTTTGAGCATAATCTCCCTCCTCTTATACACTAGGCTTGGGCCAAATGTCTTCTTGACCACCTGATTGAGACACTGATCAGCCTTGATTGAATGGCAGAGCAGACTCAATGGGCTGAATGGCCTAATTCTGCTCCTACATCTGATGGTCTTATGATCTACCTGTCCAGCCTCCTTCACAGATGCCTGGATGTTGACTCCAGGTTCTCTCTGATCCTCTATAATTCTCAGCATCATCCCTTTACTGTTCATTCCCTTGTCTTGTCTAATGTCCCAAATTCATTCTCTCTCACTGCTCCAGATCGAATTCCATGTGCCATTTTTCTGCCCATCTGACCAACCCACTGATATCTTCCTGCAGTCCACGGCTTTCTTCTGGACTGTTAAACATAAATACAATTGTTGTTTCATCTGCAAACTGAATCATGAGCCTTACATTTAAGTCTAAGTCATTGATATATACCACAAAACTGTGGAACCTCACTGGCAACCAGACACTATTCAGTCCTGGGTGTGATTCACAGCAGCAATAACAGCAGAATCCAACCCCTGCTGTTGCCTGTGAACTTGCTGGTGTTTCAGCAGGTTGTTTGACTGAGCGAATCCCTTCCCACACATGGAGCAGTTGAACGGCCTTTCCCCAGTGTGAACTCGCCGGTGTTTCAGCAGATTCTGTTTACTTTTAAATCTCTTCTCACAATCAGAACATTCAAAAGGTCTCTGATCAGTGTGAACAAGTTGGTGTGTAGTCAGGTGGGATGACTGAGTGAATCTCTTGCTGCACAGGAGGCAAGTGTACGGTCTCTCCCCAGTGTGAACTCGCCGGTGTATCAGAAGGTCGGATGTATCAATGAATTCCTGACAACACACAGGGCAGGTGAACGGCCTCTCCCCAGTGTGAACTCGATGGTGTCTCAGAAGGTGAGCTAACCGAGTGAATCCCTTCTCACAGAGAGAGCAGGTGAATGGCCTCTCCCCAGTGTGAGTGTGCTGGTGTTTCAGAAGATCCTTTTTGCTTTTAAATGTTTTATCACATTCAGGACAATTGATAGGTCTCTGATCTGTGTGAACAAATCGATGTTTCAGGAGCTGGGATGAACAAGTGAATCCCTTCCCACACACGGAGCAGATGAACGGCCTCTCCCCAGTGTGAGTGCGCTGGTGAATCAGTAAATCCTTTTTACTTTTAAAGTTCTTCTCACAATCAGAACATTTAAATGGTCTCTGATCAGTGTGAACACTTTGGTGTGTCAGGAGGTGGGATGACTGAGTGAATCCCTTACCACACATGTTGCAGATGAATGGCCTCTCCCCAGTGTGAGTGCGTTGGTGAATCAACAAATCCTTTCTGCTTTTAAAGCTCTTCTCACACTCACAACATTTAAACGGTCTCTGATCAGAGTGAACCTGGTGGTGAGTCCGGAGGTTTGATAAAGCATTAAATCCCTTCCCACATTGAAGACAGGTGAATGGCCTCTCACCAGTATGGACATGCTGGTGTGTGTACAGGCTGGATGACTGAGTGAATCCCTTCCCACACACACAGCAGGTGAATGGTCTCTCCCCAGTGTGAATACGTCGATGGGTTTCCAATTCAGACGGGTAATTGAATCCCGTCCCACAGTCCGCACATTTCCACGGTTTCTCCATGATTATTGACAGGCTATCGGGTGTAGGCGGGATGCAGATTTGAGCTCACTATCAGATCAGCCATGATGTTATTAAATGGCGGAACTGGCCCGTGGGGCCGAATGGCCTATTGCTGCTCCTTGTTCACATGGTGCAGGTGTCCTCATGTCTCTCCAGGTTATATAATCAGTTGAAACCAGGTCCACACAAAGAACACGAGTGCGGTGTCTACCTGATGAAAATGTGCTATTTCTTTTCACGCTGTGTGACTGGTTAAAGCTCTGTTCCAGCTGACTGTGGAAAAGTAACTGAGATGTCTGTGTCTCGGGGCTTTTCCAGTCACACTGATGTTGAATAATTTCCCAAAGACAAAATAGGCAAACGTTTCTCCTTCCACATTCATGGGCCTTTGATATTCAGATCCTGAAGAATCATGTGACACTGTCAGATCCCGAGACGTTTGGTTTGAATCGCCCGTCTGCAGATATTCTGGAAAAGGAGTTTACATTGAATTACTTTGAATACACAAGACACAAACAAGCCATTCAGTTTAATTCTTTATACTTGACACATCTTCTCCTGTCCCATAGACCTCATCTCAGCCTTTCAGTTGATTTTTCCATTTCTTTTTCTCTTGTGTGTTTCTCCCATTTCCTTTTGAAACAATCTCAGCACTTTCCTCAACTCATTTCTATGGTAATTCTAAACCTGTGAGTGAAGAAATTTGTCCTTATTGCTTCTTGGATTTATTGGTAACTATCTTGTATTTATGACTCTTCGTTTATTGATCATTCCTTCTTTTAGACTCTGTCACAAGTGGAACATTCTCTCCACATTTCCCCTGTCCAAGCCACTAATAATTTGAAAGACTTTTATCAGGTCACTGCTCGATAGGAAAAAACTTCAGTCCATTTAACCTTTCCTGAAAGTTGTAATCTCTGTTTACAAAAATCATCACAGTCAATGCAGAATAGAAATCACAGAGAGACAAACATTTCTCTTGGGGTTGAGTTTTCTGTGTGTAAATCGTCAACATGTAACCGTGTGTAAAAGCAGTTTTCAAACATCCATCATAGAATCGGAGAATCCTCAAGGTACAGGAGGAGGCCATTCAACCCATCGAGTCTGCACCGACAACTATCCCACCCATTCCCGTAATATTTACCTTGTTAATCTCTCTGACACGAAGGGGCAATTGAGCATGGCCAATCCACCTAACCTGCACATCTTTGGACTGTGGGAGGAAACCGGAGCACCCAGAGGAAACCCACGCAGGCACGGGGAGAATGTGCAAACTCCACACAGGCAGTCACCCAAGGGCAGAATTGAACCCAGGTCCCTGGCGCTGTAAGGCAGCAGTGTTAATCACTGTGCCACCGTGCTGCCCCATCTTGCATCTATAAAGCAGCTGTCAATCCACAATAGAAACGCTGAACAGACAATTTTCTTTTCTCCACTCCCAGTTTTCTCCCTCCCTCTCCTCTGTCTGGGTTCAGTTCTCCAGCTCCTGTCTGCAGACTGACAATAAAACCAATGGGTCTTATTGGGGGTGTTGGGGCCTCCAGCTGGTGTTTGTGAATCCTCCCCGCCCACCTCCCAGGGTTTCCTTCCTTCCCAGAGATCAGAGTCCTCATTGATTTGAGGCCAAAGTGTAACCTCTTATTTATTGTCCCCCTCCCCCATCCTCTGATGTGAACCATCCTCCAGTGGCTGAGCCAGGATGGGGCCGTTAACCTGGGCCTGTTCCCGGGAGGGAGGGAGGGAGAAGCCCCGCAGCTGCAAACCAGGGAGCTGACAATGATTCTGAAGGGTTTGTGGATCCACAAAGTGTCTCCAAATCCTCCTCAATGTCCAGCCACCGGTTTCAGCGCTATCCCTGCGATAAAGCCGGGGCCTGCGGCCTAGGCCAGAAGTTGGTGCTGTTTCCAGTGCAGCCTTGGTTTCCATTCCCACCCTGTGCTCACAATCTCCTCCCGAACCCTCCCCAACACCATGACTGACACTGAGCATGCTCAGAGCGCACACCCACACCACCTGATGTGGAGATGCCGGTGTTGGACTGGGTGAGTCACCTGATGAAGGGGCGGCGCTCCGAAAGCTCGTGATTCCAAATAAACCTGTTGGACTTTCACCTGGTGTTGTGACTTCTTCCTGTGTACACCACACCTGCGCAGTCCGTTCCCAGGCTCCCCAACGCCTGATCATCTTTGCGCATGCTCCACTCCCAGCCTGGACCCGCCTGTCATTTACTCCGATTGGTTGGAGGATCAGCCGCTCCGGCTCAGTCCTCCAGCTCCGCCCCTCATTTATTCTGATTGGTTGGAGGACGAGCCGCTCACGCTCGGTCCTCCAATCCCGCCCCTCATTCACTCCAATTGGTCGGAGGACCAGCCGCTCGGCTCGGTCCTCCAGCGCCGCCCCCTCTTCCTATTGGTCCGGAGCTGCCGTCATTGTGATGTGGAGCATGCGCAGTGTCATTGCTGTCCTTGGCGCTTGTTTGTCCCGGAGAAGCGGAGTCAGCGTTAGGCGGTGGCTGGGAGGATTTGGAAACACTTTGTGGATCCGCAGGCGGGAAGGAGCTCGAGCCGGCGGGTTTTCAATGGGAATTTTAAATGGCGCGGATCCAGAGCCCGAAAGAAAACCGGAAACATAAATGGATCCGGGCGGTGAGGCTTCATAAACACCCGGTGTCGGCCAGATGCCGGATCTCGGGTCAGGGTGACACAGTGGTTAACACTGCTGCTTCACAACGCCAGGGACCCGGGTTCAACTCCCAGCCTGGGTCCCTGTGTGGAGTCTGCACATTCTCCCCGTGTCTGCGCGGGTTTCCTCCGGGTGCTCCGGTTTCCTCCCACAGTCTGAAAGATGTGCTGGTTAGGGTGCATTGACCGTGCTAAATTCTCCCTCAGTGTAACCCGAACAGGTGCCGGAGTGTGGTGACTGGGGGAATTTCACAGTAACTTCATTGCAGTGTTAATGTAAACCTACTTGTCACACTAATAATTAAATTTTAATTCCTCAATTTGTGAGGCAAAATCCTCAGATGTTAACATCGGCCATCTTTATTAAGGGCAAAACCAAATGGATAATCCTCAGCAAACAAAACATCAGAGATAGAGTTTGTTGTAAAATCAGTGAGTTGTTGTAAAACAGGAGGTCAGAATTATAGCCAACAACAACTTCTATTTATAATATCATAAATCATTCCAGTGCACTTCACACAGGCGGCACAGTGGTTAGCACTGCTGCCTCACAGCGCCAGGATTCGATTCCCGGCTTGGGTCACTGTGTGGAGTTTGTACATTCTCCCCCGTGTGTGCGTGGGTTTTCTTCGGGTACTATGGTTTCCTCCCACAGTCGGAAAGCTGTGCTGCTTAGGTGCATTGACCCAAACAGGTGCTGGAGTGTGACGACTTGGGGAATTTCACAGTAACTTCATTGCAGTGTTAATGTAAGTCTTGTGACTGATAAATAAACTTTGAGGAACATTATAAAACAAAGTGAGATTCCCAGATTCATCAGGAGATATTAGGACAAATGACCAAAACCTTGGACAAAGAGGTGAGTTTTAAAGAGAGGCTTAAAGGAGGAAAGTGAGTTAGAGACAGAGAGGTGTAGGGTGGGAATTCAGATCCTGGGGCTGAAGACCTGAAGACACAACCACCAGTGGTGGAGCAATTATGGTAGGGAATGTACAAGAACAGCACTGATATCTCGGATGTTTGTGGGAAGATTACAGAGATCAGGAGGGCTGAAGCCATGGAACGATTTGAAAACAAAGATGAGAATTTTACAATCAAGGTGTTGCATGACTGGGAGCCAAGGCAAGTCAGGGAGGACAGGGGTGATCAGGGAACAGGACTTGCTGTTAATTAGGAAACGGGTAGCGGACTTTTGGATGACTTCACGTTCCCATGTGTAAAATGTGCGAGACCTGCAAGAGTGCGATGGAACAGTTGAGTTTGGAGGTAACAATGGCCTGAATGAGGGTTTTGAGCACCAGATGCACTGAGGTAGCGTTGATGTCATGTGATGTTACCGAGGTGGAAATAGGCAGTCCCAGAAACTTGGGATCAAATGGGACACCGAGGTTATGAACAAACTGGCTTAATTTCAGACATTTGCCAGGAAGAGGGATTGAGTGGATTGCAAAGGAACAAGACTTGGAAGGGGGACCAAAAACAGTGGCTTCAGTATTCTTGATATTTTATTGAGGTTAATAGTCAGCAGGAAGAGAACCAGAAAGCAGAATGGGCCCTGACACTGAAACCAGGTTTAACTTAGTTAGAGAGGGAGGTTTAGAGAAACCCCCTTCACAATTTCTCATCAAATCTCGAAACAGTCAGTTCTGGACACAAAGTTAACATCTGCTATTCTGACTGATCGGATCAGGGTGATTCAGATTAATGTTTTCTCATGTGTTACGAATGAAGTGAATCATCAAAAATACTATCTCTAGTTGTACACATTTTTTAAGAGGATACTGAAATGATTATCTGTTAATTTATTTGGATTTCAGTTCAGGGAGGAGGGAGAGTGTGTGGGATGGGGATCTGCAACTTTGGGGGTTCGAGAGGAAAAAATTCCAGAGAAACTAGAATTGTCTGTTGAGAATTTCTATCCTGGACTGTCAGTGATGACTTTTATTGACGGTTTTTACAGCTATTAGAAGTTGAGGATTGCAGTCGGGAATCTCAAACCAGACATCACATCAAGATCTGACAGAATCACTTGATTCATTAGGACCTGGATATCATCGTACTTGGAAAGTGGAAGGAGAAATGTGTGTTTGTTTTGTCTATGGGAAAAGATTTCAAACAGCAGTGTGACTGGAAAAGCACCGAGACACACACACACCCGAGTGAGAGTGTTCCAGTGAACTGACTGTGGAAAGAGCTTTAACACAGCCTGAAAATACATCACCATTCACAGTGAGGAGAAACTGTACACGTGTTGTGTGTGTGGACGAGGCTTCAACTGATCATCAACATGGAGAGACATGATGACACCGACACCACAGAGAAACCGTGGATATGTGGGGACTGTGGGAAAGCATTCACTTGCCCATCCAAACTGGAAACTCATCGACGCACCCACACTGGGGAGAGACCCTTCACCTGCTCCACATGTGGGAAGGATTTCACTCAGTCATCCAACCTAGCATTACATCAGCGTGTTCACACTGGGGAGAGGCCGTTCAGCTGCTCTGTGTGTGGTAAAAGGTTCATTCAGTCATGCAATCTAGCGTTACACCGGCGGGTTCACACTGGGGAGAGGCCGTTCACCTGCTCCGTGTGTGGGAAGGGATTCATTAATTCCTCTAACCTAGTGGCACACCAGCGAGTTCACTCCGGGAGAAACCATTCAGCTGCACTGACTGTGGAATGAGCTTTAGGCTTTCATCCACCTGCTGAAACACCAGCGAGTTCACACTGGGGAGAGGCCATTCAGCTGCACTGACTGTGGAAAGAGCTTCAGACACTCAGGCAGTCTCACTGTACACCAGCGAGCTCACACTGGGGAGAGGCCATTCACCTGCTCCGAGTGTGGGAAGGGATTCACTGATTCATGCCAACTGCTGAGACATGAACGAGTTCACAGCGGGGAGAGGCCGTTCACCTGCTCCGAGTGTGGGAAGGGATTCATTGATTCATCTCAGCTGCTGAAACACCAGCGAGTTCACAAGTGAGGGATTGGATTCTGCTGTTATGGCTGCTGTTAATGACAACCGGGCCCTTTCATTCTGACAGCTGGAGTTTGTTTCTGCTGATGTTAATACAGCCGGTAACTGGGCTGGAGTTTAATATTCTGGATCTAGAGGTGATTGTGTTCCTGGGGCTGCAGTTACCGCGGTCCATCTGAAATTAGTTTACAACAAGATTCGGAACTTTTACTTCAATCTCAAATTGTTTAAGTTAAGTTTATTTATTAGTGTCACAAGTAGGCTTACATTAACACTGCAATGAAGTTACTGTGAAAATCCCCCAGTCGCCACACTAGTCGCCTGTTTGGGTACACTGAGGGAGAATTCAGCATGGCCAATGCACCTAACCAGCACATCTTTCGAACTGTGAGGAAACCAGAGCACCTGGAGGAAACCCATGCAGACACGGGGAGAACGTGCAGAGTCCGCACAGATAGTGACCTAAATCAGGAATCGAACCGGGGTCCTGGCGCTGTGAGGCAGCAGTGCGAACCACCGTGCCACCCTATTGATCTTTGGCCGGAATTCTACAATTCAGTGTCTGAGAGGTTGCACTGATGAACATCTCCAATTTGAAAGTGCTGATTAATCCTTGCTGAGAATTCTTACTGACCTACACACAGTGACACCTCCAGTATCCCCCAGAAAGAAGGGGAATGGGAATTGGTGGAGAATCGAGAGTCTCCAAATGTCACCCATCCCGTCTGGAACAAAAATTCCCTCAGCTCAGGAATGGAGAAAAGTCAAATCCAAGTAACAGATTGTAAGAAATCACCATCTAATAGCCTTATAAAATCTTTGGATACTGATGGAATATTATAGAAAGAGCCTTCCCTTTGTCTTCTGAAGAAAGCTTGCTGGCTGACAAACACAGGACAAGCCTTTCTCCCTGCCAAGGACCTGTCTCTCGCACAGGCCCTGAAGCAAGACATTTTTAATCCTGATACCATTGGCTCTTATGGTAACTAACTACATGTAAAGGTTAAAACAGGCCCTCAAGAGCAAGGAGATTTCAAATTGACTGGCTTCTCCCCAACACCCACAATCAGGCTCATTGAAGTGAACCTTCCATAGGCACCAGTTATGGACATCAACATTCACTTGGCTTCATCCGTCTGCTTGTCCTCTGGGATCTGTAAATCTCTCTCACCTGTCACAGGTCAGGTGCTTTTCCTATCTATTTAACTCACACATCTTGTTTTAACTGTTACTTCTCAATAAACTGTTTTAAAATCGCTTCTGAGCTCAATTCCCTCTTTGGGTGCAGACCAGTAAGAGTTTAGAAAGTAGATTTTTAAATGTTTCTGTAGGTATGTGGATAGGAAGAAGTGAGTGAAAGTAAACATTCTCTATGAGAGGCAGATAAAAGTCAAAATATAATGGGGAACAAGGAAATGGCAGAGAAATGCAACAAATACTTTGTATCTATCTGTCTTCATGGTAGAAGACAAAAGAGAAATTCTAATAATGGGGAACCAAGGGGTTAGTGCAAGGGGGCGGGAACTTTAATACAAGGAAGAGCCATTTTTAAACATTAGTCACCAATACAATATCGTTCGAGTTGTAATGCTGTTCATCAAATGTCAATAATAATGAAAAACTAGACAGACATGTTCCAACCTCATTTTATGGAACTTTACAGAAAAGTTGTTAATTAAATGATCCTTTCTGACAAGTGCAATGTGAATAAAAGTTTAAAAAAATGAAACTAGCCATTTAATTCCCATCAAAATGGGTTTGATCGATCAATGGTGGGAGCTGCACAAGTCCAAAGCTGTGGTGGCTTTGGAGACCGGTGACACAGTCCCTTGTCCAATAAGAATGAGGGTCTTATAGAAATAGAGACTGGAGAAATTAATGGGACTAAATGGTGACAAATTCCCCGGACCAGACAACCTGCATCTTGGGGATTTAAAAGAGGGAGCTTCAGAAATAGTGGATGCATTAGTTTGATCTTCCAGAATTCCTTAAACTCTCGAACAGTTCCCAAGGATCGGAAGTCAGCAAACATTAACCTCACTAGTCCAGAAAGTAGGAGAGAAAATGGGGAATTTAGACCAGTTCACATCAGTTGTAGGTGAAATATTAGAAATCTTATTGTTTGGGACTTGGTAACAGGGTACTTATAAAATCAAAAACAAAAAAACGTTTCAAGTCTGGATGACCCTTCGTCAGCTCTGACAGACAGTCATCCAGACTCGACATGTTGGCTCTATTCTCTCCCCACAGATGCTGTCAGACCTGCTGAGATTTTCCAGCATTTTCTATTTTTGTTTCAGATTCCAGCATCCGCAGTATTTTGCTTTTACCGATAAAATCAGACTCGGATCAAATTAATGGTGGTGAGAAAAATGAGAGGTGATCTGATCAGAGTATATGATTCTTCATGGGCCTGAGAGGTTCGATGGTGTGAAAATGTTTCCCCTGACTGCGGAACCTGGAACACTGGGTCACAGTCTCAGAATAAGGGGTCAATCATTTAGATTGAATTGAGGAGAAAATTCTTCACTCAGTTGTGAATGTCTAGAATTCTCTACCCCAGGGAGCAGTGGATGCTCGGCATTGGGTATAATTAAGACAAAGATTGATAAATATTTGGGTATAAAGAGAAGTTAAGCGATATGGGGACAGTGCGGGGAGGTGGGGTTGAGGTAGATTATCAACCTTGATCTCAGTGAATAGCTGAACAAACTCAAAGGGCTGAATGGCCTCTTCCTGCTCCTATTTCTTATTACATTAAACCTCAGTCTGATTTCCCTCAAACTGCTGAGTGAGTGAATTAAATCTTTCTTCACAAATCACCAGTCTACAAGTCAGAATATAAACATTGTTTATTGGTTACAAATTGCAGTTAAATCTGGGCAAATTGTCTCTTTCTAGACATGTCTAAATGCAATCAGAGTTATCCAGCAGTTCAACACTAATGGGGAGAGATATTTCACAAAACAAGTAACAAAGATCCCAGGATACTCAGTGATTCACTGTAAATTAGCACTAATGGATGCTGAGTATTCATTACAGCAAGGAGCAGAGTCTGAGCTTATAAATTATCGAGTTTACTTTCAGAGTAATTCCTTCAATATCTGCAAGTTAACAGCTATGAACAACTCATCTATCAAACAGCTCAAGCCTGCCTGTGATTACCAACATTCAGAGCTTACACTGCCTCATCCTGGAGTTACAGAACAGACTTTCTCCTGTCAATGTAGAGCTGCAGGAATGCACTGTGATCTGTTTATTGTTCATCTTTATTTCAGCAGTCTCTAAATGATATAAATTTAAAACAAAGTATTGCAGGTGTGATGGTTTATTGACAGGGGATCTCATAGAAACTTATAAAAATCTAACAGGGTTAAACAGGGTAGATTCAGAAAGAATGTTCCCAATGGTTGGGGGGGGGTCCAGAATTAGGGGTCATAGTTTGAGGATAAGGGGTAAACCTTTTAGGACTGAGTTGAGAAATTTCTTCACCCAGAGGGTGGTGCATCTGTAGAATTCACTACCACAGAAAATAATTGAGGCTAAAATGTTTTGTGATTTGAAGAAGGAATTAGATATAGCTCTTGGGCCTAAAGGGATATTTGGCGGGGGGGACCGGGATATTGAATTTGATGATCAGCCATGATCATAATAAATGGCGGAGCAGGCTCGAAGGGCTGAATGGCCTACTCCTGCTTCTAGTTTCTATGTATGTTTCAATGTAACAGGGCCTCTAACTCAAATATAACTGTTAGTTGTCAATGGCTGGGAAGCTAATGGCTCCAGACCTTAACTCACCAAGACTTGATGGGTTTCACAGCACTTGCTCTATAATTATCCAAGGGCATGTGATGTATTTCACTTGTCAAATAAGGATGCAGCTACAGACAAAGAGCCAGTCACAAGATTCTCATATCTTACACTGATTACAATTAAGCAGAATATCACATCAGGTTAAATGATTAATATAATTCAATTATTTGATCATTACACATCACTAAACTACAAACTGACCTTTCCTACAGTCTCACAGTCCAATCAAGCAACAGGTTGACACGGAGATAGATAGGAAAGCATGTTGTGAGGAGGATACAAAGAATCTGCAAAGGTATATAAATAGGTAAGTGAGTAGGGAAAAATCTTAGCAGAGTATGATATGGGAACATATAAGGATATTGACTTTAGCAGGAAGAATAGGAAAAAACTATATAATCTAAATAGAGTGTAGAATGCTGCAGGACTGAGGGATCTGGGTGAAATTCTAAAAGAATCGCAGAAAAGTAACAAGCAGGAACAGCAAGTTGTTAGGAAGGTTTTCTGTAAGGGAGATGGAATATAAAAGTAACAAAGTCTTGCTACAACTATACAAAGAATTGGTGAAACTGCACCAAGAGTACTGTGTACAGATTTGGTCTCCTTGCTTGAACAGTGATACAGGTGCATTGGAGACAGTTCAGGGGAGATTCACTAGACTGATTGCTTGGATGAAGGAGTTTGTCTTCTGGGGAAAGTTGAGCAAGTTGGGTCTATACTCAATGGAATTTAGAAGAATGAGAGGTGACCTGACTGAAACATGAGATTCTGAGGGATCTTGTCAGGGTGGATGCCGAGAGAATGTTTTGTTTTTGTGAGGAATCTCGAAGCAGGAGTCACACTTTAAAGATAAGGCTCTCCCATTTCAGGCAGATATCAGGGAAATTTCTTCTCTGAGGGTCATTAGGCTGTGGAATTTTCGTCCCCAGAGAGCAATGGAGGCTGTGGGTCATTGAACATATTCAAGGCTGAGTTAGACAGAGTATTAACAAGGAGTCAAGGATTATGGAGCAGCAGGAAAGTGGAGTGAAGGCCACAGTCAGATCAGCCATGATTCTTATTGAATTGTGGAGCAAGTTTGAGGGGCCAAATGGCCGACACCTGCTCCTAATCCTTGTGATCTGAACCCTCCATCATCTCGTGTGGCACGGGATAGATTCAGAATAGACATAGATCAAAACTGCACATCCATGAGGTGCTGTGGGTCATCAGCATCACAATATTCAACCACTATTTGTAAACTCATGGCCCGGCACATCCCTCACTCTACCATCACCATCAAGCCAAGGGACCATTCTGGTTCAACATGGAGTGTAGGAGGACATGTCAGGAGCAGCACCAGGCACCCTATAGCTGAGATTCCAATCTGGTGACTGGTAACACTTTACTATAAGCACACTAAACAACAGAAGCAGCATGTTCTAGGCAGGACCAAACAATCCACAAACAACGGATCAGATCAGAGCTGCAGTCCCCCCACATCTACCCGTGAATGGTGGGGGACAATTAAACAAATCACAGAGAGAGAAAGCTCCACAGATATCCCCATTCTCAGTGACTGGGGAAAGAAGCGGATCAGTGCATTTAACTGTTTTGTCTTTGGTGATCACAGATATGTTATTGATATGTTCCTTGGATTCCGAGACCAGGAAAGACACTCTGGAAGGGATGGGAGCTGGAACTTGTCCATGAGAGTAACTGAAGGTATGAGAACTGAAATAATTGAGAGTTAGAAAAGACAAAGGCCACAAAAAAGCAGCAATTGGTAACAAGACATTGATTAATCTGTTCTTATCCTGAACAAATGAAGGTCCCCGCATTGTGTCTGAAACAATATTAGTTCATCTGACATTTATCCAGAATATTAATCTCCAGCCCAATTATAGCGATGAATGAACATGGTTCAGTCCTGGATGTCATCACCAGCAGCAATAACAGCAGAATCCACCCCTGCAGACACTTGTCAACTTTCTGGTGGGTAAGATGGTGGGTTGACTGAGAGAATCCCATCTCACACTCAGAGAAGGTGAACGGTCTCTCTACATTGTGAGTGTGTTGGTGTCTCAGCAGGTGGGATGAGTGAGAAAATCCCTTCCCGCACTCAGAGCAAGTGAACGGTTTCTCCCTGGTGTGAATGTGCTGGTGTGTTCGCAGGTTGGATGAGCGAGTGAATCCCTTTCCACAGTCGGAGCAGGTGAACAGTCTCTCCCTGCGAACTTGCTAGTGTCTCAGCAGAATACTGGAGGTCTTAAAGCTCTTCCCACATTCAGAACATTTGAAAGGTTTCTTATCCAAGTGAACGAGTTGGTGTGATCTGAGGCTGGTTAAATAAATGAATCCTTTTCCACACAAGGAGCAGGTGAACGACCTCTCCCCAATGTGAACTCGCGGTGTTTCTGGAGGCTGGATAACAGAGTGAATTCCTTTCCACACACTGTACATCTGAATGGCCTCTCCTCATTGTGAACTCGCTGGTGTATCAGCAGATCACTTGTGGTTTTATAACGCTTCTCAAATTCCGTACATTTGAAAGGTCTGTTATCAATGTGAACCAGTCGGTGTGTAGTGAGGTGGGATGATCATGTGAATCCGTTCCCTCACACAGAGCAGGTGAATGGCCTCTCCCCAGTGTGAGTGTGTTCGTGTTCAGTGAGGTTCTGTGATTGTTTAAATAGCTTCCCACAATGCGAGCAACTGAACTGTCTCACAATGTGAATGATCTGGTGCTTGACAGATCCTCAGAGCTTTTAGAATTGTTATCACTGTCAAAGCCTCTCTTCAATGTGAACTTGCTGGTGGGTCAGCAGATGGGATGATTGAATGAATCCCTTCCTGCACACAGAGCAGGTGAATGGTCTCTCCCCAATGTGACTGCGGCGATGCATTTCCAGCAGAGATGGATAATTGAATCCCTTCCCACAGTCACCACATTTTCAAGTTTTTTTACACACAGGGTGGTGGGTGCCTGGAACTCGATGCCGGGGGAGGTAGTGGAAGCAGATACGATAGTGAGTTTTAAGGGGCGTCTGGACAAATACATGAATAGGATGGGAATAGAGGGATATGGTCCCCGGAAGGGTAGGGGATTTTAGTTTAGTTGGGCAGCATGGTCGGTGCAGGCTTGGAGGGCCGAAGGGCCTGTTCCTGTGCTGTAGTTTTCTTTGTTCTTTGTTCCATGGTTTCTCCATGGTGCCAGTATCCTTGTGTCTCTCTTGGTTAAATGATCTGTTCAAGCCTTGCCCACACAAAGAACTTGTGTATTCTTTCTCAGTAAGGGAATCAAGGGTCATGGGGATAAGGCAGGAAAGTGGGGTTGAGGATTATATCAGATCAACCATGATCTCATTGAATGGTGGAGCAGACTCGATGGGCCCAATGGCCTAACTCTGATCCTAGGTCTTCCCATCCTTTGGCTCGCTGCTGTGAATAGTGTGATGTTTTTTTCAGGCTGTGTAACTGGTTAAAGCTGTTTCCACAGTCAGCTCACTGGAACTTGGGTGTATGTTTGTTCTGTGCTTTTCCAGTCACACTGATGTTTGAAATCTTTCACATTTAAAGGTCGATGATATTCATGTTGTGATGAATGGAGTGACTTTTTCAGATTTTGATGTGATGTTTGTTTTCAGTTTCCCGTCTGTGTACCTGTGTACCCGGAATGCTCCACCATTCAATGAGATCATGGTTGATCTGATATAATCCTCAACTCCATTGGCAGAGTCAGTATCACTGTCAGTACAGGATAGAAATTCAGAACAAGCATTTCTAGTTTCCACAGAACATTCTTTTCTCTCTTGTTTCTCCAATCTTGTGGTCCAATCAAACTTCCATCTCAACTAAACCAGAAATTTGTTTCCAGTGTCTATGAGACACTCTGTACCCTGAGTTGTGGAAGGTATCGAGTGTTCCAGTCAACACCGCACACTCCCTCTCCAGGACCATTCGAGCATGGACAAGACCACGGAAGAGCAGCCGACAGCCAAGTTACCTCCTGCTGATCTACAAATTACTGTTTTAACCAGCCCCAAGAGCAGGTCCAGGAAAAGATCCTCTGACCTCCCTAGCCTGCTCCACACTGGGCAGCCAACGAATAGGAGTGTGGGGCAGAAAAGAAGTGTAATTAAAAGGGGAGAGGCAGCTCCTTCAAGGTCTGCAACCTCTCACACTGAATATAAACATGGTTCATGGATTCCTCGCGGCTGCAAAACATCAGCTGCAGCTTGAGAGTGGGTGAAAATGTTGAAAAAAATCAAATTCTGGTGGCTGTATCGGACACTAGGACCCGGTGTGAAGAGAATAACCTTAGCCCCGCCCCCATACTGTTGCGTCAAGAATAACCAGCCGCATGCGCTCCTCGTTGAACCAAGATGGCGGCCGTCAGCCTGGACTTGGGCCTCGGAGGGGAAAAGACCCAGAGCTGCAAACACGGGAGCGGCAGAGTCTCAATCGCGGTTTGAGGCACTCACCAATTGTTTAGAAACTCTCCCTATCCAGAACCCGCTCCATCAGAGTTTTCTCTTTCTTCCCCCCTGCAAAGAGGCAAAAACAGCCCAACCCCATCGCCATTACTGACAGTGCGCACGCTCCAATATGAGGGGTTAATGCGCCTGTGCAGTGCCTGCCTCTGGTGTGAATAGGGGACATTCAGCACCGCGGGGAATGCTGGGTCAGGGCTCTGCCATTGAAAGTCATTATTAGTAGCTCGTGATGTTTTTACTATTGTGTGTAGATTGGGGGACGGGGGCGGGTTCGATAAATTAATTAAAAGAGGAACCAAGTTATACTGAAATCTATGCATAGATCTTTCATTATCCATCAGAAAGAAAGGGAGTGGTAATAGGTGGAGAATTGTAAATGTCCCAAAGTCTTCCACAAGCAGCAGCAATTACAGCGGAATCCAAGAGCTCCAGTCAAATGTAAACTCAGAAAATGGTGTGACTGAGTGAAGTATTTCACTGAGTAATTGTCAGGATTGTATTCTCATGGATATTCCAGGTCACTTCTCAAAATCATTCAATGGAGGTGGGTGTCATTGATTAGACCAGCACTTATTTCCCATCCCTAATTGCCCTTGAAAAGTTGTTGGTGAGCTGCCTTCTTGAATCGCTGCAATCCATGTGGTAGGTACACCCACAGTGACGTTAGGGAGGGAATTCCAAGATTTTGATCCAATGACAGTGAAGGAAAGCGACATATTTCCAAATCAAGATGGTGAGTGGCTTGGAGGGGGAATTCCAAATGGTGGTTTCCCATCTGTCCACTGTCCTTGTCCTTGTAGATTGTAGTGGTCGTGGGTTTTGTTTCATTGCAAGTTTCAGATAGACTTGCAAAAAAATAAAACTTCTTAGGATGTGGACGTTACTGACAAGGCTCAGGTATCTGTCCTGAATTACTATCCTGCACTGACAGTGATATGTTACCAATCACCAGTTATCCTTTGTGATGGTGATAGTTGGCCTTTTTCTTAAACCTCTGCAGTCCATATAGTAAAGGTGCTCCCACAATGCAACAGTATTAGGATTTTAACCCAGTCACATTGAAGGGATAGTGATATTTGTCCAAGTCAGGGAGTTGTGTAGTTTTCCCATGTCCCAGCTGCTCTGGTACTTCCAGGTGGGAAAGATTGTGGGTTTGGGAGATTCTGCCAAAATGCTGGTTGAGTTGCTGATGTATAAAGTCTCTCTCCGTCACCCTCCTCCCGACCTCTCCCTCTTCACACAGAAAGGCTGGATTTTTGTTGTGGGCTCTGAAGGGTGAAGGGTTCCTTTCCCTCAGTGCACTGGTAAACCGTTTGAAGCTTTATGACAATCCAGCAGCTTTCATATCCTTTTTCCTATTCCTAATCCCACAATTTACCAGATTCATTCAGCTCAATTTCACATCTTGCCTTTGTGTTATAATGGCTTGTCTCTTATGTTTCCCTCTTTCTGTTTTCAATTCATTTTTCAGGGGATTAGAAGGTGAGGAATTACAGACAATTGTAAATCAAGGATCACATCAAGATCAGACAGAGTGCCTCGATTCATCAGGATCTAAATATCATAGGCCATTAAACATGGAAGAAAAAAGCACCATTCACAGTGGGGAGAAAACATACACATGTGTGTGGACAAGGCTTCAAACGATCGTCTGGCCTGTCAAGACACAAGCGCAGTCACATCAGGGAGAGACCGTATAAATGTGGAGACTGTGGGAAAGGATTCAATTCCCCAGTTGACCTGGAAAATCACCGACGCACTCACACTGGAGAGAGACCTTTTACCTGCCCTGTGTGTGGGAAGGGATTCACTCAGACGGCTGGCCTGTTGATTCACCAGCGCATTCACAGCAGGGAGAGGCAGTTCACCTGCTCCGAATGTGGAAAAGGATTTACTCAGTCATCGGCCCTGCTGATACATCGGCACATTCACACAGGGGAGAGGCCTTTCACCTGCTCCGTGTGTGGGAAGGGATTCACAGATTTCTCTGCCCTGCAGAGACACCAGCGAGTTCACACCGACAGGAAAGAGTTTAAATGCACTGAGTGTGGAAAGAGTTTTAAAACTCCACGCACACTGCGGGAGCACCAGTACATTCACACCGGTTCCACACCGTTCAGCTGCTCCCACTGCCAGAAGGGATTCAGGACATCATTCCACCTTGTGGCACATGAGCGCATTCACACTGGAGAGAGGCCATTCACCTGCTCTGAATGTGGGAAAGGATTTAACCGAACATCCAACCTGCAGAAACACCAACGAGTTCACAGTGAAGAGAGACTGTTTAAATGTCCAGACTGCGGGAAAGGCTATAAAAGTTCTGAGGAACTGCATCACCATCAACGTGCTCACTCTGACGAGAGACCATTCATGTGTTCTCACTGCGGGACTGGCTTCAGGCGATCAGGCGACCTCACTGTACACCAGCGAATTCACACTGGGGAGAGGCCGTTCACCTGCCCTGTGTGTGGGAAGAGATTCACTTGTTTATCTTCTCTCACTTCACACCAACTTGTTCACACAAATGAGAGACCGTTCAGATGTTCTGACTGTGAGAAGAGCTTTAAAAGCAGAAAACTTCTGCTCGCACACCAGCGAAATCACTCTGAGGACAAACCGTTCACCTGCACTGAGTGTGGGAAAGGATTCACCCGGTCATCCATTCTGCTGAGACACCAACAAGTTCACAGTGAGGAGAAGCCGTTCACTTGTTCAATGTGTGGAAAGGGATTCACCCAGTCATACAACCTGGTGAGACACCAGCGAGTTCACCAGTGATCACAGGGGTGTGATTCTGCTGTTATTGCTGCTGTTAATTACATCCCAACTAAATAATGTTTATACTGATAGTTGGAGTTTTTCTGATGTAAATCAGCCCTGTTGGACTTGTAGAATACCCCACAGCATCTCTCATTCATGTGTCAATAAATCTTCACGCCTGCAGACCTTGTTTTAAATTTAAATCACTCAGAAACTGTATTGAACTAAAGATGAATAATAAACAGATGACAGTCCAATCCACCCCTGTGTGAATGTGCCGATGTATCAGCAGGCCGATGACTAAAGTCTGTTTTGTAACTTCAGGATAAAGATTTGAAAGCTCTGAATGTTGGTCCTCTCATATGTAGGCTGGAGCTATTTGATAGGCAGGATGTTCATAGCTGTAAACTTGTCAGATGTCGAAAGAATTACTATTGGAGTAAACTCACCCATTTATAACCTCAGACTCTGGTCCCTATTGTAATGAACAAGTAACACAGTGGAACAGCGGGATAAATATGTGGGGCTACTGGGATAGGGCCTGGGTAAGATGCTCTGTTGGAGAGTCGGTGCAGACTCGATGAGCCCTGTACCCATGTGCATTTACCCTGCTAACCTACACATCTTTGGACGCTAACGGATAATTTAACATGGCCAATCCACCTGACCTGCACATCTTTGGAATGTAGGAGGAAACGGAAGCACCCAGAGGAAACTCAGACACAGGGAGAACGTACACAGAAACCCACTGCTGTCAGGCAGCAGTGCCAACCACTGTTCCACCGTGCAGCCCTTCATCTGCTGCTGAATCCCACATCCACACATTACTGCCAGACTTGACAATTTCAACACATTCCTGACTGGTCTCCCGCATTCTGTAATTTTGAGATAATCCAAAATGTCCCCATGTCTTGCAGACGCTTCCTCCATCTCCACAACCCCCTCTTCCAATTCTGGACCTCTGTGCAGCCCCTCTGCAATTCCTGCAGCATTGCTGGCCTGCGGACTAATGTATGGTTCAATTCCCATTCCAGCTGAGGTCGGTGTCGGAGCTGTCTCCTCACCCTGCCCAAGAGTGGATGGTAACGGCAGCCTGCTACTGACACAAACTGCCAGGAAAACAGCTCTGGATGACACGTCAGCAGACATTTGGGGTTCCAAATGCTTGAAAAATGTTAACCTGTGTGAAATTGAGGTGTATTCCAGACTAATTTAAATATAGGATGAGTGTCATTGCTTATTTAGTCACTGCTATAAACAGCGGAATTCTCACTTTGTAAACCTCAGCTTGAAGGAATAAAGTGAATAAATTGGGATATTAACTTTTATCATTATCCATCTGAAGCCAATGGACTCCTTTTTCCCCGTCCTGATGTGACACTGAATCTTCTTAGGTTTGAAGAAGAAACTTAACCTCAGAGCACTGGGTGGTACAGTGGCACAGTGGTTAGCACTGCTGCCTCACAGCACCAGGGATTTGGATTTGATTCCCGGCTTGGGTCACTGTGTGGAGTTTGCACATTTTCCCCGTGTCTGTGGATTTCCTCCAGGTGCTCCGGTTTCCTCCCACAGTCCAAAAGATGTGCTGGTTAGGGTGCATTGGCCAAACTGAATTCTCCCTCAGTGTAACCCGAACAGGTGCCGGAGTGTGGCGACTCGGGGATTTTCACAGTAACTTCATTACAGTGTGAATGTAAACCTACTTGTGACTCATAAATAAACTTTACTACTGGCCTCAGTACCCGAGACCTGGCAGGATGGCAAGAATGGCCCGGGGCTCCAGTGAGGTGTACTGGAGGGGCTGGAGTGGGCAACAGGTGACACTGGGAGGAGCAGCAGTTGGGAGGCCTACAGCGACCTCTGGTGGACAGGAGGGGATGATGTGGAGATGCCAGCGTTGGACTGGGGTGAACACGGTAAGAGGTCTCACAACACCAGATTAAAGTCCAACAGGTTTATTTGGTAGCAAATACCATTATGGTTAGGTGCATTGGCCATGCTGAATTCTCCCTCAGTGTACCCGAACAGGTGTACCCGACTCAGGAGAAACCTGACAGTTTAAAAATGATGTGGAGATGCCGGCGTTGGACTGGGGTAAACACAGTAAGAAGTCTCACAACACCAGGTTAAAGTCCAAGAGGTTTATTTGGTAGCAAATACCATATTGGTATTTGCTACCAAATAAACCTGTTGGACTTTAACCTGGTGTTGTGAGACTTCTTACAAGAGGGGAAACAGCAGCAGTGCAGTCTGCGCAAAAGCTTCCCCAGTTCAGCTGATCAGAGAGACTGGGAACCTCTTCAAATGTAAACTTCAGCTTCTCACATTCACCCCCATTCATCCCTCTCTCCCTCCATCCACCTCACTCTCCCTCCCTTCTCCATCCCTCCCTCTCACCATCCATCCCTTTCTCCCTCCTCCCATCCCTGTAAGTTTCAGGGCAATCCTCCATATTTTAAAAGGACTCAGGAGAAACCTGACAGTTTAAAAGTGATGTGGAGATGCCAGCATTGGACTGGGGTGAACCCAGTAAGAAGTCTCACAACACCAGGTTCAAGTCCAACAGGTTTATTTGGTAGCAAATACCATAAGCTTTTGGAGCGCTGCTCCTTCGTCAGATGGAGTGGAAATGTGCTCTCAAACAGCGCACAGAGACACAAAATCAAGTTACAGAATATTAATTAGAATGCGAATCCCTACAACCAACCAGGTCTTAAAGGTACAGACAATGTGGGTGGAGGGAGCATTAAACACAGGTTAAAGAGATGTGTATTGTCTCCAGACAGAACAGCTAGTGAGATTCTGCAAGTCCAGGGGGCAAGCTGTGGGGGTTACTGATAATGTGACATAAATCCAACATCCCGGTTTAGGCCATCCTCATGTGTGCGGAACTTGGCTATCAGTTTCTGCTCAGCGACTCTGCGCTGTCGTGTGTCGTGAGGCCGCCTTGGAGAACGCTTACCTGAAGATCCAAGACTGAATGCCCGTGACTGCTGAAGTGCTCCCCCACAGGAAGAGAACAGTCTTGCCTGATGATTGTCGAGCGGTGTTCATTCATCCGTTGTCGTAGCAGTTTAAAAGTGGCCAACTCTGGCTGCTGGCTGATAAAAACCCCCAGAAGGCTCGGCAGGACAAACATAACCTGTCGGTGGGCTGTGCGAAGAGAAAGAAAGGTGTGAGGTCCCTGAATATGCAAGTGGCCAAAAAGGCAGATCCACCAGTGATCGAATCATCAGAAGGACAAAGGACAGTAAACAGACCAGCAGGGAGTCCATGGCCACAGAAATCGGCCCATCCACAGAAGACATTGAAATAACGACCCACAGGGGGTCAAGGCAGTTCCAGCCTTTTGTGTGTGGACTTGACTAAATTAAACTGAAACTGCCGGTGATTGAAAGCCCCATTGTCCTTGAAAATCACCTACGGGGGCAGGGAAGGTGTTTTTGTTAAATTGAGCTGAGAGTCAAACAAGCAGAACCAAGCTCTCTTCCAGAATCACAAGCAGTGACACAGACAAGCAGGACCAAGCTCTCTTCCAGAATCGCAAGCAGGGACACAGACAAGCAGAACCAAGCTCTCTTCCAGAATCGCAAGCAGTGACACAGACAAGCAGGACCGAGCTCTCTTCCGTTTCGACCCTGCACTAAGACATTCGAGCCGACCACAAAGGAACCCCTTTTAGAATTGTGAGTATCCCAGCCAACCTTGTGAAGCTCCCGAGGATAGGATAGAGGTTGAGGCAAGGGGAGGGGTGGTGTATTGTAATTTTAAAGTTCAGTAATACGTTGTACCCATTAGCATTTCTCCCATAGTGTAGTATGAAGTATAAGTTTTATTCATGTGTGGTGGGGTATTGAAGAGGTTGATTTTATTGTTAAATAAATCACTGTAAGTTTTGAAACTCATTTGGAGTCCATCTTGCCTCTTGTTCTCTCATCAGTGCACTCTGACGAGGTCACAGTTTCAATATCCCTTACCATAAATCCGGAGTCTGGAACCGAGGGTGATCTGAGTGATTCGAACCCGCTCACTCAAGGGAGACTGCTGGTCAGGAGATAAAAGGGACAGAGTCTCTCTGTTCTCTCTCTTGGAGACCTACTCGAGTGGAGTGGGTGCAGGGTGGCCATTGTCCCACCAACAAGGGAGAGAATCACTCAGGCCTTGGTGGGGGTTTTGGGATGGCTGTGTGATATAAGTATCAGGTTACCGGTCAGCTATAAACGGTGAGCCTGGTTCAGCGCTCTCTCCTGTGGACTTGCCCCAGTGCAGCATTCCCCAGCCTTTGAAATTTCAAGGCCTGTAAGAGAGAGACACTCACAGCTATCGGCAGACCCTCAAACATCGGCCTGTAAGTGGAGTAACAAGGAAGATCCCGCTACATCCCTCCCTCCAATAAGAACCATTCACTGAGCACAGCAGTTTCAGCCTCATTCCCACAGTCTGTATTCCAGCCTTTATCACATCCACTCTGCTCCCAGATATTTTACACCATTAGATATTACAATTCAAACTTTATAATCTCTACAATTTACTATTTGTTCAAGGAGATGAGGGCGGCATGGTGGCACAGCGGTTAGCACTACTGCCTCACAGCGCCAGGGACCTGAGTTCAATTCCTGGCTTGGGTCACTGTCTGTGCAGAGTCTGCACATTCTCCCTGTGTCTGCGTGGGTTTCCTCTGGGTGCTCCGGTTTCCTCCCACAGTCCAAAGATGTGCTGCTTAGGTTGACTGGCCATGCAAAATTGACCCGTGTTAGGAGGATTAGCAGGTTAAATATGTGGTGTTACGGGGATAGGGCCTGGGTGGGATTGTGGTTGGTGCAGACTCGATGGGCTGAATGGCCTCCTTCTGCACTGTAAGATTCTACGATTCTATGAGTTCACAAAATTAAAGTTAAAAGTTAAATTTATTTATTAGTCACAAGTAAGGCTTACATTAACACTGCAATGAAGTTACTGTGAAATTCCCCGAGTCGCCACACTCCAGCACCTGTTTGGGTCAATGCACCTAAATAGCACATCTTTCAGACGGTGGGAGGAAACTGGAGCACCCGGAGGGAACCCACACAGACACGGAGAGAACGTGCAGACTCCACACAGACAGTGACCCAAGCTGGGAATTGAACCCGGGTCCCTGGCACTGTGAGGCAGCAGTGCAGACAGACAGTCAAGAAATCATCAATTCCACTCCCACCCAGAGCGATGGGGAAATATTTAGAGTAACAGTTTTAACAACACCAGGTTAAAGTCCAACAGGTTTATTTGATAGCAAATACCATTAGCTTTTGGAGCGCTGCTCCTTCGTCAGATGGAGTGGAAATCTGCTCTCAAACAGTGCACAGAGACACAAAATCAAGTTACAGAATACTGATTAGAATGCAAATCTCTACAGCCAACCAGTTCTTAAAGATACAGACAATGTGAGTGGAGGGAGCATTAAGCACAGGTTAAAGAGATGTGTATTGTCTCCAGACAGGACAGCCAGCAAGTCCAGGAGGCAAGTTGTGGGGGTTACTGATAGTGTGACATAAAGCCAACATCCCGGCTTAGGCCGTCCTCATGTGTGCGAAAGTTGGCTATCAGTTTCTGCTCAGCGACTCTGCGCTGTCGTGTGTCGTGAAGGCCGCCTTGGAGAACGCTTACCCGAAGATCAGAGGCTGAATGCCCATGATGCACTTCAGCGGTCACGGGCATTTGTCAGGAGAGAAAAGTGCTGACGTGTCGAGTCCAGATGACCCTTTGTCAAAGACTGACCTCTGAAGAATTGAGAGAGGGAGGTGGAAAAGGACAAAATGAAAGATCTGCAAAATGACAAAATGTTTCACGGCCCAAGACCAAAACGAGTGGTAATGGGACAAGTAAAGACACAAAAGATGTTCTGGATGAGGTGTGAATAGCTGGTGAGCGATAGTCTGAATGTAAAGTAAACAAGTGGGAAATGAGGTGAAAAAAGCAGCAACGAAACACAGAACACAATGGGGGCAGAGATTGTGGTGTAAAATTGTTGAGCTCAGTTTTGTTCTGAAGGCTGTAAAGTGTCTCTTTCAGTTGCGGGAAATAATATTATATTTCCCAGTTCCGATGACAGGTCACATTCAGTCTGTTTCTCTCTCCACAGAGGCTGCCTGACTTGTTGAGTATTCATGATGTGGAGATGCCGGCGTTGGACTGGGGTAAACACAGTAAGAAGTTTAACAACACCAGGTTAAAGTCCAACAGGTTTATTTGGTAGCAAAAGCCACACAAGCTTTCGAGGCTCTGAGCCCCTTCTTCAGGTGAGTGGGAATTCTGTTCACAAACAGAACTTATAAGACACAGACTCAATTTACATGAATAATGGTTGGGATGCGAATACTTACAACTAATCCAGTCTTTAAGAAACAAAACAATGGGAGTGGAGAGAGCATCAAGACAGGCTAAAAAGATGTGTATTGACAATACACATCTTTTTAGCCTGTCTTGATGCTCTCTCCACTCCCATTGTTTTGTTTCTTAAAGACTGGATTAGTTGTAAGTATTCGCATCCCAACCATTATTCATGTAAATTGAGTCTGTGTCTTATAAGTTCTGTTTGTGAACAGAATTCCCACTCACCTGAAGAAGGGGCTCAGAGCCTCGAAAGCTTGTGTGGCTTTTGCTACCAAATAAACCTGTTGTTGAGTATTTCCAGCCAAAAGAGAAAACGCTGGAAAATCTCAGCAGGTCTGGCAGCATCTGTAAGGAGACAAAAAGAGCTGAGGTTTCGAGTCCAAGTGACCCTTCTGACAAAAGCAGCAATTTGCTGTGAACTGGGCGGCGTTGAGGTTTTGAGTGACAATCCTGGGGCGATATCAGGACAGGAACAGCCACAGATTCCCCCTTTTCCCTGGGACATTTCACTGGAGCTGTGTTGGTGAGTGTTTGTAATCTCTGTCTCACTGTCTCGGTAATGGGGGCAATTTCCAGCGTTTTCCGTTTGATGTCAACCAGAGAATGTGTAAGAATTGTCACACCCGAAACAGATGTCTCTCACTCAGGACACCCCAGCTCGGGTCTGGTTGGAGGGGCGGGGGAGGAGGGGGGGGGGGGCGGGGGGAGTTGGGGGCGGGGGGGGGGGGCGGTGGGTAACGTTCACAATTTTGTGTTTATGTCTGGTGCGAATAATACTTTGGATTAAACGGAGAAGTTTTTTAAACTGAGGAGAGTAACTGCATTTGGGCGCTGACTTTAAACAACATTAACAAGCCCGGGCTGCTGGAGAAACATTTTGGGATTTGTGAGCAGTCAGTTCCGGCTGGTTTGAAGTGAAATCCTGTCGGTGCTGCGGCAAATCTGAACTCAAACCAGACAAACTGGAACCGCTGGGTTAGAGATTCCGGGTGTTGGGATGTGGAGGCTGGGGGAGGGGGAGATGGCGGCAAAACTCTGAGCCTGAGTTTCGAGCGGGATGTGAGCAGGATAAAGGGAAGGAATGACAGTTAATGTGGGAGTCAGGGACAATAGCAGAAGGTGGGAAGCTCTGGAAAGGAGCACGGAGGGTAAAGGCCATCAAAGAATGCTTGTTTAAATGAAGATAAAAGCAAAATACTGCGGATGCTGGAATCTGAAACAAACAGAAAATGCTGGAAAATCTCAGCAGGTCTGACAGCATCTGTGGAGAGAGAATGGAGTTACTGCTTCCAGTCTGGATGATCACAGATGCGATCAGACCTGCTGAGGTTTTCCAGCACTTTCTGTTTTTGATTAACTGAAAGTTCAGCAGGGAAAGAAGCAGCGAACTGAACACACTGAACCCAGGGGGAGGGGGTGACCCAGGATAAGCTCAGTGAGGCTCTGCAATGTCCATCAACACATCCACATTCAGACCTTAGAGAGCCAAGGGGGAGGGGAAGGAGAAACTATTTGGGGCACCGCAGGTGGTCACCCCTTCCCCCACTCTGTGGTTCCACATCCCTCCCACACCTGGGCAGGGTTGGCTCAAGGTGCAGGAAGCTGCAAGCTGAGAGGCTGAGCTGTGAACTGGGCCGGGTTGGGGGTTTGAGTGACAGTCCTGGGACTATTTCAGGACAGGAACTGCCACAGATTCCCTCTTTTTCCTGGGACGTTTCAGTGGAGCTGTGTTGGTGAGTGTTTGTAATCTCTGTCTCACTGTCTCGGTAATGGGGGTGGGTTGTAGATTGCTGTGGGTGTTAGACTAAATAACCTCTCCTCATGCTGCCAGTTCCAGTCTGCAGACTCCATTTCTCAGTCCAGTTTGCTGCTCTGTCTCTCTGTACTTTGCTGCAGTGCTCCACATTCTGAGCAACATCCAGCTCATTGTTATCACCCGAAATTTGCGGCAAACTCCCTTCACTGTGACACAGCGGTTAGCACTGCTGCCTCACTGAGTCTGGGTTCGATTCCAGCGGTGGGTGACTGTCTATGTGGAGTTTGCACAGTAAGAAGTCTCAGAACACCAGGTTAAAGTCCAATAAGTTTATTTGGAATCAAAGCAAATCACTGCGGATACTGGAATTTGGAACTATGTTCTGTGGAACATCGTTTCCTCACTTGTTCCTGTGCAGCAGTAAATCCTCATCCTGAACACTTTCCCTCTTTCCTGTCCTGCCACCAACTCCCACACTGACCAACCAGCTCATATTTCAATGGATTGTCCCGTGTTTGAGTCCAGTGTGCCAGGCTGCATGGCGTATGGGCGCTGTTTCACCCATAAGATGGATGTGTGCAGCACCCTCTTCCAACTGTTCTGGCTGCCAACCAGCCCGTGCCCACCCTCGCACTTCCAGCAGCACCGCACACAATACTGCTCACCTGCTCCGACAGACTCATGAAGGATGTCCTTTCATTTTCTCTGAGAGAGTTGGTCAGCCTGGCAAACCCAGTGTGAAATATCTTCACAAATCTTTTCTCCCACCTTCTATTCTGGCTGGGTTCAGTTCTCTTTTGTACAGATTGAAAATAAAATCAATTATTTTCTCTCCTGGTCCCTTGCAGGGAGCTGCAGCTTTTTACTGGGGGTGTTGGGGCCTCCAGCGGGTATTTGTGAATCCTCCCCGCCCACCTCCCAGGGTTTCCTTCCTTCCCAGAGATCAGAGTCCTCATTGATTTGAGGCCAAAGTGTAACCTCTTATTTATTGTCCCCCCTCCCCCATCCTCTGATGTGAACCATCCTCCAGTGGCTGAGCCAGGATGGGGCCGTTAACCTGGGCCTGTTCCCGGGAGGGAGGGAGAAGCCCCGCAGCTGCAAACCAGGGAGCTGACAATGATTCTGAAGGGTTTGCGGATCCACAAAGTGTTTCCAAATCCTCCCAGCCACCGCCTAACGCTGACTCCGCTTCTCCGGGACAAACAAGCGCCAAGGACAGCAATGAGACTGCGCATGCTCCACATCACAATGCCCGGGGCTGATTGACAGCAACTCTGAACCAATAGGAAGAGGGGGCGGGGCTGGAGGACCGAGCGAGAGCGGCTGGTCCTCCAACCAATCGGAGTGAATGAGAGGCGGGGCCGGGCTGCGACTGAAGCATGCGCAGTGCAGGTAATGGCAACGGACAGACGGTTTTAACTTGGAAACGAGATCAATGCGAGGTAGAGGGCGGCGCGCGGGGAATGATAAATGTGGCGGGTGGGTGGAGAGACTTTGTAAACATGTTGTTCAAACCCAAACCCCGGAAATGAACTTCCCGGTCCCCCCCTTTGTACCAAATGGAGCGGCAGCTTGTAGTGTTAGACCCGGGCTGACTGCCGCCATTGAGGCTGCATGTGGGAGGCCGGCAGGGATTGTGATTGGAGAGTGGAGCCCTGATGTCACAATGGAATGGGTGAGTGTGACGTCACAATGGAATGGGTGAGTGTGACGTCACAATGGAATGGGTGAGGGTGTGACGTCACAATGGAATGGGTGAGGGCGTGACGTCACAACGGAATGGGTGAGGGTGTGACGTCACAATGGAATGGGTGAGGGTGTGACGTCACAATGGAATGGGTGAGGGCATGACGTCACAACGGAATGGGTGAGAGTGTGACGTCACAACGGAATTGGTGAGGGTGTGACATCACAATGGAATGGGTGAGAGTGTGACGTCACAATGGAATGGATGAGGGTTCCAGATGAGCTGAGACTGGGCTGGAGTCGGGCGATGACACTGACATGTGGCCCGGTGGCACAGTGGTTAGCGCAGCTGCCTAACAGCGCCAGGGACCCGGGTTCAATTCCAGCCTCGGGTCGCTGTCTGTGCAGAGTTTCTACATTCATAGAATCATAGAATCCCTCCAGTGCAGAAGGAAGCCATTTGGCCCATCGAGTCTGCACCGACCACAATCCCACCCAGGCCCTACCCCCACTATTTACCCGCTAATCCCTCTAACCTATGCATTTTAGGATTCCACGGGGCAATTTTTAACCTGGCCAATCAACCTAACCTGCACATCTTTGGACTGTGGGAGGAAACCGGAGCACCCGGAGGAAACCCACGCAGACACGAGGAGAACGTGCAAACTCCACACAGACAGTGACCCGAGCCGGGAATCGAACCCGGGACCCTGGAGCTGTGAAGCAGCAGTGCTAACCACTGAGCTACCGTGCCGCCCTCATTCTCCCCGTGTCTGTGTGGTTTTCCTCCGGGTGTTCCGGTTTCCTTCCACAGTCCAAAGATGTGCTGGTTAGACGGATTGGCCATGATAAATTGCCACTTGGTATCAGGGGGATTAACAGGTAAATATGTGGATAGGGCCTGGATGGGATTGTTGTCGGTGCAGGCTCGATGGGCTGAATGGCCTCCTTCTACACTGTATTTTATTATTCATTATTATTAATTACTATTAATGCTTCTATGAATGAAGGTGGTCTTGATGCTGATGTGGACATGTGGCTGGAAGCTCATCTTGGGATGAACTATTTCACCCTGGTTGTGAACAGCCTGGTTCAGCCTCAGACAGTTGCCAGGAGGAGAGATAAAGTTGTTGGCGAGGGAGTGGAGTTTGTAGTGGGGACTGAACACAATGGGTTCAGTCTTCCCAGTATTTATATGAAATAAATTTCTGTTCTTTCAGTACTGGATGTCAGACAAGTCAGGATGGTGTGTGGGTTGGAGAGGAACTTGGAGCTGATGGTGTTCACAGGGTTTGGAAATTCTGTCAAAGTTCCTGTTGAGTTGTAGATGTATAAAATCTCTCTCCTCCCCTCCGCCTCTCCTACTTCTCTCTGTTTCCACTCAGAGTGTGGAGATGCCGGCGTTGGACTGGGGTAAGCACAGTAAGAAGTCTCACAACACCAGGTTAAAATCCAACAGGTTTATTTAGTTGCATAAGCCACTAGTTTTTGGAGTGCTGCTCCTTCATCAGGTGAGTGGGAGTTCTGTTCACAAACAGGGCATATAAAGACACAAACTCAATTTACAAGATAATGGTTGGAATGCGAGTCTTTACAGGTAATCAAGTCTTAAAGGTACAGACAAGGTGAGTGGAGAGACGGTTAAGCACAGGTTAAAGAGATGTGTATTGTCTCCAGCCAGGACAGTTAGTGAGATTTTGCAAGCCCAGGCAAGTCGTGGGGATTACAGGGAGTGTGACATGAACCCAAGATCCCGGTTAAGGCCGTCCTCATGTGTGATTGACAGATCCATGCTCACTGCTTCCTGCCCTGGACGCAGAGAGCTGAAAATTTCCATGCAGGCTGCCAGACAGATAAATAGAACACAGAACATCGAACAAAGAACAGTACACCACAGAACAGGCCCTTCGGCCCACGATGTTGTGCCGAGCTTTGTCGACATTACTGGAGTAAAAATGTGTGGAATACACAGACCGAATTCACTTCATTCCCTTCAGTTGCTGCAAGTCCCCAATTTCCCCCAGAATGAGAAAATAAATGGAAAGGGGGAAACATTGATTTCCTCCCAGATGTTGCCCAGAGGAGGAAGTTTCACTCTGAAGCTCATTGGACAACTTCCGCATTGTGACGTCACGAGAGAGCCCTGCCTGAATCAGCCAATAGGAATCACTCCGCTCCGCGGTGACGTCTCTGGGTTCCAGTGTGCAGGCCCGGGTGCCCCGCCCCCACCCATTGTTCCCCTCCCCCTACACCACATCGAGCCAAGGTTTCCAGGCAACCGGCTGATGGCTCCGGCCAGAGCGAGAAGCTGCTCGGTGAGCTCCCCCTCCCCCCGGCCCGGGACTGCGCATGTGCGAGGGAGAGGGGAAGCTGCGCATGTGCAGGGGAGAACCCACCCTCTGATCTTCATGATCAGGTGTTGACCAATGGGAAGAGTTGGAGGACTGGAAGGACTCTGGACTTCCAGCCAATCAGAGCGCAGGCTTTGTGTGAATGAAGATTGATCTTCAGACAGACTCAAACTTCCTCCTGTCTCAAACATCTGTGAGTAAAACACTTTCTTTTCAACCCCCTTTCCATTTCTTTTCTCATTCTGGGGGAAATTGGGGAGTTGCAGCAACTGAAGGGAAAGGAAGTGAATCCAGGGAGGGTGCAGACTCTGGAAAGGTTGGCCCAGGTTTCTCTCTCTCTTAAACCAGAAAATGATCCATTTCTGCCCACTGTTTGCTGTTAGCCAATCTTCTATCCACGCCAATATGTTATCCCCGCAGCATGAATTTTTATTTGCTGCAATAACCTTTCATGTGGCACCTCATCAAATGTCTTCTGGAAATCTAAGTACAGCGCATCCACCAGTTTCCCTTTATCCAATTCCCGATGGGGAATTTTATAAAATTGAACAACACATCAACTATCTCACTCTGTTAAGACCCGAGAATGAAGCCCAGCAGGACCCGAGGACAAGTCAGGGAATTCCCTGGGAATTGTGCTTTTTCAGAGTTCATCCCACACTTCTGTTTTCTGATTTCCAGCTGTTTCTGAGTTTGAACTGTATCCTCTATTGTGAACACCGAGGCAAAATACTTGTTCAATTCATCTCCCAGCTCCTTATTTTTCATTATCAATTCCTGGACTCACTTTCTATTAGACAGTTAAGAAATGAGGTGGAGCAAGTGACTGAAGTGTCAGTCAGGGAGCACTATTGGGAGCACCAATAGTTTCAAAATAGTTCTGGAAAAAAATAGGACAGATCCACAGGTCAAGGCCCTAAACTGGAGCAGGGCCACTTTTGTGGGCATTAGGCAGGATCTAGCAGATGTCGATTAGGTGAATTTGTTTGAAGGGAAAGGAATGACTGGCAAATGGGAGGTTTTAAAAGTGTGATATCAAGAATCCAGGGGCAGTATATTCCTGTTAAGATGAAGGGAAAGAATGGTAAATTTAGGGATCTCTGGCAGACAAGGGACATTGAGGCTCTGGTGAGGTAAAAGAAGGAAGTATACATTGGGTTTAGGCAATCGGGGACAAGTGAATCACTCTGATTATAAAAAGTGTAAGAAAATACTGAAGAGGGAAATCAGGAGGACAAAAAGAGGGTCTGATATGGATCTGGCAGGTAAGATTAAAGAAAATTCCAAGAGGTTCTTTTGCTGTATTAAGAGTAAAAGGGTGGCTCGAGAGAGAATAGATCCCCTTAAAAATCAGTATGGCCATCTGTGTGTGGAGCCACAGGAGATGGGTGAGATTTTTAATGAATACTTCTCCTCTGTGTTTACTGCGGAGAGCACCATGGGTGCGAAAGAAATAAGGGAACCAAGTGGTGATGTCTTGGGCACACGCATGTTACTTGGGAAGGAGGTATCTGCAGCCTTATAAAAGCAAATTACTGCGGATGCTGGAATCTGAAACCAAGAGAGAAAATGGTGTTTCTTGTCTAAATGACCCTTTGTCAAAGCTCTGAAACATCAGTTCTTTTCTCTCCATACAGGTGCTGCCAGACCTGCTGAGAATGGGGAGAGAGTGTGTGGGATGGAGACTTACAGCTTTTGGGGAATGAGAGAGGAAAGAATGTTCCATAGAAATTGTCTGTTCTGAATTTCTATCCTGTACTGACACTGATGACTTTTGGAAACTCATTTTACAGGATATTGAAAGAGGAATCACAGGCCGAAATCTCAAATGTCACGTCTCGATCTGACAGAGTCATATTCCTTGGGACCTCAATATCATCGGACTTTGAATCCAGAAGGAGAAATAATTGTCCAGTCTGTCGATTTGAAAAGAATTGAAATGTCAGTGTGAGTGAAAAAGTATCAACACTCTGACACACTTGAGTGAGAGTGTTCCAATGCACTGACTAAAGAGCTTTAACCAGTTACACAGTCTGAATAAATATCACACCATTCACAGCGGGTCGAGACTGTAATCTTGTTCTGTGTGTGGACAAAGTTTCAACTAATTGTCCACCCAAGAGAGAGGCAAGGACACCTGCACCATGGAGAAACCATGGAAATGTGTGGACTGTGGGAAGGGATACAGAGCCCCATCAGAGCTGGAAGTTCATCGGCGCAGCCACACTGGGGAGAGGCCATTCACCTGCTCTCAGTGTGAGAAGGGATTTAATCAGTTATCCAGCTTACGGACACACCAGCGAGTTCACACTGGGGAGAGGCCATTCACCTGCTCTCAGTGTGGGAAGGGATTTACTCGGTTATCCCACCTGCGGACACACCAGCGAGTTCACACTGGGGAGAGGCCATTCACCTGCTCTCAGTGTGGGAAGGGATTCACTCAGTTATCCAGTCTGCAGAGACACCAGCGAGTTCACACTGGGGAGAGGCCGTTCACCTGCTCTCAGTGTGGGAAGGGATTCATTGAGTTATCCAGCCTGCAGAGACACCAGCGAGTTCACACTGGGGAGAGGCCGTTCATCTGCTCTCAGTGTGGGAAGGGATTCACTCAGTTATCCAGCCTGCAGACACACCAGCGAGTTCACACTGGGGAGAGGCCATTCACCTGCTCTCAGTGTGGGGAGGGATTCACTTGGTCATCCAACCTGCAGTCACACCAGCGAGTTCACACTGGGGAGAGACCATTTACCTGCTCTCAATGTGGGGAGGGATTCACTCGATCATCCCACCTGCAGAGACACCAGCGAGTTCACACTGGGGAGAGACCGTTCACCTGCTCTCAGTGTGGGAAGGGATTCATTCGGTCATCCCACCTGAGGATACACCAGCGAGTTCACACTGGGGAGAGGCCGTTCACCTGCTCTCAGTGTGGGAAGGGATTCAGAGTTTCATCCCAGCTGCTGAGACATCAACAAGTTCACGAGTGATTCCCGGGGTAGGATTCTGCTGTTATTGTTTCTGCTCTCAGTTGCATCCAGGACTGTATTTTGTTCATTCTCACAGTTGGTCAATGGGAAGGGTCAGAGGGTTTCTTTGTGCTGGACTGGCTGGTCTCAGCCTCCAGTGGGCTGATGCTCTTTGAGTCTTTTTGTGAATACCTGGTTTCAAATGTCACAAGGATCACAGAGTGACAGGGTGTGAGGAAGTTTCGAGATATTTAGTCAGAAGAAAACAGAGGTTGGCAGTGCAAAGGTACATTTCTGAATGGAGGGCTGTGACAAGTGACATTCCTCAGCGATCAGTGCTGGGACTTTTGATGTTTGTAATATATATAAATGATTTGGAGGAAAATGTAACTGGTTTGATTGGTAAGTTTGTGGACGGCACAAAGGTTGGTGGAATTGCGGATAGCGATGGGGACCGGCAGAGGATACAGCAGGATATAGATCAGTTGGAGACTTGGGCGAAGAGATGGCAGATGAAGTTTAATCTGGATAAATGTGAGGTAATGCATTTTGGAAGGTCTAATACAGATGGGAAATATACAGTAAATGGCAGAACCCTTCAGAGTATTGATAGGCAGAGGGATCTGGGTGTACAGGTACACAGGTCATTGAAAGTGGCAATGCAGGTGGGGAAGATAGTCAAGAAGGCATACGGCATGCTTGCCTTCATCGGCCGGGGCATTGAGTTTAAAAATTGGCAAGTCATGTTGCAGCTTTATAGAACCTGAGTTAAACCGCACTTGGAATCTAGTGTTCAATTCTGGTCACCACACTACCAGAAGGATGTGGAGGCTTTGGAGAGGGTACGGAAAATATTTACCAGGATGTTGCCTGGTGTGGAGGGCATTAGCTATGAGGAGAAGTTGGAGAAACGTGGTTTGTTCTCACTGGAACAACGGAGGTTGAGGAGGGCAACCTGATAGAAGTCTACAAGATTATGAGGGGCATGGACAGAGTGGATAATCTGAAGCTTTTTCCCAGGGTGGAAGAGTCAATTACCAGGGGCATAGGTTTAAGGTGTGAGGGGCAAGGTTTAAAGGAGATGTACGAGGCAGGTTTTTTACACTGAGGGTGGTGGGTGCCTGGAACTCGTTGCCGGGGAAGGTAGTGGAAGCAGATACGATAGTGACTTTAAGATGTGTCTTGACATTGCTCCACCAATGACCCTCCCCCCATCATAAAGTCGAAAGCGGAGCTGTTCATTGATAACTGCAGTACTCATGGCTGAGAATGATACCAGGGATGAGGATTTTGTTTTATTCTTTCAGGGGATGTGAATGTGACTGGCAAGGCCAACATTCATTGCGCATCACTGATTGCTCTTGTAAAGAAAATGAGCCACTTTCTTGAATTGCTGCAATCCATCTGGTGTAGGTATACCCACAACGCTGTTAGGGAGTTCCAGGAATTTGATGCAGTGACAGAGAAGGAATGGTGATTGATTTTCAAGTCAGAATGGTGTGTGATGTGGAGTACAATTTACAGATGGTGGCATTCCCATACGCTGGCTGCACTTGTTTTTCAAGTGGTAGAAGTTAGGGTTTGGAACATTGAAGAAGGGAAAGGGTTAATGTTTTTTGTACTCAATGTATTTTGTGCCTAAAAGGTTGAACTTTGTACCTGGAATGTATCACAAACATAGCCCTTCCTTGTGGCGAGCCTCCTTTTTGTTTATATTGCTCCTGGTAGTAATATAAGCCATTTGTTCATGTCTTTCAGCTTTTACTTTTAGTATAAGCTATTTGTTCATGGTTCCCTTGCTTGTTTATATCATTCTGATAAAACAGACAGTTAAATATAGATGTTAGGGGATAAGTCTTTCTTTCTCGTAGGCTTGTGTATGATTTAAACAAAGGAAGCAAATGGTAGAGTGTGAGAATGGCCATTTGAAGGAGGACTCCCACTGGGACAGTTGCACTCAGTCACTCAGTCACTTCAAAGGAAACGCTGCGGGAAGAGCAGGGGACCAGAGGTGACACCTTGGCTTCGACTACCAGGAGAATTGTGCTTTATGACCCAAGGATACCAGATGGTCTCTAACCATGATCCAGAGACTATCAGAAGCTGTTAAAGGAACTATAATTTATGATCAAGGACTGTTAACTGGACTTTGCTTCATGACTTGTATTGGGAACCCTGATGTATAAATATCCATGCTTCTTGTGTTCAGAGAGAACTTTGGCTTCCGCTTTCAAGGGGTCAAGTTCTCCCATAAGCTTATGAGAATAAAGCATGACTGTATTTTGACTCATACCAGCCTATAGAGGTATATTTTCCGACTTCAAACATGCTGTGAAAACAGCCTTGGTGATTTCTTGCAGTGCATCTAATATGTGGGATGCACTGCCACCATTGTGGGCTAATGGTGGAGAGTGAATGTTTAAGGTGGTATTTGAGATGCTGATCAGGCGGGCTACTTTGTCCTGGATAGGATCTACAAAATTGTTGCAGATACACTCATCCAGGTAGGGAATATTCCACCTTACTCCTGATTTATACCTTGTGAATCATGGCAAGCCTTTGGGGAGTCATTAAGTGAGTAACCTGCCACAAAACTCCCAACCTCTGATCTGCTCTTGTAACCACAGTATTTAAATGACTGGTCAATGGTAACCCCAAAGTTATTGCTGGTGGGACATTCACTGATGGTAATGCCATTGAATATCAAGGGAAGATGGTTAGATTTTCTTGCTGGAAATAGATATTTCCTGATAATTATGTGGTGTCAGTATGAATTGACAATCAGCTCTAACCTGAATGTTGTCCGGGTCCTGCGCTGCATGCGGGCAGCTTCAGTATTCAGAGTTGTGAATGGTAATATACACTGCAATCATCAGTGAACATCCCCGTTTCCGACCCTACGGTGGGGAGACGGTAATTAATGAAGCAGCTGAAAATGATGAGGCCCAGGAGACATGAGGAACAACAAAATATATTTATATCGCGCCTTGAAATAATAAAACATCCAAGGAGCATTGTAAAATAAAGTATGATATTGAGCCACAAAGAAGATATTAGGTTAGATGACCAAAAGTTTGGTCAAAGTGGTAGATTTTAAGGGGTGTGTTAAATGAGTTAAGCGAGGTGGAGAGTTGGAGACGTGTAGGGATGGTATTCCAGAGGTTGGAGCCTAAGCAACTGAAGGTAGAGCTTGCACTGGTGAAGCAAGGTCAGGGACAAACTAAAGACCAGAATTAGAGCAGTGTAATATATTGAGGGTTGTGGGGCTTATAGGAGATTATAGATATTGGGACAGGCAAGGTCATGGAGTGATTTGAAACCAAGGATGAGAATTTTAATATTAAGTTGTTGCTTTACTGGGTGGATCATCGTGCACAAGGGTGATAGTGGAACAACACTTAATGTGAGTTTAAACATGGCCAGCAGAGTTTTAGATGAACCCTGCAGTGACCCTTGCAGTGATGACTGACCTCCAACAACCACAGCCATCCTCGTCTGTACCTGGTATATCCCCAACCGGTGGAGAGTTCCCCCCCGAATCCCACCGACTCCAACCCTTAAAAGGTGAAGGGGGAAAAGTTTGTGCGGAACCGTTAGAAATGGCGGAGCTGCTTAATGAATACTTTACCTCGGTATTCACGGTGGAAAGGGATCTGGGTGGTTGTACTGCTGGTTTGCGGTGGACAGAAAGGATCGAGCATGTGGACATAAAGAAAGAGGATGTGTTGGAACTATTGAATGGCATCAAGGTTGGTAAGTCGCCGGGACCGGATGGGATGTACCCCAGGTTACTGTGGGAGGCGAGGGAGGAGATTGCGGAGCCTTTGGCGATGATCTTTGCATCGTCGATGGAGACAGGAGAGGTTCCGGAGGATTGGAGGATTGCAGATGTGGTCCCTATATTCAAGAAAGGGAACAGGGACAGCCCGGGAAATTACCGACCGGTGAGTCTAACCTCAGTGGTTGGTAAGTTGATGGAGAGGATCCTGAGAGACAGGATTTATGATCATCTAGAGAAGTTTAGTATGATCAAAAGTAGTCAGCACGGCTTTGTCAAGGGCAGGTCGTGCCTTACGAGCCTGGTTGAGTTCTTTGAAAATGTGACCAAACACATTGACGAAGGAAGAGCGGTGGATGTGGTCTATATGGACTTCAGCAAGGCGTTCGATAAGGTCCCCCATGCAAGACTTCTTGAGAAAGTGAGAGGGCATGGGATCCAAGGGGCTGTTGCCTTGTGGATCCAGAACTGGCTTGCCTGCAGAAGGCAGAGAGTGGCTGTGGAGGGGTCTTTCTCTGCATGGAGGTCAGTGACCAGTGGAGTGCCCCAGGGATCTGTTCTGGGACCCTTGCTGTTTGTCATTTTCATAAATGACCTGGATGAGGAAGTGGAGGGATGGGTTGGTAAGTTTGCTGACGACACCAAGGTAGGTGGTGTTGTGGATAGTTTGGAGGGATGTCAGAAGTTGCAGCGAGACATAGATAGAATGCAAGACTGGGCGGAGAAGTGGCAGATGGACTTCAACCCGGATAAGTGTGTGGTGATCCATTTTGGCAGAACCAATGGGATGAAGCAGCAGTATAAAATGAAGGGTACCATTCTTAGCAGTGTAGAGGATCAGAAGGACCTTGGGGTCCGGGTCCATAGGACTCTTAAATCGGCCTCACAGGTGGAGGATGCGGTCAAGAAGGCGTACGGCGTACTGGCCTTCATTAATCGAGGGATTGAGTTTAGGAGTCGGGAGATAATGCTGCAGCTTTATAGGACCCTGGTTAGACCCCACTTGGAGTACTGCGCGCAGTTCTGGTCACCTCATTACAGGAAAGATGTTGAAGCCATTGAAAGGGTGCAGAGGAGATTTACAAGGATGTTGCCTGGATTGGGGGGCATGCCTTATGAGGATAGGTTGAGGGAGCTTGGTCTCTTCTCCCTGGAGAGACGAAGGATGAGAGGTGACCTGATAGAGGTTTACAAGATGTTGAGAGGTCTGGATAGGGTAGACTCTCAGAGGCTATTTCCAAGGGCTGAAATGGTTGCTACGAGAGGACACAGGTTTAAGGTGCTGGGGGGTAGGTACAGAGGAGATGTCAGGGGTAAGTTTTTCACTCAGAGGGTGGTGGGTGAGTGGAATCGGCTGACGTCGGTGGTGGTGGAGGCAAACTCGTTGGGGTCTTTTAAGAGACTTCTGGATGAGTACATGGGATTTAATGGGATTGAGGGCTATAGATAGGCCTAGAGGTGGGGATGTGATCGGCGCAACTTGTGGGCCGAAGGGCCTGTTTGTGCTGTGGCTTTCTATGTTCTATGTAACCCTGCGTCGGTCCCTTTCTGCCAAACTCAGTCAAATGATGTCTTGATGGATTTTCTTTGTTCTTTTTTTTGTTTTTTTTTTTGTTTTCTTTGAGAAAACAAAATTTTCTTTGTTCTTCGTTCTGTTTGGAACATCCCAAATGCCCATCCAATTTCCTTTGTAATTGTTTATTGTCTCCACTTCCTCCACCCTCGTAGGCAGCGAGTTTCAGGTCATTACCATTCGCTGCATCAGAATATTCTTCCTCACATCTCCCCTCCCCGCTTGCATCTCTGACCCGAAACAAGAAATCTGTGTCCCCCTCGTCCTTGTCCCTTCAGCTAATGGGAACAGCTTTTCTTTGTCCACCTTATCTAAACCTGTCAGAATCTTGTCCACCTCTATCAAATCTCCCCTCAACCTCCTTTGCTCCAAGGAGAACAACACCAGCCTGACATTGACAATAAAGAACAAATGAACAGAATATGTTCCTGTCTAAAATCAAATGGGAATGTTTAATTTCTGTTTTAAAGATATTGTGAATATATTGTCCTGGACAATAAAGGAATCAGCTATAACTGAGCAAGAAGAAAACAGTTTCAATGTGGAATTGAGTGGAATATTCTCTCTGGATTTAAACAATGGAGGAACTACAAACATGGAAGAAAATAAATTTCAAAATGTGAACTCTGTACAGACTGTTTTCAAAATAGAACTTGAAAATTCACAAATGAACAGCAATGAAGACTCTCCTTTTGCAGGAGGAACTTTGGACTATAATTATTGTAAGAAGAAAACCGTCAGAAAAGACTGCAAGCAGTAATTTCCATCTTCAGTGGACTGAGATTCCTGGACATGGAACCCAGCAGTGTGCTGTTACCAAGCTGGACTTGTGAATGTGAAGTAGACAATGGAGGGATTATTGTGTCTATTGCAGGTTATAAGATAGATCAACACAGGAAAACAGTGGATTTAGGAACAGGAGGAGGCCATGTGGCCCTTCGAGCCTGCTCCACCATTCAATAAGATCATGGCTGTTGTTAAGATATACAGCATGTTGTATATTGTAATATTCTAAATGGGATATTATGAAGGTGATACATTTTCATTTCTTCCTGTTTTTGTTACAAAAATCTAATTTCATAATTCCTATGTTTTAGAAATAAGAATTAGTTGCAAGAATTGCTTTTAAAAAATGGAAAACCTGGGTTGAGAATCTGACAAAAACACCCTCAGGGAATTCGCAGTCACAAAGCACGGCCCATGTTGGTTTAAGAAGTCAAAACTCGAGAAGTAAGAACTGTAAAAAGTCAGCTGGATCTTTTAGCTGGAGACATTGGGTCTGACAATTATTGTACTGTTTTTGTTAGGTTCATTCTTCATGCAAACCTCAGGAAAAAAGGTTTAGTTTTGAAGCTAAATATCTGTCAGATATTCCACCTGGTCTCTGTTACCATGGAGATATGTGATTCAGGGTGGAGCCTTGGTTAGAATTAGACCATAAGATATAGGAGCAGAATTAGGCTATTTGGCTCATCGAATCTGCTGTGTCATTCGATCATGACTGATAAATCTCAATCCCATTCTCCTGCCTTTTCCCCGGAACCTTTGAGTCCTTTCCAATCAATGACCTGGTTCCAGCGGACAGTCTGCAGTCAGCTTGGAAGCCACCAGTTCTGGGACCAGGAGCTGTGAACCAGCTGTGGGACTAGAAGCCTAGAGGACCGTTGGAAACCAGGGGTGTTTCCAACATTTAAATGCCTCAGCAAGAATGCAGTGAAGCCCATGTTTAGACTGAGGAGTCCACAGTTTGAGAGCTTAAAGGAAAATTGGAGGCTTGTTTAGTGAAAAGATAATGGATGGACTCCCATAAACTCTTGGCCTCTTTTTAGGTCAAACCGAATAAACAAACTCAAATTAAGTCAGGACAAAGTAAAAGGGGCAGCTCCCCAAAAGGAGGGGGAACAGCCCGAACAAAAATCAAAGTACAAAGGAAACTTAAAAACATCAAATTAAAATGTGATTATCAGGGTCGATAACGCACCCCAACCCCTGCGGTGCCCAGCGGGCACGGAAGGCATCAACCGCGCCCGTGGACACCGCATGCTCCCTCTCCAGGGACACCTGGCTGTGAATGTACCCGCAGTAGAGGGGCAGACAGTCAGGATGGACGGCCTCCTCGATCGCCCGCTGCCTGGGGAGAATATCTGGTGTACTGGGGAGAATTAAAGTGAATTGTGGAGAGCTTTGACATACCTTTGGGATGGTCCTAGGACCAGAAGTGAATGAAACTTCAAGCTATCATTAAGTATAAAGAAACTCTTGGGGTGAAGTAAAAAAATAGAACTCGGTTTATATCATAAATCTTTATTGAGTGTAGTATTCAATTTGTAGTGTTGTCTTTTTAAATTTTATTTAAACATACAGTAAAGTTTGTTTTTGTTTAAAAATGTGGAATCTTGTGATGTAATTCTTTCAGTTAATCACTGGGTGTTCGAATTTCTCTGCAAACGTTAACAGTCCTGACCGGGATCGCAAAAATTCACACAAACAGTGTTTCAAAACAAATTGAAGAAAAAGATGGTTTTTCTTCTTCAACCCAAATGTTACACATGAAGAAACCCTCTTCTGGTATCTCCAATAATTTGTTGCTTTGAGCAATTCTTTTCATGGAACAATCAGATAATTGATGACTGAAAATGGAACTAATTGTATCCCTTTAAAGCAGGAGGGCGATCGCCCGGCACAGAGGGGAATTGGGGATTTCTCCCATAGACCAATTGACAGGGATTCTACCCTCCAACCACCTGAAGTGAATTCTTTACATGAATCATCCGTGCCAGTGCAGTTATCAACTTGCAGTTTGGCTGATCAGAAAATGCTTTGTTGCTGATTTTCCTTGTGTTAGGAAGTGACAGTGCCAAGGCCAGATCTTGTTTCCTCCTTGATCGGGATGTAACCCGTGTCCACATCGCCACTTCATTCTTCCACTGGTTGTATGGTTCAGACTCCGAGAGCATCAGCAGGTAATCAGACCCTGACAATTCCCACTGCCTTTCAGTCATTTCTCACAAAAGCTGCTGGGATTGGAAGCTTCCGTCTGAAATATACTTTCTTTTAGTTTCCAACCTTCACCATTAGACAAGCATTTTCTGTTACCTTGTTATAATCCTGACAGCCTTGGGGTGGAGTCAATCTTTATTTGGGACAGATTTGTTCACAGAATCAAACATTACAGGTTCAACTCTGACTCCAAGCTATATTAGTGAGTCCCACTTTTTACCTGCTCATTATAACTATCTAATCAGTGCCCTCCATCTGAATAAACTTAACCTTAACTTATTGATATAATTAACAGCCACAGTCAGAGCATCCAAAAGATCACTAATCGGTGTGACTGCCACGGTGTGTCAGCAGTTTGGGTGAACAAGTGAATCCTTTCCCACACACTGAGCAGGTGAATGGTCTCAGTTTGGAAACGAAGGGAAAATAAAATTTCAGGCAGAAGCTTCCAATCTGGTAGGTTTTATGATAAATCGCTGAAAGTGAGTGGGAATTATCAGGGTCTCTCCCCAGTGTGAATTCCCTGATGTTTCAGTAGGTCAGATGATGTTTTGAACCTCTTTGCAGTGAGAGTGCCTGAACGGGGTCTCCTCAGTGTGAATGCGCTGGTCGACCCTGAGGCAGGCTCAGGTTTTAAAGCAGCTCCCACAGTCAGAGCATTTAACAGGTTTCTTATTGGGGGAGGTGCCTCAGTATTCCAGCAGACTGGATGATTCACTGAGTCACTTTCCACACACACATCAGATGAATGGCCTTTCCCCAGTGTGTAATCCTTTGTGTCTCAGCAGACTAGATAATTGAGTGAATCCCTTCCCACACTCGGAGCAGATAAATGGCCTCGGCCCAGTGTGAATGCGTTGGTTTGACAGCGGGAGGGATGAGTGAGTGAATCCCTTCCCACGCTCTGAGCAGGGGAACAGTCCCTCACCCGTGTGAAATCGCTGGTGGTTCTGCAGGGTAGATGACTGAGTGAATCCCTTTCCACACACACAACAGGTGAATGGTCTCTCCCCATTGTGAACCCGCTGGTGTGTCAGCAGGGCAGACGAATCGCTGAATTTCTTCCCACACTCAGAGCAGGTGAATGGCCTCTCCCTGATGTGAAGTCGCTGGTGATTCCTCAGGGTGGATGAATCACGAAATCCCCTTCCAAACTCAGAGCAGGTGAACGGTGTCTCCACAGTGTGGCTGCATCGAAGGGTTTCCAGCTTCGAGGGGCAATTGAATCCCTTCCCACAGTGCCTACATTTCTATGGTCTGAGTGTCTTTGTACATCTCCAGGTTCAGATGAAGGTTTGACCCCACAGTTAACACATACATGGTCTCTCCTCACTGTGAATCCTTCGATCTTTTCCAGGCTGTGTAACTGGTTAAAGCTCTTTCCACAGTCAGTTCACTGGAATACTCTCACTCGAGTGAATGTGTCTCAGTGATTTTCCAGTCACACTGATGTTTAAACAGTTTGAAGGGACAGACAAACATTTCCCATTCTAGTTTCAAATGCCGATGGTATTCAGATCCTGAATAATTGGGTGACTCTGTTAGATCCTAACGTCATGTTTGTTGAGATTTGTGTCTGTAAATTCTCCCCTTCTAATAGCCTGTGAAAGAAATTCACAAAAATCAATGCTGTCAGTACAGGATAAAAACTCAGAACAGACAATTCTAGTTTCTGTGGATCATTCTTTCCTCTCATTCTTGAAAATGTGTAAATCTCCATCCCAAACACTCTCCCTCCATTCTCACTTTGCTGGACCTGAAATAGACATTGTCCTGAGGGTGCTGATTCATCCTAATCGACAGATCCGTGCTGACTGTTTCATGTACAGGACACATATTCCTGAAATCTTCACACGGGCTTGTGTCTAAGCATATAAAAAAATTGCATATTTAGTGAACTAAAAATGTATGCAATATTCAGAACTCTATTACATGATTAGAGATACAGATGGGTGCGGAAGAACTTGACTTGGGGAGCAAGCAATCATGTTCTGGAACTCACTGATGATGAGAGTGGTGGAAGTGGAGACGACCAGTGATTTCAAAATAAAATTGGTCGGGCACTTGAAGGAATTAAACGTACTGGGGAACAGGGATATCGAGGAAAAATGGCACTGAGTGGATTCCCCGACAGAGACTTGGCACGGACTCAAGCTGCTGAATTGATTTATCTTGTGCTCTGCTGACTCTTTGACTGGAAAATATACAGTGTAGTTACAATACTATTCTGGAATTAAACAACATCAACTGTAATACAAATCCATAAATAATATACCTAATATGCACCATATAGTAAGAAGTATCACAACACCAGGTTAAAGTCCAACAGGTTTATTAGGAATCACAAGCTTTCAGAGCACTGCCCCTTCATCAGGTGAGAAGGAGCAGCACGCTGAAAGCTCGTGATTCCAAATAAACCTGTTGGACTTTAACCAGGTGTTGTGAGACTTCTTACTGTGTTTACCCCAGTCCAACACCGGCATCTCTACATCATATGCACCAACACCAGACATATCAATGTTGTTACGATCCTCATGATCACCTTATAATAAACACATTCCCACAAATCCCAATGGAATAAACTGAAAGACAATGTTTCATTTTTTAAAAAATTTACTTTAAAAATTAATCTAAAATTAACATCACTGATCATGCATTAAGAAACACTATTTGAATAGACAGGATAAATTACACTTTAAAAAGCTCAGACAATAAAAACAGGTTCCACAAAATCACAAACATTTCCCCCTCAGTATATTTGGCTCTAATTCCAGTTCCAGAGAATTTCTCTGTCTCTGTATTTCCCAGGGGGAGAAAGAAAGTGTTTTCCTCACAGATGTTGTCCAGAGGATGAAGTTGGAGTCTGTGTGTGAAGTTTGAGTCTGTGTGTGAAGTTTGAGTCTGTGGTGAAGTTTGAGTCTGTGGTGAAGTTTGAGTCTGTGTGTGAAGTTTGAGTCTGTGGTGAAGTTTGAGTCTGTGTGTGAAGTTTGAGTCTGTGGTGAAGTTTGATTCTGTGTGTGAAGTTTGAGTCTGTGGTGAAGTTTGATTCTGTGTGTGAAGTTTGAGTCTGTGGTGAAGTTTGAGTCTGTGGTGAAGTTTGATTCTGTGTGTGAAGTTTGAGTCTGTGGTGAAGTTTGAGTCTGTGGTGAAGTTTGAGTCTGTGTGTGAAGTTTGAGTCTGTGGTGAAGTTTGAGTCTGTGGTGAAGTTTGAGTCTGTGGTGAAGTTTGAGTCTGTGTGTGAAGTTTGAGTCTGTGGTGAAGTTTGAGTCTGTGTGTGAAGTTTGAGTCTGTGGTGAAGTTTGATTCTGTGTGTGAAGTTTGAGTCTGTGGTGAAGTTTGAGTCTGTGGTGAAGTTTGATTCTGTGTGTGAAGTTTGAGTCTGTGGTGAAGTTTGAGTCTGTGTGTGAAGTTTGAGTCTGTGGTGAAGTTTGAGTCTGTGGTGAAGTTTGAGTCTGTGGTGAAGTTTGAGTCTGTGGTGAAGTTTGAGTCTGTGTGTGAAGTTTGAGTCTGTGGTGAAGTTTGAGTCTGTGGTGAAGTTTGAGTCTGTGTGTGAAGTTTGAGTCTGTGGTGAAGTTTGAGTCTGTGTGTGAAGTTTGAGTCTGTGGTGAGGCTACAAACAGAAGCTGTTCTGTTTCAAATCAAACTGCGGGACTTGGAAGAAAATGATGGGAAGAGATTTTGCAAAGTCCCCTTCCCCACTCCCTCAGCTGGCAGCCCAGCGCGCAGGCGCAGAGAGCGCTGAGCCCAGCTGTCCGGAGCAGGTGCAGAGAGCGCTGCTGAGCCCAGCTGTCCGGAGCAGGCGCAGAGAGCGCTGCTGAGCTGAGCTGTCCGGAGCAGGCGCAGTGCGGCTGCCGCCAGCGGTCGCTCTCGATCTCTTTTTGGAGCCGCAGGAGAGAGAGGGGGGAGGGGGAGCTCACCGAGCGGCTTCTCGCTCTGGCCGGAGCCGCCAGCCGGTTGCCTGGAAACCGTGGCTGGAGGAGGTGCAGGGGGAGGGGAACAATGGGCGGGGGCGGGGCTCCCGGGTCCGCGAGCCGGGCCTGCGCCTGGAACCCCGACACGTCACTGCGGAGCCGAGTAATTCCTATTGGCTGATTCAGGCAGCGCTCTATTGTGACGTCTCAATGCGGAAGTTGGCCACTGAGCTTCAGATTGAACCTTCCACTTCGATTTGAAAAGACTTCGGCCATCAGTGAGTGGAAAAGCAGCAACACACTGCCACACCCGAGTGAGAGTGTTCCAGTGCACTGACTAAAGAGCTTTCACCAGTTACACAGCCTGAATAAATATCACCATTCACAGCAGGGAGAGACTGTACCCGTGTTCTGTGTGAGGCTTCAACTGATTGTCCACCCAAGGGAGAGGCAAGGACACCTGCACCATGGAGAAACCATGGAAATGTGCAGACTGTGGAAAGAGATACAGAGCCCCCTCTCTGCTGGATGCTCATCGGCGCAGCCACACTGGGGAGAGGCCATTCATCTGCTCTCAGTGTGGGGAGGGATTCGCTCTGTTGCCCAGCCTGCAGTCACACAAGCGAGTTCACACCGGAGAGAGACCGTTCACCTGCTCTCAGTGTGGAAAGGGATTCACTGTGTTATCCACTTTGCAGAGACACCAGCGAATTCACACTGGGGAGAGGCTGTTTATCTGCTCTCGGTGTAGGAAGGGATTCAACCAGTTATCCAATCTATGGACACACATGCGAATTCACACTGGGGAGAGGCCATTCATCTGCTCTCGTTGTGGGAAGAGATTCACTCGGTCATCCGACCTGCGGACACATCAGCACGTTCACACCGGGGAGAGGCCATTCACCTGCTCTCAGTGTGGGAAGGGATTCACTCGGTCATCCGACCTGCGGACACACCAGCGAGTTCACACTGGGGAGAGGCCATTCACCTGCTCTCAGTGTGGGAAGAGATTCACTCGGTCATCCGAGCTGCGGACACACCAGCGAGTTCACACTGGGGAGAGGCCATTTACCTGCTCTCAGTGTGGGAAGGGTTTCAGTCACTTATCCACCCAGCAGAAACACCAGCACATTCACACTGGAGAGAGGCCGTTCACCTGCTCACAGTGTGGGAAGAGATTCACTCAGTCATCCCACCTGCGGAGACACCAGCGAGTTCACACTGGGGAGAGGCCATTTACCTGCTCTCAGTGTGGGAAGGGTTTCAGTCAGTTATCCAACCTGCAGAGACACCAGCGAATTCACATGGAGAGAGACCATTCACCTGCTCTCAGTGTGGGACGGAATTCACTCAGTTATCCCACCTGTTGAGACATCAGTGAAGTTACACTGGGGAGAAACTGTCCAACTGCTCAGTGTATAAAAAGTGTTCGGAATTTCATCACAGCTGCTGAGGCACCAACAAGTTCACAGGGGTTGGATTCTGCTGTTATTGTTTCTGCTCTCAGTTACATCCAGGACTGCATTTTGTTCATTCTCACAGTTGGTCAATGGGGAGGGTCGGAGGGTTTCTTTCTGCTGGACTGGCCGGTCTCACAACTTTGCCTCCAGTGAGCTGATGTTCTTTGAGTCTTGTTGCGAATACCTTGTTTTAAATTTCAGAGTGACCGGGTGTGAGGAAATTGAGAGATATTTAGTCAGCATTTCTGTTTGAAACTCCCCCAGATGCCCATCTCATTTCCTTTGTAATTGTTTATTGTCTCCACTTCCTCCTCCCTCGTAGGCAGCGAGTTCCAGGTCATTACCATTCGCTGCATCAAAATATTCTTCCTCACATCCCTCCCTACATCTCTGACCTGAAACTTTTAATCTGTGTCCCCCTCGTACTTGTCCCATCAGCTAATGGTATCAGCTTTTCTTTGTCCACCTTATCTAAACCTGTCAGAATCTTGTCCACCTCTATCAAATCTCACCTCAACCTCCTTTGCTCCAAGGGAAAAAACCCCAGCCTGACATTGACAATAAAGAACAAACTAACAGAATATGTTAGTACCTGAAACCAAATGGGAATGTTTAATTCCTGTTTTAAAAATATTGTGAATATATTGTCCTGGACAATAAAGGAATTGGAATAACTCACCTTGGGAGTGGTAGAATGGAATATGTCAATCTGGTATCCATCTACAGTCCAGTGAAAGTTTGGAATGTGTAGCTGGAAATCCCTCCCTAACAGCACTGTGGGTGTACCTACACCTCAGGCATTATAACAGTTCAGGAAGGCAGTGTTGGGGTTGACCACGGCCGAGGCAGCTACAGACAGCCACATATTCTGTTATAATTGAAGGACTGCAGATTGAATGTGAGGCATTATGGGACTGGACTATCTTGACCACATTCCTGTGACTGCTCAGTTTCTGCAATCATGAACCATTAAAGCTGCTTAGCAGGGCCCCGACAGAGGACCTGGTGAGAATATTTACTCAGAATGAGTTAGAATTAAACTTATTCCAGGACCGGCAGGTGTTCAGCGGCTGAGATACCCGAATCTGTGAAGAGGAGGTCTGACCAATCAACAAACAGTGGCAGATAGTTGGTTAAGAAGTTAAAAAGCGTTCTCAGGCATTGTTTAATTTATTTTACCCCAAATTTGTGATAAGAACTGTGAGGGACATGTGACCCGTTAGTCGGTGAAGTAACGGTATACTCCAAATAGCACTGGACTGAAAAGCAGACCTCTGAGAGTAGATTCTAATGGTTATAATCCGACCCAAGCATGGCCAGTGAAAAAGTCAGAGCTCGAGTGAGGACTGGACAGATCTCTTACCTGCTATTTGGAAACGAAGAACAAGAAACTTATCGATAAAATTATTAGAATAGAGCCAACATTTTGAGTCTGGAAGACATTTCATAACAGCTCTTATGAAGGGTCATCCATACCTGAAACATTGGCTCCATTCTATCTCCACAGATGCTGCCAGACCTGCTGAGCTTTTCCAGTATTTTCTGTTGTTGTTTCAGATTCCAGCATCCGCAGTATTTAACTTTTATGATAAAATTATTAGTTCTGATTGGAAACCCCACGACCCTCCCGCAAAACAGAGGGAGTGGTGGCAAAGGGAGAAAAAGGATAAGGATGATAAAGTCTGGGTTCTGATTTTCTGAGCCCATGTAGAATAAACAAAATGAGTGAAGCAGTTTATAAAGAACTGAAGTTACCCATCCCTAACAAAAACTGATCAAATAAAAATAATTAGGTTGTGGAATATAACAAAAAAATTAAGAGATGAAGTTTACAATCGAGTTTGTTTTGATTTTTATACTTGTGTAAAGTGGTATTATTGTGTGCCAATTTTTTTCTGCTCACTCCCCATCCCTTTAGGTTCTGTAGAAAAGTTAACCCTTTCAGCAGACAGTTCATTTCTTTTCAAATCATCTGAAAACTCATGTCTATTTTAGTTTATAATTGAAGATTTATGGGAATTGGCTAAGATGGGCTTTCGACATTTTTAAAGTATAAAGAAGTGGTCTTGAGAAGCCAATTTGGTAGAGAGAGGTGGAGGGAGATATGTTTACAGAGAGGTGTTGAGAGGTGTTGAGAGCTGTTGGTTTTACAAGTTATCCATGTTTTTGGAGCGGTCACTTCATGTCCTGGTCTGAGAGGGATGGAGAGAAGTCTGTTCAATTGTTAATGTTAAACTTTCTATATTAACTGTTAATCGACACTCTGTTTTTTATCTTTCTGACTTGTTACATTTTTAATGGTTAATTAACTTTCTGAATTCACCATTTAAAGTGTTCTTTCTTGCCACATGGTTAAGACACTGGAACCTGGCGTGATTTATGATTAGGGAGGTTATTGTAAACAAGAGAACCCCATAAATCTCGATACAAATAGATTAAACTTCTTACAAATGGAATGCAATCCTTTATTATGAGAGAAATTGAACAAAGAAGTAAAGATGTTGTACTTCAGTTATACAGGGCGTTGCTGAGACTGCATCTTGAACACTGGGTGCAGCTTTGTCTCCTATTTAAGAAATGATACAAACGCATTGAAAGTGGTTCAGAGGAGGTTTAATAATTGCTTCCCAATTCTTGACCCTCACAGGATAAATTTTGTCCGATTTTCCTTGTATTCACCTCTGACAAAGAATCATCCTGACTCAAAATGTTGTCTCTATTCTCTCTCTGCAGATGCTGTCAGACTTGCTGAGATTGTCCAGCATTTTCTGTTTATATTTCAGATTCCAGCAGCAGCAGAATTTTGCCTTTATACCAATTCTTGTTGGTAAGGGAATCTAAAGTATCGGCTGTAGAATGACAGTGTGGAATGCAACACAAACAGATCAGCCATGATCTCAATCAATGGTGGAGCAAACTCAAAGGGCCAAATGGCCGACTTCTGCTCTGATGTCGAATGTTGGTCGCAATTTCCTGAGAATTGCGAAGTAAGGCTGGAAGATTCACCTTGCTTGTGTTAAAACCATCACTGTGAAATTCAGTTCTGGGATTAAAGGTTGCCAGACTGGAAAAGGAAAACAATGGAAATACACTTTTGGGGAGTGAAAAGTCACCTTGCCGGACACATTCTTGGAGAATTGCGTGTCAACATTCCAAGGCAGAGTAAAACATAACCATTGAGTGGGATATTTGAGTGTGTTGAGAGTAAAAGGGCAAAGTTCAACTTTACAGCTTAAGAGCTGTTTCTACAAAAAGTGTTTACTCATTGTTGCTTCCAGTTTGTCGGAGTAAAAGTCATAAAACTTGAAGTTTTGTCTTGTGATTCTTTCATTTACTCAATGGGTTTAAATTCATTTCTTTAAATTATTGATCATTACAAAGATCTTAATAATTCATTTAAAGCCCCAAGTTTCGACATCCCATTTGAGCCTGGGGCACCTTTCTGTCTCTCTATTGCTCGTGTCAATGAGAGCCAGGCGACGGAGCTGAGGGCTAAATTTAGCTGAGAATAACGAGGCCTGCGCCCCAGTTGGGAAACTGCCATGGGGATCGCACTAATAGAGAGACTGGGAGGTGCTGGAGGACTGAGTGGGAAATGGGCCCACAACCAATTGTTATATCTGTCTCTCAGAGCGAAAGAGAAACCTGTCTCTTTAAATACATATACAGGGAAAAGGCTGCACTGAAATCTGTCCCTTTTAACCTGCACAGAAGCAGGAGGCTGAGAATGACAGGCTGCAGGAGGAGTCCATTCAGCCCATCGTGCCCCTGCTATCTCTTTGAAAGGACTCTCTGATTCATCCAACTGCTCTGTTCTTTCCCCACAGCCCTGCAAATTCTTCCCATTCAAGTCTTTACCCGTTGGAAAGATTCTATTGAATCTGCTTTCAGGCAGATCAGAACAACTCGCTGTGTCAAACAATAAAATAAAATCTCATCTCCCCCTCTGGCTCCTTTGCCAATTACCTTAGAGGGAGTCACTTTCTGTTAAAGAGCCTGCCAACCCCTCTCACCTGCTTTCCCGAAAGTGCATCAATATAGTCAGAAAAAGTCCAGCAAAATCAAATTTTTACTGATAAAAGTTTATTAATGAAACAGAACATGGTTAAAACAAACAGAAAGTGACTTGAGGATCAAAGACAACCAGAGTAAAAGGATGTTCACAATGTTCTGGACACAAATTGTTTCTCTTTAATTCATCTGTAGCCTGTTCCCTGTCCTCTTTGTGGAACACCTCCGCTCAGTCCACAAGCATGACCCTGACCTTCCGCTTGCTTGCCATTAGAATTCACCACCTTGCTCTCACACTCACATTTCTGTCCTCGGCCTGCTGCAATGTTCCGGAGAAGCCCAACACAAGCTGGACAAACAGCCCCTCATCTTCCGATGAGGCACTTTACAGCCTTCTGGACTCAACATTGAGTTCAACAACTTCACACCCTGAACTCTCTCCTACATTTTGATTTGTTTTTTATTTGCCGAGTGCCAGTCTGCATCTTGTTTTCATGTTTTTTTGCTTCCAGACAGAGCTGTCCTTTATTCTACCATTAACACTTACTCTGGGCCAATGCTTTGTTTCTTTACGATGTGGAGATGCCGGCGTTGGACTGGGGTAAACACATGAAGAGTTTTAACAACACCAGGTTCCTGTTGGACTTTAACCTGCTGTTGTTAAATCTTCTTATTGTTTCTTTCCAACAACCATTACCTCTCCCTTTGCCTTTTGTTCCGGGACATTTTTGTCATTTAATCTCACCCGCCCTCTAACCAATCCCTGACTTTCCCTTTTGTTCTCCCTGCCCCTCCCCCCTTTCTCAGCAGCATCAAACCCATCACATTTCTCCCTCTCTTTAGTTCTGAAGTAGAGTTACATTGGACGTGAAACATTAACTCTGTTTCTCTCTCCACAGATGCTGCCAGACCTGCTGCGTTTTTTCAGTTCTTTCTGTATTTATTTTAAATCTACCTTAGTCGTAGGAAAAGCACTCTTTACTATCCAGGATAAAAAAATGTCCTTCATCAGTTTTTGTGGATCATTTCAGTGGAAATGTGCTCTCCCAGGCTCAAAGAGCATCAGCCCATTGGAAGCAAAGTTGGGAGACTGGCCAGTCCAGCAGAAAGAAACCCTCCGACCCTCCCACTTCACCAACTGTCAGAATGAACACTGTTCAGTCCTGGATGTGATTAACAGCAGCAATAACAGCAGAATCCAACACCAGTAATCACTTGTGAATTCGCTGGTGTCTCAGCAGGAGGGATGAATCACTAAATCCTTTCCCACACTGAGAGCGGGTGAATGGCCTCTCCCCGGTGTGAACTCGCTGGTGTTCTCGCAGGTTGCATGAATCACTGAATCCCTTCCCACACAGAGAGCATGTGAACGGTTTCGCTCCGGTGTGAACTCGCTCATGTTTCCGCAGGTTGGATGAAGTTCTGAAGCTCTTTGGGCAGTGAGCGCAGGTGAACAGTCGCTCCTCAGTGTGAATGCGCTGGTGGGACACCAGATCCTGAGACCTTTTGAAGCCACTCCCACAGTCAGAGCATTTAAAGGGTCGCTCATTGGTGTGAACTCGCTGGTGTTCCCACAGGTAGGATGATGTTGTAAACCTCTTTGTGCAGTGAGAGCAGCTGAATGGTCTCTCCTCAGTGTGAATGCACTGGTGGACCAACAGTTGGTGAGAGCTTTTGAAATCTTTCCCGCAGTCAGAGCATTTAAAGGGTCGCTCATTGCTGTGAGTGACTTTGTGTCTCTGCAGGCTGGATAAATCACTGCATCCCCTCCCACACACTGAGCAGGTGAATGGCCGCTCCCTCGTGTGAACTCGTTGGTGATTCCGCAGGTGGGATGATCTTCTAAATGTCTTTGGGCAGTGAGAGCAGCTGAACGGTCTCTCCACAGTGTGAGTGCGCTGGTGATCCATCAGATCCTGAGACCTTTTGAATCCGCTCCCACAGTCAGAGCATTTAAAGGGTCTCTCGCTGTTGTGAATGACGTTGTGTCTCTGCAGGCTGGATAACTGGGTGAATCTGCTCCCACACTCGGAGCAGGTGAACGGTCTCTCCCCAGTGTGAACTTGCTGGTGTCTCAGCAGATTGGATGACAGAGTGAATCTCTTCCCACACACAGAGCAGGTGAACGGCCACTCCTCGGTGTGAACTTGCTGGTGTTTCCGCAGGTTGGATGATGTTTGAAACTGCTTTGTGCAGTGAGAGCAGCTAAACAGTCCCCCCTCAGTGTGAATGCGCTGGTGTGACAGCAGGTGGGATGACCTTCTAAACCTCTTTGGGCAGTGAGAGCAGCTGAACGGTCTCTCCCCGGTGTGAATGCGCTGGTGGGACACCAGATCCTGAGACCTTTTGAAACCAGTCCCACAGTCAGAGCATTTAAAGGGTCTCTCACTGGTATGAGTGAGATTGTGACTCAGCAGATTGGATGACCGAGTGAATCCCTTCCCACACACAGGGCAGGTGAATGGCCGCTCCCCGGTGTGATTGCGTCGATGATTTTCCAGCTGAGATGGGAAACTGAATCCCTTCCCACAGTCCCCACATTTCCACAGTTTCTTCCTGGTGTGGGTGTCCTTGTGACTCTCCAGGTTAAACAATCAGTTAAATCTCACACAGAACTCGGGTACAGTCTCTCCCCGCTGTGAATGCTGCGATGTATTTTCAGGCTGTGTAACTGGTTGAAGCTCTTTCCACACTCAGTGCACTGGAACACTCTCACTCTGGTGTGTGTGTTCCTTGGTGCTTTCCAGTCACACTGATGTTTAAACCTTCTGAAGCAGAAAAAACAGAAATATTTCTCCTTCTGGATTCAAAGGTCGATGATGTTGAAGTCCAGATGAATTGAGCGACTGTCAGATCTTGATGTGATGTTTGGTTTGGGATTTCCGTCTATGGATCTTCACCTTCTGATATCCTGTAAAGGATTTGCAGCAGAAATCACCATCAATACAGAATCAAAATTCAGAACGAAAATTCAAGTTTCTCAGGAACATTCTTTCCCCACTCATTCCACTAAATCTGTAAATTGGTTAAGATACAGGGGGTTGTGATTGGTCATGTTCTTGACCTTGCTGCCTATGAGGGGAGTCAAGCAGAGATGGTCAGTAATTTTGAATGTGATTGGATGGGTGCTGCAGGGTTACAGAATGGGACCCACTCCAGACTGACAGAATTGCTCGGCAGGAACTGGAGTTGTCCAATGAACTCCTCCTGTGCTGTAATGACGCTGACTGGAAATATATGACGTAGCTACAGTACTATATTACAAGACTAGAAATAATAATAAATGTACTTTATTGCAGAACCATCTGATATTTATCACATAACAACACTGGTTGTATTTCTGTTCTCAGAGTTTTAAAGCACAGCAAGAGGCCCTTTGGCCCATCGAATTTGTGCCAGCTCTCAAGCATCGATCTGTTCTAATCCCACCTTCCACCATTTGGTCAGTAGTAGCCTTGTAAGCGATGGCATTTCAAGTGCTCATCTAAATGCTTCTTAATGTTGAGCGTTCCCACCTCTACCACCCTTTCAGGCAGTGAGTTTCCAATTCCACAATCCTCAGGGTGAAAATCTTTTCCCTCAAATCCCCTCTAAATCTCCTGCCCCTCACCTTAAATCTGGATGTTGACCCAGCTACTAAAGTTACTTGAACTAAGGGTTCATATTTTTGTACATCCCAATCAGGGCCCCCTCAGCCTTCTCTGAATTAGGGAGAACAATTCCAGCCTCACCAGCCTCTCTTCATGGCTGAAACTTTCCAGCCCAGGCAGCATCCTGGTGAATCTGCTCTGCACCTTCTCTAGCGCAATCACATCCTTGCTAAAATGTGGCGACCCGAATTGCAGACAGTACTCCAGCATTTTATACAGCTCAATCATAACTTGTTTGCTCTAATATTCTATGCCTCGGTTAAAAAAGGCAAGAATCCCATATCCTTCTTGACCACTTTATCAATTTGTCCTGCTGTCTTCAGGCTCTGATGGACATGCACCCCAAGGTCCCGGACTCTGGTCTTCTGCACTTCCTGGCGTCCTATTGTTCATTGTCTATTCCCTTGCCTTGCTAGTCCTCCCAAAATGCCTCACCACGGACTTTAGGGGGTTAAATTACATTTGCCACTGTTCTGTCCATCTAACCAGCCCGTCCATATCGTCCTGTAATCTAAGGCTTTCCTCCTCGCTATTTACCACATCACCAATTTTTGGACCATCAGCAAACTTACTGATCGAACCCCCACATTCAGGTCCAGAGGAAGCTCCACGCGGTCATTGATACAAAGCCCGGACTCTGATTGGCTGGAGGACCATCGCCCATCCGGTCCTCCACGCATTGCCATTGGTCAATCTGCTGCATGTAGACAATGAGGGGGCGGCACCCGAGCCCACGTGCGGGTGGGCGGTGCTTTGACCGCCAGCCGCGCTGAGCTGGTGTCCAATCCGCAGTGTGCTGCTTCTGTAACCAGTGATATTGCTGCCAATGGGACACTGTGTGCTGGGAACGCCCCTCTGAGTCATTGTGACGGCACAATAGAGCCCTGCCTGAATCGGCCAATAGCAATCACTCTGCTCCGCGGTGACGTCTCCGGGTTCAGGCGCGCGGACCCGGGACCCCGCCCCCACCCACTGTTCCCCCTTCCCCTACACACAAGATAATTTGTGTGTCTGCTTCCTTGTAATAAAAGGACGTGTGGTGTCACTTCCTGATGATTGATGTTCCTCAGGCTCATCGACCTCACGGTTACATCTGAGGTGTGATGTTTCATTTCTTAGTGACTGCTGACGCCTGAAGCAAGTTACTGAAAGACAAATAACTAAAAGTACAAGAGCTACACAAACTTAAACTAATACAGCAATTACTACAGAACATAGAAAATCTACACAGAAAGGTGACAGGTGTGCTAAAGCTCAGGAAGCAACATACACATTACAAAATACCATTTTTATTTTCATAAGAAATAAAAGCCACAGAAAATACATCACAACACCATGACAGAAACTGATAATCAAACCCACACTAATCTGTGTGTGTTGAAGGAAAGTGACTATTTCTCTTTAAGTTAAAAAGGGAATACAATTTAAGACATAGCATTTCTCCAGCACTGACGTTCACAATTAAACTACAAGAAGCTTCACATGTATCCTCTAATCCTGCCATCAAATGTGGATCATTTCAGTGGAAATGTGCTCTCCCAGGCTCAAAGAGCATCAGCCCACTGGAAGCAAAGTTGTGGGACCAGCCAGTCCACGAGAAAGAAACCCTCCAAACCTCCCACTTCACCTTCAGTCAGAATGAACATGGTTCAGTCCTGGATGTGATTAACCACAGCAATAACAGCAGTATCCAACCCCTGTCATCATTTGTGAACTCGCTGGTGTCTCTGCAAGTTGCATAACAATGTGAATCCCTTCCCACACATGGAGCAGGTGAACGGCCTCTCCCCGGTGTGAACTCGCTGGTGTTTCATCACGGTTGCTGAATGTTTGAATCCCCTTCCACACACAGAGCAGTTGAATGGCTTCTTCTCAGTGTGAACTCGCTGGTGTGTCAGCAGGTTTGATGAATCACTGAATCCTCTCTCACACTCAGAGCAGGTGAATGGCTTTTCCCCTCTGTGGACCCGCTGGTGTGTTAGCAAGTGGGATGACTGAATGAATCCCTTTCCACAGTCAGAGCAATTGAACGGTCTCTCTCCGGTGTGAACTCGCTGGTGTGTCAGTCGTGTGGATGAATTACTGAATACTTTTCCACAAACAGGGCAGGTGAATGGCTTCTCCCCAGTGTGAACTCGCTGGTGTGCCAGCAAATGGGATGATTGAATGAATCCCTTCCCACAGTCAGAGCAGGTGAATGGTCTCTCCCCACTGTGAATTCGCTGGTGTCTCCGCAGTGTGGGTAAATCACTGAATCCCTTCCCACACTCAGAACAGGTGAACGGCCTCTCCCCGGTGTGAACTCGCTGGTGTGTAAGCAGAAGAGAGAATTGACTAAATCCCTTCCCACACAGAGCAGGTGAATGGTCTCTCCCCAGTGTTTCTGCGTCGATGAGTTTCCAGCTTTGATGGGTAATTGAATCCCTTCCCACAGTCCCCACATTTCCACCGTTTCTCCATGGTGCAGGTGCCCTTGTGACTCTGCTGGTTTCACGATCTGCTGAAGACTCGTCCACACACACAACACAATTAATTTCTCTCCCTGATGTGAATGATGCAATGTTTTTTCAGACTGTGTTAAAGCTCTTTCCACAGTCCGTGCACTGGAACACGCTCACTCAGGGGTGTGTGTGTTTCAGTGCTTTTCCAGGCACACTGATATTTAAGATCTCCTGAAAAAGACAGAACAGACAAAAATTTATCCTTCTAAATTGAAAGACTGATGATATTCAGGTTCCGATAGAGTGAATTTGTGAGATCTGAGTGTGACATTTGGTTTGACATTTCTGCCTGAAAATCTTCACCTTCTGATATCCTGTAAAAGGAGTTTACAAAATTCATCACTGTCAGTACAAGATAGAAGTTCAGAACAGACAATTCTAGTTTCCATGGAACATTCTTTCCTCTCTCATTCCCCAAAAGCTGTAAATCTTCACCCCACACACTGTCCCTCCATTCTCACTCTGCTGTATCTAATATTCACCCTCCCAATTCTCCTGAAGGTGCTGATTGAGGCTGATTGACAGATCCATGCTCACTGCTTCCAGAACTAAGAGACTTTTACCATGAGTCAGGATGGACTTGTGTGGCTGAAAGGACCCCTTTGCTGTAATGACTCTATAACTGGAAGTATAGAACATAGGTACAGTACAATATTAAAAGAGTATAAATAAGAATAAATTACTTCATTGCAGAACCATAAATAATTTATCTAATCTGTGACAAAAATAATCATGAGATATATCTCTGTCCTATATTAATTTACTGTCCCCTTAAATGTCAGCCATCTCCTGGGGAAAGCAGCCCTTTAATTCTGAACATTAGGAAAGAGAACATCCTCTTAACCAGACAAATCAATGTGTCAAGCTGAGGGAGCAAAGAATGTCAATGTCTTTAAGAGAGAGAGAGAGACCTGGGCCAACCTTTCCAGAGTCTGCACACTTCCTGGATTCACTTCATAGAATCATAGAATCCTATAGTGTAGAAGAAGGCCATTCGGCCCATCGAGTCTGCACCAACCACAATCCCACCCAGGCCCTATCCCCATACCCCTCTGCATTTACCCTAACTTGTCCCCCTGGCACTAAGGGTCAATTTAACATGGCCAATCCACCTGACCCATGTGGGAAACCACTGTTATGGTTAACCACTGTTAGTTAGTATTTATTATTACCTGTATATGTGGCACATCCCTGTCGGTTCCACCCAAGACTCCTCCCCCTGGTCCGGGTATAAAGGCAGTGGCTCCTCCCCCTAGCCTTTAGTACAGACCAGATCTCCGGCAGGGATGGCTCCAAGTTCTTGCTAATATAAGCCTATTTGTCTTGCTTACAACTAGTCTTAACTTGATTGATAGTGCATCAACCCACACAACTTTTGGACTGTGGGAGGAAACCGGAGCACCCGGAGGAAACCCACGCAGACATGGGGAGAACATGCAAACTCCACACAGACAGTGACCCAAACCAGGAATCGAACCTGAGTCCCTGACGTTGAGAGGCAGCAGTGCTAATCACTGTGCCACCATGCCACCCTAAAGTCGACTACACCTGGCATTCCCAGGAGGTCTCCTATTCAAGTGCTGACCAGGCCTGAGTCAGCTTAGCTTCCGGGATCAGGCGTTTTCAGACTAGTATGGTTGGAGGCATTGGCTGATTCTTTTCACTTCCTTGAGTCTGTCTGGAGCTCAATCTTCATTCAGAGAGACCTCTTTTTAGGTCAAACCAAGTAAACAAACTCAAATTAAATCAGGACAAAGTAAAAGGGGCAGCTCCCCAAAAAGGAGGGGGAACAGCCCGAACAGAAATCAAAATGCAAAGGAAACTTAAAAACATCAAATTAAAATGTGGTTATTAGGGTCAATAATGCACCCCAACCCCTGCGGTGCCCAGCGGGCGCGGAAAGCGTCAACCTCGCCCGTGGACACCTCCCTCTCCAGGGACACCCGGCCGCGAACGTAGCCGCGGTAGAGGGGAAGACAGTCAGGATGGACGGCCCCCTCGATCGCCCGCTGCCTGGACCGGTAAATGGCGCGTTTCGCCAGGCCCAGGAGCAGGTTCACGAGGAGGTCGCCATCCCGACCCTCCCCTCTCCGCACCGGGTGTCCGTAGATCAGGAGCGTGGGACTGAAGTGTAAACAAAACATCAATAAAAGGTTCTTCAGGAAAACATAAAGGGAGTGCAGCCTAAGACACTCAACATAGACATGGTCCACGGACTCCACAAGGCCACAGAAAGGGCAGTCTTCGGAGCCCGTGAACCAGTAAATCCTACGGTTGTGCGGAACTGCTGCATGCATCACCCTCCACCCCAGGTCCCCGACGTAATTGGGGGAGATCCCTCCGTAGAGGGACCTCCAGTGGGGACCTCCACCGCCCGGCGGCAACAAGGCCCGCCAAGGTGTATCCGGGCGACAGGCGAGGCGGCGGTAGTGGAGGGTGTGCAGCAGCAGCCCGCACAGGAAACGCCTCCGCGCGGTAGAAAAAGGCACGGAGGGCATTTCCGCGAGGCGGCTCAGGCTGTGGGGCACCTCACCCAGGGGAGGGGGCTGAGGCTTTGGGCCAATGTGGAATTCCGCCCGAACAGGGGAACGCTCGGGCGGGATCCCACCGCACGCCTGCGCCGTCTCAAGTTTGCGTGCAGTTTCGGGGCCGAGCACGACCGTCCTAAGGTCTAGGATGGCTTTGGCCGCGCGCCGGACGGACGTCCCCGCGCGCTCAGCCAGCACGCGGGGACTCATCCAGCCCGCTCCTCCGCCATCGAGCACGTCCCCGATTCTGGTCACCCCGGCGTCCACAGCCCCCCTCTCCGCCAGCCACCTGAAGTTATACGGCTGGAGGAGCGGATTCCTGAGCAGCGGCTCTCGCACAAGAGCCGCTACTCCTGACGGGGGAGAGCTGCGTCGCGAGGCGACCTTGTTCCAGACAGTGAGGAGGTCCTGGTAAAAGACGGGCAACTCCTGCAGGGCGGTCGGAGCACGCCCCAGTTCGATATGCAGGAGCTGCACGTCATAATTGAGGCCGTGCCACTGGCGGAAGAAATACGTCGCCATGGCACACCACTGTGGAGGGGGCTCAACGTAAAGGTACCTCTGCAGGGCCTGGAGGCGGAAGGTCGCTATCTGAGTGCGGAGGCACACCAGACCTTGTCCGCCCTCCTCAAGCGGGAGATACAGGACCGCAGCAGGGACCCAGTGCAGTCGATTGCCCCAGAAGAACCGCACGAGGGTTCTCTGGATATCGGTGACAAAGCCAGGGGGAGGGGTCAAAGGGACCAGCCGGTACCACAGCATGGAGGCGAACACCTGGTTTATGACGCGAGCTCGCGCCCCGTAGGGCAGCACTCGGAGCAGTCCTGTCCAGCGACTCAGGCGGGCGGAGACTTTGGCCTCCAGCTCCCGCCAGTTCGCCGGCCAGGATTCCTCGGCTGGGCAGAGATGGGCCCCCAAGTAGAGGAGGTCGGTCCTGCTCCAGGTGAAAGGCCCGAGCTCCTCCGGGAGGGGGTCCGTCTCCCAAGGACCGACAAGGAGTCCGGAGCACTTGGCCCAGTTGATCCTGGCGGAGGACGCGGCGGAGTACACCGCCTGGCATTCTCGCATCCTCCGCAGGTCAGCCGGGTCCGTGAACATGAGGAGCACGTCGTCGGCGTAAGCTGACAGGACCACCCCTACGTCCGGTCCGCGCAGGACCAAACCTGACAACCTCCTCCGCAAGAGGCGCAGGAATGGCTCCACGCATACGGAATACAGTTGGCCGGACAAGGGGCAGCCCTGCCGTACTCCTCTCCCGAAGCGAAGGGGTGCCGTCAGGGACCCGTTAACCTTAATCAGACACTCTGCGGCAGAGTACAGTAATCGGATCCGGGCGACAAAATGCGTCCCGAACCCGAATGCCCGCAGAGTCCCGAGTAAATACTCGTGCTCCACCCTGTCGAACGCCTTCTCCTGATCTAATGACAAGAAGGCGCCCGACAGACCAGCCCTCTGGGTGTGATGGATTAGGTCCCGGACCAGGTGGAGATTGTCATGTATACAGCGGCCCGGGACCGTGTAGGACTGGTCAGGGTGGATCAAGTGGTCCAGCACGGATCCAAGGCGTGAAGCCATAGCCCTGGCAAAGATTTTATAATCCGTGCTGAGGAGGGAGACCGGGCGCCAGTTCTTGAGCAGGTGGAGATCCCCCTTCTTGGGCAGCAGGGCAATGACGGCCCTGCGCCACGAAAGGGGCATCTCCCCGGTAGCGACGCTCTCCCCCAGGACCCCCGCGTAGTTGCTCCCCAGGACGTCCCAGAACGCCCTGAAGAACTCTACTGTCAGCCCGTCCAGCCCAGGGGCCTTGCCCCGGCTGAGGCCATTTAGGGCGCCGGTCAGCTCGGCCATGGTGGTAGGGGCCTCGAGCCTGCCGACGCCCTCCGGGCTGACCTGCGGCAGGTCCTCCCACAGAAGTCTGCGGGCATCCTCGCTGGACGGATCCGGAGAGAAGAGCGAGGTGTAATACTCCCGGGCAATGGCCCGGATGCCCTCCGGATCCGAGACGGGGGAACCGTCGTCGGCCAGCAGCGTAAGGAGCTGCTGACGGTTAGCCCGCCCTCTTTCCAGCGAGTAGAAGAAGGGGGAGCCGCGGTCCAGGTCCACCCGGAACTGGAGCCGCGACCTCACGTACGCGCCGCGAGACCTGGCAAGCTGCAGGTCCCGCAGCGCGTCCTTCTTCTCCCTGTACTCCGAACGCAGGGCCGGGTCCGCGTCAGGCCGACTGAGACGTGCCTCCAGGTCGAGCACCTCCTTCTCCAACTCCTCGAGCCTGGATTTCCGCCTCTTTGTCGACCCCCTCGCGTACCCCTGACAGAAGGTACGGACGTGAGTCTTGCCCACATCCCACCAGAGCCTCAAGGAGGGGAAGCCTCCCCGCTTCCTTCTCCAGCCGGCCCAGAATCGACGGAACGAGTCCAGGAAGCGCTCGTCCTCCAGCAGCGTGTTGTTAAAGTGCCAGTACGCGGACCCCCGCCGGATGCGAGACGGCGCAAAGTCCGCCCACACCAGGCTGTGGTCCGTGCTCGACACCGGCCGCATGGAGACCGAGGACACGCCGGACACGTGCGCCTTCGAAATGTAAAGGCGGTCGAGCCTGGACGCTCCGACTCCAGGCCTCACGAAAGTGAAGGCGCTGGAGCCAGGATGGAGATGTCTCCAGACGTCCACCAAGTCGTGGGACCCGATCAGGTCCCGCAACTTCACCACCGCCGGAGTGCGCAGCCAGGGGCCGGTGCGGTCCCGTGCCTCGAGGATGCAGTTGAAATCTCCCCCGAGGATAATGCATTCGCCCCCCGCGATGGTGTCGATGTGAGCGGACACTTTCTCGTAGAAAGTCGTTTGCTGCGGTCCGGCGGTCGGGGCGTAGACATTCAGCAAGTGAATGACCACGCCCCCCTCACGGACCGTCAAGTGCAGCAACCGGCCTGGCACCGGCTCCTTGACCCCCAAGATCTCCGGCTTATAATGCGGGGCCAACAAGATAGCCACCCCGCAAGAAGCGAGCGTGAGGTGGCTCATGTAGACCCCCCCTCGCCACTCCAGGAGCCATTGGGCTTCGTCTCCCGGAACGGTGTGGGTTTCCTGCAGGAAACACACCGCATACTTCCCGTCACGGAGGACCGAGAAGTTCTGGAACCTGCGGTGTGGCCCACTGCTGCCGTTGATGTTGAGGCTGGCTATGGTCACCTTCATGTCAGCAGCTTTGTGCCACCGTCACCACTTAACTAGGTGTGTGGGGGGGCGCTGGCGCAATTCTCACCAGTCCACCCCCCACCTTTGAGCCTGTGGAGGAACCGCAGTACCCAGCGCCGCTCTATTTTCTCCAGGCTCGCGGAGGCATGCGAGCATGCCTTCACGGACCGGACGAGCTGCGCCAGGTCCGGCCAGCGGCCGAGGGCTAGCCGGATTATGTCGGAGCGACCGGAATGGTTACGGATAAAGACCCTGAGGTCCTTGGAGGGGATGAGGGACGACTCGGTGGGGGGCACGAGGGAGTCCCCCGCCTCGCTCTGGGCAGACTCTGAAAGTGTCCCCGTGCCCTCCACCGAGCCGCTGACCTCCTCAGGGCGGTCGCCCCTCGACTCCGAGTCCCCCGCCGCAGGACGTACGGCGGGCGGCACGGAGCCACCAACTAGCCCTAGCCCCTCCCCGATCCCACCCCCAGGATCGGTGGAGGAGGGGTTCCCCCCGGGCTCACCTTTCCCGGATTGCGGGCCCCCGTGCGACGGCGGCCCAGCCGCCCCCCCCGCCCCAGACGCTTGGACACCCCCCAGGTCCGGTGTATCCTTCGGACTGAGGTTGGGGATGTCCAGCGTCCAAGGTCGGGACGGAGAGGACGAGTGGATCGTCTCTTCGCCGCCGCCGCACGAGGACATGAACATTGGAGTGTCGCCCCAGTCCCCCGACAGACTGAAGAAGAACTCCGGGTTGTAACCGGCCGGGTGGAACGGAACCGTGGGGGTCCCGCTGCCACCCGGCCCCGGAGACTCCTCGCCGGGGGACTGAGGCAGCACATGCTTGGATTTACAGGGTGCCTTGCCCCCTTTTTTCGCGGGACAAGGCACAAAGACAGGTGGGGGCACGGCAGGAGATGACTCACAAGGGGGGAGGGGCACGCAGACCTCGAACTCTACGGTGCCTGAGGGGCCCCGCCTCTTTTTGTTAACCTGCCCTCGGGCAGGCGAGGCCCCTCGCCCTCCGCCCCTCTTCGCCTTGCCGCGCCCCCCCTGCTCTCCCGTCACTTCCCCCCGAGGTGGCGGCGTCGCCAGTTTTGCCGGCTCGGGGTCGCTTACCCCCCCATGCTCGGGCCCATGATCCCGGGCGCCGGACCCAGCACTAGGCCCCGGAGAGCCCACGGGCCCGGCAGATGGTGGTGGTGGGGGGGGGGCGCAGGTGGAGACTGAGGCGGTCCCCGAGCCGGCTGCCGGGGTGGTTGGGGTGTTTTCCCTGGGGGCCGGGGTTCCGGTACCCCCCTTCTTTTTTGTAGGTCCCTTCTGGGCCTTTTGGCCGCGCGGGGGCTCCGCTCCCCCCCCGCCGGCAGCTGAGGTGGCAGCTGCTGCCGGCGTGGCCTCCCCTCGCGGGGGGGCAGATGGTACTCGCTTGGGGGGAGAGGGGGCTGCGGTGCCAGCTGCGGCCGCCTTGGGTTGGTGGTCGGCGGCCTTGGAGACGGGGCAGTTTTTTCTCACGTGCCCCGCCTCCTTACAGGCATGGCACCGCACACCGTCCGCGGACCAAAAGACCCGGTACGTGGTCCCCTCGTGGGGGACATTGAACCCTCCCTCCAGTTCCTCCTCCCGGGCCAGGCGGACAAAAACCTGGCGTCGGAAGGAGTATATGTGGCGGAGGGAGGGGTCCCGAAGGCCGAGCGGGATCGGCTGCACCCCGGACCTGACCTCCCCCAGTAGATGGAGGTGGGGGAGGAGGAGCTCACTCGGTAGGAAGGGCGGGACGTTTGATATTACTATCTTGTGGGCGGTGGCCTCCAATGGGTCCACCGCCAGGAACGTCCCGCCCACCGTGAGCCCCTTTTCCAGGGCGAGGCGAACCGCCCGCTCGGCCTTCAGGAAGAATACGGCCCGGCCGTACATCTTTGAGGCCGCGACAATGGCTGAGGGGCCGACAACCCCAGCCATTGCCTTAACGCAGGCCTCGATAGACATGTCGGGGTGGGCGTAGCACTTCACCCCGAGCTGCCGCGTGATTAAAGAGAATGGCGGCAGGGCCTTGGGAGCGGCGGGGGCTCTGGCAGCCGCCACGCCCGCATAGGTGGGCCGAGAAGGCCCTGCCACCGGCGACGCTGGTGATGTCGCCATTGTATCAGGGGAAGTGCTACACCCACCCCGAGACTGCCCAGATGCACGGCAGGGCGTATGTGGGTTGGGGAAGATAAGGCAGGGTGGGGTAGGCGGGGAAGGGTGTAGGTGCTCTCTCCCCGGAGCGAGAGAGGGAGAGAGGAGGTTGGAGGCGCAGGAGGGAGATGAGGCACAAGGCCGGTGCCCCAGTCAGGAGGGAAAAGGGGAGGGGGTGCCGGTCCCGGGGGCAGCAGTAGTGGGTAGGGGAAATAGGAAAGGTCTTCACCCCCCCCCACTGCAGATGGAAAAGAGACAGTCCAAACGCCTTCGCCCCCCCCCTCTCCTCCAGTCACTCCCTGTCCTCTCTTCCTCCCCCCCCCCCCCCGGGGAGAGCGCACCCTCCAGAGGCCGGATGGCAGGCAAGCAGGCAGTCAGGCAGTCCAGACGGCAGGCAGGCTAGACGGCAAGCAGGCAGGCAGGCAGTCCAGACGGCAGGCAGGCAGGTAGGTAAGCAGGCCAGACGGCAGGCAGGCAGGTAAGCAGGCCAGACGGCAGGCAGGCAGGTAAGCAGGCCAGACGGCAGGCAGGCAGGTAAGCAGGCCAGACGGCAGGCAGGCAGGTAAGCAGGCCAGACGGCAGGCAGGCAGGTAAGCAGGCCAGACGGCAGGCAGGCAGGTAAGCAGGCCAGACGGCAGGCAGGCAGGTAAGCAGGCCAGACGGCAGGCAGGCAGGTAAGCAGGCCAGACGGCAGGCAGGCAGGTAAGCAGGCCAGACGGCAGGCAGGCAGGTAAGCAGGCCAGACGGCAGGCAGGCAGGTAAGCAGGCCAGACGGCAGGCAGGCAGGTAAGCAGGCCAGACGGCAGGCAGGCAGGTAAGCAGGCCAGACGGCAGGCAGGCAGGTAAGCAGGCCAGACGGCAGGCAGGCAGGTAAGCAGGCCAGACGGCAGGCAGGCAGGTAAGCAGGCCAGACGGCAGGCAGGCAGGTAAGCAGGCCAGACGGCAGGCAGGCAGGTAAGCAGGCCAGACGGCAGGCAGGCAGGTAAGCAGGCCAGACGGCAGGCAGGTAAGCAGGCCAGACGGCAGGCAGGCAGGTAAGCAGGCCAGACGGCAGGCAGGCAGGTAAGCAGGCCAGACGGCAGGCAGGCAGGTAAGCAGGCCAGACGGCAGGCAGGCAGGTAAGCAGGCCAGACGGCAGGCAGGCAGGTAAGCAGGCCAGACGGCAGGCAGGCAGGTAAGCAGGCCAGACGGCAGGCAGGCAGGTAAGCAGGCCAGACGGCAGGCAGGCAGGTAAGCAGGCCAGACGGCAGGCAGGCAGGTAAGCAGGCCAGACGGCAGGCAGGCAGGTAAGCAGGCCAGACGGCAGGCAGGCAGGTAAGCAGGCCAGACGGCAGGCAGGCAGGTAAGCAGGCCAGACGGCAGGCAGGCAGGTAAGCAGGCCAGACGGCAGGCAGGCAGGTAAGCAGGCCAGACGGCAGGCAGGCAGGTAAGCAGGCCAGACGGCAGGCAGGCAGGTAAGCAGGCCAGACGGCAGGCAGGCAGGTAAGCAGGCCAGACGGCAGGCAGGCAGGTAAGCAGGCCAGACGGCAGGCAGGCAGGCAACAGGCAGGCCGGGCAAGGCAGGCAGCAGCTCACCTCTCTCCTTCCTCCCCGCAGGGAGCGAAAAACAAACAAACCCAACAAAACAAAAACAAAAACCGGGCGTCTCCGTGAGCAAAAACGAAAAAAAATAAAGGTACTCACAAAAAAAGAAAAGAAAACAAACCCACAGTTTCCGCCCGGCTCCGACCCGGGGCCCCCGCTACTCGGGCGAACGTGAACTCACCCCACCCCGGAAACAAAGTGCAGGCGCTGCCCCAGAGGAGGCACGTTTCAGGCCGTCTGAAGCTCAATTCTCATTCAGAGAGAGCAGCAGCAGCAGCAGCTTTGCTGGGCAGGAATGAGCAGCTGAACAAACTCATTGTGCAACTTCCGCATTCAGACAATGTGGGAGCTCTGATTGGCTGGAGGAGCAGAGAACTTCCGGTCCTCCAGAGTTCCCATTGGTCAGCACCTTAGAATGTTCGCGGGGGGGGGGGGGGGAGAGCTCCCCACTGCACATGCGCAGCTTCCCCTCTCCCTTGGACATGCGCAGCCCCAGGCCTTGTGGGTTAGTAACTGTTGGACTGCTTTTGTTAAACTCGTTCTGTGATTTTAAAGGGTTCAGTAGTGCAATGGACACAGTTAAACAGTCCTTAAAAGAGGCCAGCATCTGTGAGTAAAACACTTTCTTTTCTCCCCCTTTCAGGTGAGGAATTCCCACTCACCTGAAGAAGGAGCTTAAGGCTCCGAAAGCTAGGGGCTTTTGCTACCAAATAAACCTGTTGGACTTTAACCTGGTGTTGTTAAACTACCCAGGACAGGAAGCAGTGAGCATGGATCTGTCAATCAGCCTCAATCAGCACCTTCAGGAGAATTGGGAGGGTGAATATTAGATACAGCAGAGTGAGAATGGAGGGAGAGTGTGTGGGATGGAGATTCACAGCTTTTGGGGAATGAGAGAGGAAAGAATGTTCCATAGAAACTAGAATTGTCTGTTCTGAATTTCTATCCTGTGCTGACATTGTTGAATTTTTCAAACTCGTTTACAGGATATGAGAAGGTGAGGATTAACAGACCAAAATCTTGAAACAAACATCACACCAGCATCTGACACCCTCACTCAATTCATCGGACCTGAATATTATCGGCCTTTGAATCTAGAAGGAGAAATGTTTCTCTGTTCCGTCTGCGAAAACAGGTCTTTAATATCAATGTGACTGGAAAAGCACCAAGGCACAGACACACCCGAGTGAGAATGTTCTAGTGAACTGAGTGTGGAAAGAGCTTTAACCAGTTACACAGCCTGAAAATACATCGCAGCATCCACAGCGGGGAGAGACTGTACCCGTGTTCTGTGTGAGATTTAACTGACTGTTTAACCTGGAGAGTCACAAGGACACCCGAACCATGGAGAAACGGTGGAAATGTGGGGACTGTGGGAAGAGATACAGAGCCCCCTGTGACCTGGAAATCCATCGACGCAGTCACACCGGGGAGAGGCCATTCACCTGCTCTGTGTGTGGGAAGGGATACATTCAGTTATCCCACCTGCTCAGACATAAAGTCACTCACAGCCAGGAGAGACCCTTTAAATGCTCTGACTGTGGAAGCAATTTCAAACGTGCTGCGGATCTGAGAGAGCACGAGCGCATTCACACTGAGGAGAGACCGTTCAGCTGCTCTCACTGCACAAAGACATTCAGAACATCATCCAACCTGCGGCAACACCAGCGAGTTCACACCGGGGAGAGACCGTTCACCTGCTCTGTGTGTGGGAAGGGATTCACTCAATTATCCAGCCTGCTGAAACACAAAGTCACCCACACCCAGGAGAGACCCTTTAAATGCTCTGACTGTGGGAGAGGCTTCAAAAGCTCTGGTGAACTGATGTCCCACAAACGCTTTCACACTGCAGAGGGACTGTTCACCTGCTCTGTGTGTGGGAAGGGATTCAATCGGTCATCCCACCTGCAGACACACCAGCGAGTTCACACTGGGGAGAGACCATTCACCTGCTCTGTGTGTGGAAAGGGATTCACTCAGCCATCCCACCTACAGAATCACAAAGTCACTCACAGCAATGAGAGACCCTTTAAATGCTCTGACTGTGGGAGCGGCTTCAAAAGTGCTGCGGATCTGAATATCCACCAGCGCATTCACAGTGAGGAGAGACCGTTCAGCTGCTCTCACTGCACAAAGAGGTTCAAAACCTCATCCAATCTGCGGGTACACCAGCGAGTTCACACTGGGAAGAGGCCATTCACTTGCTCTGTGTGTGGGAAGGGATTCACTCAGTCATCTGGTCTGACAACACACAAAGTCACTCACAGCAATGAGAGACCTTTTAAATGCTCTGACTGTGGGCGTGGCTTCAAAAGTGCTGCGGATCTGATGATTCACCAGCGCATTCACACCGAGGAGAGACCGTTCAGCTGCTCTCACTGCACAAAGAGATTTAAAAGTTCATCCAATCTGCGGAAACACCACCGAGTTCACACTAAGGAGAAACCATTCCCCTGCTCTGTGTGTGGGAAAGGATTCACTCAGTTGTCCAGCCTGCTGAAGCACAAAAGCACTCACACCCAGGAGAGAGCCTTTCAATGCACTGACTGTGGGACTGGTTTTGAAAGCTCTCATGAACTGTTGATTCACCAGCGAGTTCACACTGGGGAGAGACCGTTCAGCTGCTCTCACTGCACAAAGAGATTTAAAAGGTTATCCACACTGCGGATACACCAGCGAGTTCACACTGGGGAGAAACCATTCCCCTGCTCTGTGTGTGGAAAGGGATTCACTCAGTCATCCAGCTTGCTGAGACACAATGTTACTCACACCAAGGAGAGACCCTTTAAATGCTCTGACTGAGAGGCCGGACTCAAAACCTCTCAGGAACTGATGATCAACCAGTGCATTTACACAGGGGAGAGGCCGTTCAGCTGCTCTGTGTGTGGGCGTGGCTTCAAAAGCTAATTGGTGTCCCACCAGCACACTCTCACTGCACAAAGAGATTTAAATGGTCATCCAACCTGCAGGAACACCAGTGAGTTCACACCGGGGAGAGACCATTTACCTGCTCGGTGAGTGTGAAAGGATTTACTCGGTTATCCAGACTGCAGAGACAGAACATCACTCACACTCTGCAGAGATCCTTTAAATTCTCCAACTGTGGGAGCGGCTTTAAAAGCTCTCGGGAAATGATGATCCACCAGTGAGTTCACACTGGAGAGAGGCCATTCAGCTGCTCTGTACGTGGGAAGGGATTCACTCAGTCATCCAACCTGCAGGTACACAGCGAGTTCACACTGGGCAGAGGCTGTTCACCTGCTCTGACTGTGGGAAGGGATTCACTCAGTCAGCAAACTTGGTGAAACACCAGCGCTTTCACAAGTGATTACAGTTCTGGGATTATTCTTGTGAATCTTTCTTGCCCTTTCTCCAGTGCCTCTATTTCATAGAATCATAGAAGGCCATTCGGCCCATCGAGTCTACCTCGACCACAATCCCACCCAGGCCCTATTCCCACAACCCCACATATTTACCCTGTTAATCCCCACAAACATTAGTGTTAATTTAGCACGGCCAATCAACCTAACTCACACATTTTTGGAATGTGGGAGAAAACCGGAGCACCCGGAAGAAACGCACGCAGACACAGAGAGAACGTGCAGACTCCGCGCAGACAGAGAACCGAGGGCGGAATTGAACCTGGGTCCCTGGAGCTGTGAGGCAGCAGTGCTGACCACCGTGCCACAGTGCCAGTGGTTAGCACTGCTGCCTCACTCCTTTTTCTAAATGGAGATCACAAATAGAACAATACAGCACAGGAACAGACCCTTCAGCCCACCATGTTGTGTCGAACATGATGCCAAATTAAACTAATCCCTTCTGCCTGCCCTTGGTCCATATTCCTCTATTCCTTACAAATTCATGTGCTTATCTAAAAGCCCATTGAACACCCCAATCGTATCTGCCTCCACCGCCACTCCTAGCAGTCCGTTCCAGACACCTACCACTCTGTGTGTAAAAAACTTACCCCTCACATCTCCTTTGAACTTTCCCCGTCTCTCCTGAAGTGCATGCCCCCTAGTAATAGACATTTCAACTCTGTGAAAAAGATTCTGACTGTCAACCCAATCTATGTCTTTTATCATTTTATAGACTTCTATCAGGTTTCCCCTCAGCCTCCACCGCGTCAGAGTAAACAACCCTAGTTTGTCCAGCCTGTCCTCATAGCTCATACCCTCTAATCCAGGCAGCGTCCTGGTAAACCTCTTCTGCATACTCTCCAAATTCTCCACATCCTTCCTGTAATGTAGCGAACAGAACTGAATGCAATATTCTAAGTGTGGCCTAACCTAACTTTTATAAAGCTGCAATATGACATCCTGACTCTTGTACTCAATAAAGGCAACCTTTGGGAGCTATGGACTTGAACCGCAAGATCCCACTGTACATCAATGCTGTTCAGGGGTCTGCCATTAACTGGATACTTACCCTGAACATTTGATCTCCCAAAGTGCAGCACCTCGCACTTGTCTGGATTAAACTCCATCTGCCATTTCTCTGCCCATATCTGCAGCTGATCTACATCCCACTGTATCCTTTGACAACCTTCTACATTATCTACAACTCCATCTAGCTTTGTGTCGTCTGCAAACTTACTAACCCACACACCCACATTTTCAGCCAAGTCATTGATATATATACCACAAATAGCAGAAGTCCCAGAACAGATCCCTGTGGAACACCACTGGTCACGGACCTCCAGCCAGAAAACATCCTTGCATCATTACTCTCTGACTTCTATGGGCAAGTCAATTCTGAATCCAAGTGGCTAAGTCACCGTGAATCCGAGTCTTCCTAACCACAGACCACAGTCAGTAAGGATAGGCAACACCTCCTACCATGATCATCCTCAACACTGGTGCCCCACAAGGCCGTGTCCTCAGCCCCTCCTATATTCCTTATACACCTATGACAGTGTGGCCAAATTCTCCTCCAACTCAATTTTCAAATTTGCTGATGGCACCACTGTAGTGGGTCGGATCTCAGACAATGACAAGATGGAGTGCAGGAAAGAGATAAAGAACCTGCTGAACTGGTGCGACAACAATAATCTCTCCCTCAATGTCAACAAAATGAAGGAGATTGTCATCGATTTCAAGAAGCATAGTGGAGAACATGCCCCTATCTACGTCAACAGGGACGATACAGAAATGGTCGAGAACTTCATGTTTTTAGGTGTCCAGATCACCAACAACCTGTCCTGGTTCCCCCATGCTGACACTATAGTTAAGAAAGCCCACCAATGCCTCTACTTTCTCAGAAGACTAAGGAAATTTGGCACATCAGCTATGACTCTCACCAACGTTTACAGATGCACCAGAGAAAGCATTCTCTCTGGTTGTATCACAGCTTGGTATGGCTTCACAGCTCCAGCGACCTGGGTTTGATTCCCGGCTTGGGTCACTGTCTGTGTGGAGTTTGCACATTCTCCTCGTGTCTGCGTGGGTTTCCTCCGGGTGCTCCGGTTTCCTCCCACAGTCCAAAAGATGTGCGGGTTAGGTTGATTGGCCATGCTAAAATTGTCCTTAGTGTCCTGAGATGCGTAGGTTAGAGGGATTAGTGGGTAAAATATGTAGGGGTATGGGGGTAGGGCCTGGGTGGGATTGTGGTCGGTGCCGACTCAATGGGCCGAATGGCCTCTTTCTGTGCTGTAGGGTTTCTATGATTCTATGATTTCTATGATGCTGCTCTGCCCAAGACCACAATAAACTACAAAGGGTCAGGACACATATTAATGGACTCAAGAGCAGCTTCTTCACTGCTGCCATCAGACCTTTGAATGGACCTACCTCACATTCAGTTGATCTTTCTTTGCACCCTTGCTATGACTGTAATACTACATTCGGCACTCCCTCCTCCCATCCACTGACTCTGCCTCGGCAAAGCAGGCAGCATAATTAAGGACCCTGCCCACCCCGGACATTCTCTCTTCCACCTTCTTCCGTTGGGAAAAAGACACAAAAGTCTGAGGTCACGTACCAACTGACTCAAGAGCAGCTTCCTCCCTGCTGCCATCAGACCTTTGGATGGACCTACCTCGCATTCAGTTGATCTTTTTCTGCACCCTCGCTCTGACTGTAACACTACATTCTGCACCAGCTTCTTTCCTTCTCGATGAATAGATTATCCATTTTACTTTAATTTTCCTCACTTTGTGAGCATCTGCAGTGTGTTTAATTGGATCCTGATTGTTTTGAACTCAGTTTCTCTCTGGAGTGTGTGTCCGTGCCTTGATGATGTCACAATGTTGTCTCAATCCCCTGGCCACATTAACCATTTCATCTCCTGCTGTGTCTCAAGTAGCTGTGTGTGTTTGGGACCCGCTCTTCACTCCATCTCACCATGAATTTAGGCTTGCTATTTTTCACATGTAACAAATCACATCTGTACACTCACTCCAGTATCCCAAAATCATGTCACACATTCTTAACTCTCAGATGTGCTGATGAAAAGATCAAAGTGAGTGTCTGTCTTTCTTATCTCCCCCTGTTACGGTGCTGATATTTCATGTAGTGGCCGGGCTTTCAAATGTGGATTTTTCTAAAACAAAGTTCATGGACAAAGTTGTAAATATCTCCCAGAGAAAGTGATCAACTTATTCATCCCATCAACACATTCCAGACATTCACTGGACTGTAGGTGGATACCAGATTGATATATTCCATTCAACCACACCCAAGGTGAATTATTCCAATTCCTTTATTGTCCAGGACAATATATCCACAATATCTTTAAAACAGAAATTAAACATTCCCATTTGATTTCAGGTATTAACATATTCTGTTAGTTTGTTCTTTATTGTCAATGTCAGGCTGGGGTTGTTCCTCTTGGAGCAAAGGAGGTTGAGGGGAGATTTGATAGAGGTGGACAAGATTCTGACAGGTTTAGATAAGGTGGACAAAGAAAAGCTGTTCCCATTAGCTGATGGGACAAGGAAGAGGGGGCTGCAGATTTAAGGTTCTGGATCAGAGGCGCGGAGGGGGTGGGGGGAATGTGAGGAAGAAGAATATGCAGCGAATGGTAATGACCTGGAACTCGCTGCCTACGAGGGTGGAGGAAGTGGAGACAATAAACAATTACAAAGGAAATTGGATGGGCATTTGGGGCATTTCAAACAGAAATGCTGACTAAATATCTCTGAACTTCCTCACACTCTATCACTCTGTGATCCTTGCTAAATCTGAAACCGGGTATCGCAACAAGACTCAGAGCATCAGCCACTGGAGGCAAAGTCATGAGACCGGCCAGTCCTGCAGAAAGAAACCCTCTGACCCTCCCCATTGACCAACTGTGAGAATGAACAAAATGCAGTCCTGGATGTAACTGAGAGCAGAAACAATGACAGCAGAATCCAACCCCTGGAATCACTTGTGAACTTGCTGGTGTCTCAGCAGGTGGGATGAAACTCTGAATCCCTTCCCACACTGAGAGCAGGTGAACGGCCTCTCCCCAGTGTGAACTCGCTGGTGTCTCCGTAGGTCAGATAACTGAATAAATCCCTTCCCACACTGAGAGCAGGTGTGTGGTCTCTCCCCAGTGTGAACACGCTGGTGTCTACGCAGGTCAGATAACTGAGGAAATCCCTTCCCACACTGAGAGCAGGTGTGTGGTCTCTCCCCAGTGTGAACTCGCTGGTGTAACTGCAGGTGAGATGACTGACTGAATCCCTTCCCACACTGAGAGCAGGTGAACGGTCTCTCCCCAGTGTGAACTCGTTCGTGTGTCTGCAGGCAGTATAACTGAGTGAATCCCTCCGCACACTGGGAGCAGGTGAACGGTCTCTCCCCAGTGTGGCTGCGCCGATGAGCTTCCAGCTCTGATGGGTATCTGTACCTCTTCCCACAGTCCCCACATTTCCATGGTTTCTCCATGGTGCAGGTGTCCTTGCCTCTGTCTTGGGTGGACAATCAGTTGAAGCAGAACACGGGTACAGTCTCTATGGGCTGGGAATGGTGTTACATTTATTCAGGCTGTGTAACTGGTTAAAGCTCTTTAGTCAGTGCACTGGAACACTCTCACTCCAGTGTGGCAGTGTGTTGCTGCTTTTCCAGTCACACTGATGTTTGAAATATTTTCAAATTGACAGACTGGACAATCATTTCTCCTTCTAGATTCAAAGGCCGATGATATTCAGCTCCCAAGGAATATGACTCTGTCAGATCTGACGTGACGTTTGAGATTTCGGCCTGTGATTCCTCTTTCAATATCCTGTGAAAAGAATTTACAAAATTCAGCAGTGTCAGTGCAGGATAGAAATTCAGAACAGTTATTAAAAGTTTCTATGAAACATTCTTTCCTCTCTCATTCCCCCAAAGGTAAATCTCCATCCCACACACTCTCCCTCCATTCTCACTCTGCTGTATCTAATATTCACCCTCCCAATTCTCCTGAAGGTGCTGATTGAGGCTGATTGACAGATCTATGCTCACTACTTCCTGTCCTGGACACAGAGACCATAACAAATAGGAGCTGCAGTCGGCCATTTGGCCCATCGAGCCTTTTAAACTATTCAATGAGATAATTTGTTCATCTACCTCAGCATCATTCTCCCCACACTAAACCCATGTCCGCTGATATCTTCAATATCTAGAAACCAATCAATCTCTCCCCTGAAAATAGTTGATGACTGAGGCTCCACAGTCCTCAGGGGTTGAGAATTCCAAAGCTTCCCAACATCCTTGAGTGAAGAAATCTCTCCTCATTTTAGCTTTCTCTCCATCTTTCTACCTGTCGCCCATAACCCTTGACACCATTGTCAATCACAAATCTGGCTAACTCATCCTGGAATATATTCAACCTGGAATATAACAACCCTCTGAGGGAAGTCGAAAATATATAACATAGCTACAGTTCCATCTTACAAGTCTATGGATTCTATTTAAAAATGAACCTGGATGGGTACTTGAAGGAAATAAATTTGCAGGGGAACGGAATATAGAGGGGAATGGGACTGGATTGTTCTACAGAGAGTCGGCATGGACTCAAGTTACCAAATGGATTCCTTCTGTGCTGTAATGACTCTATGACTGGAAATACATAACAGCAACAGCATTATATTACAAGACTAGAAATAATAAATGTATTTTGTTACAGGACCACAAATAATATATCTAATCTGTACCATATAACAACAGTAGATATATCTCGTCCTATATTAATTTACTTTCCACTTAAATGTCAGCCATCTACTGGCTGAACCAGTCCTTTAATTGTGAACATCAGGAAAGAGACCATCCTTTTAGCCAGACAAATAAACGTGTCAAGCTGAGGGAGCAAAGGATGTCAATGTCTTTCAGAGAGAGAAACCTGGGCCAACCTTTCCAGAGTCTGCAGCCTCCCTGGATTCACTTCCTTTCCCTTCACTTGCTGTAAGTGGGCACGGTGGTACAGTGGTTAGCACTGCTGTCTCACAGCGCAAGGGACCCGGGTTCGATTCGCGGCTTGGGCCACTGTCTGTGTGGAGTCTGCACGTTCTCCCTGTGTTTGCATGGGTTTCCTCCGGGTGTTCCGGATTTCTCCCACAGTCCAAAGATGTGCTGGTTTGGTCATTGACCCGAACAGGCGCCAGAGTGTGGCAAATAGGGGAATTTCACAATAACTTCATTGCACTGTTAATGTAAGCCTTACTTGTGACTAATAAATAAACTTTAAAAATTTGAAGTTCCCAATTTACCCAGAATGAGAAAAGAAATGGAAAGAATGAGAAAATAAAGTGTTTTACTCACAGATACTGGAGGAAGTTTCAGTCTGTCTGAAGCTCAATCTTCATTCACATAAAGCCCTCTGATTGGCTGGAGGACCAGGGTCCTTCCGGTCCTCCAACTCTTCCCATTGGTCAACACGTCAGCAAGAAGGCCAGGAGGTTAGGCGCACCCCGCACATGCGCAGTTGCTCCTCTCCTTTGGACATGCGCAGTCCTGGGCCTGTGGGAGGGGGAGATCACCGAGCGGCTTCTCGCTCTGGCCGGAGCCGTCAGCCGGTTGGCTGGAAAGCTTGGCTCGATGTGGTTTAGGGGGAGGGGAACAATGGGTGGGGGCGGGGCTCCCGGGTCCGCGCGCCCGGGCCTGCGCACTGGAACCCGGAGACGTCACCGCGGAGCGCAGTGATTCCTATTGGTTGATTCAGGCAAAGCTCCATTGTGACATCACAATGCGGAAGTTGTCCAATGAGCTTCAGAGTGAAACTCCCTCCTCTGGACAACATCTGGGAGGAAATCAATGTTTCCCCCTTTCCATTTCTTTTCTCATTCTGGGGGAAATTGGAGACTTGCAGCAACTGAAGGGAAAGGAAGTGAATCCAGTCTGTATATTCCACACATTTTTAGCCCAGTAATTTAGACATCTGTCTGGCAGCCTGCATGGAGATTTTCAGCTCTCTGTGTCTAGGACAGGAAGCAGTGAGCATGGATCTGTCAATCAGCCTCAATCAGCACCTTCAGGAGAATTGGGAGGGTGAATATTAGATACAGCAGAGTGAGAATGGAGGGAGAGTGTGTGGGATGGAGATTTACAGCTTTTGGGCAATGAGAGGGGAAAGAATGTTCCATAGAAACTGGAATTGGCTGTTCTGAATTTCTAACCTGTGCTGACAGTGATGAATTTTGTAAATTCTTTTTGCAGCATATGAGAAGGTGAGGATTTACAGGCAGAAATCTCAAACTAAACGTCACTCTATTCATTGGGACCTGAATGCTATTGGCCTTTGAATCTAGAAGGAGAAATGTTTCTCTGTCCTGTCTGCTTCAGAAGGTTTTGAACATCAGTGTGACTGGACAGACACACACACACCTGACTGAGAGTGTTCCAGTGCACAGACTGAAGAAAGAGCTTTAACCAGTGACACAACTGAAAAAAGCATCTCAACATTCTCAGCAGGGAGAACATCATTCCTGTGTTCTGTGTCAGACTTAATTGATGGTCTAACGTGGGGAGTCACAAGGACACCCGCACCACGGAGAAACCGTGGAAATGTGGGGACTGTGGGAAAGGATTCAGTTTCCCATCTCACCTGGAAACTCATCGACGCAGTCACACTGGGGAGAGACCATTCACCTGCTCTGTGTGTGGGAAGGGATTCACTCAGTTACCCAACCTGCTGAGTCACAATCTTGCTCACACCCCGGAGAGACCGTTTAAATGTTCTGACTGTGGGAGCGGATTCAAAAGCTCTCAGGTACTTAGGGTCCACCAGCGCATTCACACTGAGGAGAGACCGTTCAGCTACTCTCACTGCACAAAAAGATTTAGAACGTCATTCAACCTGCGGGTACATCAACGAGTTCACACTGGGGAGAGACCATTCACCTGCTGTATGTGTGGGAAGGGATTCACTCAGTCATCCCAGCTGCTGAGACACCAACGAGTTCACAAGTGATGACAGGGGTTGGATTCTGCTGTTATTGCTGCAGTTAAACACGTCCAGGACTGAACCATGTTCATTCTGACAGTGGAGTGGGAGGATTGGAGTGTTTCTTTCTGCTGGACTGTGCGGTCTCACAACTTGCCTCCAGTTGATGGTCTTTGAGTGTTGGTTGTGAAAACCTATATATTTCACATGGATCACAGAATCAAAGGGTTGTTTAGAGGGTAAAAGACATTTAGTTTACGTTTTAATGTGGAATCTGCAGGCTAAGTTGCCATAGTGATGGGCTGTGGCCATCAGAGATTTCATTTGTTGAATGTATCTGGCTGTTTCTCACTGAAGGCAGTTACAGATTTGGTCTTGTGTAGTCGGTCTCTCTTTCGCAGTTGGTGAGGGGGGAAGAATGCGGGTTGATTTACCTGGCTCAAAGCCAGAGGGAGAAATCTCCAGTGAACCTCAGAGTGAGAGGCAGTTATCCTTGTGGCAGGAAGCAGTCAGCTTGGAAGGAGCTGAGGTGAAGCTGCGGGAGCAGGCTGGGGAAATGCAGTCGGCCTATCCAAAGTCAGGGCTGGAAGGCAGTGAGGCTCAGGCTGGAGCTGAGGATCTCACAGTCATGGGGTCTGAACGAAATTCTGACAGGTCAAAATAACCCCAATTACCCATTAGTAATGTAGATTTCATATTGGGTAATGACAGAGCGGGCAGTATCGTGTTTCCACAACCTGGGAAAGTGGGCCACAGTTCGGAGATTATCCCTGTGAGTAAAACCTCCTCACCTATTTGTAATCCAGTTAAACAAAGAACTGATTTAAGTAGAAATACTGAAGTACCCACCCAGCGATGGACAGAACAGAGGCAGCAAAACTATCTGCAGAGACACAAATTCAACATTCTCAACAGGAAGGACTAAGAACTCAAAGTGACCCTGAAGGGTTAATAACACCAACCATTGAATGGAGTGTGCCTGTCAGAGCTGGAACAATACAGGACACAACAGCAGGAGTTCAATCAAATACACTCAGATTGAGGAGAATGGCACCAGGGATGAGGGACTTCAGAGAGATTGGACAAACTGGAATTGTTCAGTTTTGATCATGGAGTGATTCGTACAGAGAAGGAGGCCATTCAGCCCATCGATTCAGTGTCACCTCTCTGCAGAGGAATCCAACAAATCCCATTGCCCAATTCCATCCCTTTAATTCATCAAATTCATCCAAGTGCCCATTAAATTTCCTGTTGAAATTGTTTATTGTCTCCGCTTCCTCTACCCTTTTCAAGGTTATTCCCACTAGCTGTGGAAAAATATTCTTCCTCGCATCCTCTCCTGCCTCTCTCAACCAAAACCTTAAATCTGCATCCCCTTCGTCCTTGTCCCATCAGTTAATGGGAACAGCTTTTCTTTTTCCACCTTATCTAAACCAGTCCGAATCTTGTCCACTTCTGTCAAATCTCCCCTCAACCTCATAGAAACATAGAAAAACTACAGCACAAACAGGCCCTTCAGCCCACAAGTTGTGACGAACACATCCCTACCTTCTACACCTACCTATAACCCTCCATCCTATTACGCTCCATGTACTCATCCAGGAGTCTCTTAAAGGACCCTATCGAGTTTGCCTCCACCACCACTGACCGCAGCCGATTCCACTCGCCCACCACCCTCTGTGTGAAAAACTTACCCCTAACATCTCCCCTGTACCTACCCCCCAGCACCCTAAACCTGTGTCCTCTCATAGCAGACATTTCCACCCTGGGAAAAAGCCTCTGAGAGTCCACCCGATCTATCCCTCTCAACATCTTATACACCTCTATTAGGTCTCCTCTCATCCTTCGTCTCTCCAAGCAGAAAAGACCGAGCTCCCTCAGCCTATCCTCATAAGGCATGCCACTCAATCCAGGCAACATCCTTGTAAATCTCCTCTGCACCCTTTCAATCTTTTCCACATCCTTCCTATAGTGAGGCGACCAGAACTGAGCACAGTACTCCAAGTGTGGTCTGACGAGGGTCTTATATAACTGCATCATTATCCCCGGACTCCTAAACTCAATCCCTCGATTGATAAAGGCCAGCACACCATACGCCTTCTTAACCACCTCCTCCACCTGCGGGGCCGATTTCAGAGTCCTATGGACCCGGACCCCAAGGTCCTTCTGATCCTCTCCAGTACTAAGAGTCTTTCCCTTTATATTGTACTCCTTCATCACCATTTGACCTACCAAAATGGACCACGACGCATTTATCTGGGTTGAAGTCCATCTGCCACTTATCCGCCCAGTCTTGCATCCTATCTATGTCCCTCTGTAACTTCCTCCAGACATCCCTCCAGAGTATCCACAACCCCACCAACCTTTGTGTCGTCGGCAAACTTACCAACCCATCCCTCCGCTTCCTCATCCGGGTCATTTATGAAAATGACAAACAGCAAGGTTCCCAGAACAGATCCCTGGGGCACACCACTGGTGACCGACCTCCATTTAGAAAAAGACCCATCTATACCCACTCTCTGCCTCCTTTGGGAAAACCAGTTCTGGATCCACCGGGCAGCAGCCCCTTGGATCCCATGCCCTCTCACTTTTTCTAGAAGCCTTGCATGGGGGACCTTATCGAACGCCTTGCTAAAATCCATATAAACCACATCTACCGCCTTCCCTTCGTCAATGTGTTTAGTCACATTTTCGAAGAACTCCACCAGGCTCGTAAGGCACGATCTGCCCTTGACAAAGCCATGCTGAGTATTCTTGAGCATACTAAACCTCTCTCAATGCTCATATATCCTGTCCCTCAGGATCTTCTCCATCAGCTTACCAACCACTGAGGTTAGACTCACCGGTCGGTAATTACCTGGGCTATCCCTATTCCCCAAAAGATGTTTGAATCTTTTTCTACAGACACACTTACAATCAGGATCTGATGAATGGAGTGACTCTGGCAGGTTTTGGTCTGATGTCTGGTTTGAGTTTCCCTTCAAATTTTGTCGTCAAATTTCCTGTAAAAAAGATCATCACTGTCAGTCAAGAATAGAAATTAAGCGAGAAACATTTCTCTTGGGTTGAGTTTTCTGTGTGTAAATCCTCCCCTTCTAACTCCCTGTAAAAGGAGTTTCCAAAGTCCATCCCTGCCAGTCCAGGAGAGAAATTCACAACATTCTCTCCTCCTGCTGACAGGGAGAACCGCGCATGCGCACTATTGCCCATCGCCCCGAGAAAGATGGCCTCCATCAACTCGGGGCCTCTAAACTCAGGCATCTGCGGTCGCGGCCCCGAATGGTAGGAACGCGGCACTGAGCAGTTATTATTCAGGTTCTCCTGTCTCCACTGGATGCTTATGAAGCCTCTCCATCCACCCCGCCGCCTGCATTACCCTCCAGAATAAGCCGTTTCCCAGGAAACCCGGAGCCGATATAACCGCCTTCCCGCGACTGCGGCAGCAACATCCACTGCGCATGCACTTTGGATCTACAGTACGCATGCGCAAAGTTTGCTGTAAGGATAGATCATATTCTGATTCACTGTGAATGCTGGGTAAGATAGCCACCATTGAAGTATGTTATTGCATTAAAAAAATATGTTTTGTGATTCAATTACAACTGAAGCCAAAGCACCAAGGTATAAAATGAAAATAACTAATACAGCAGCTAATGTCAACAGCTCTGTCCTGAGTTTAATAGCGGAACAAACGTCTACACCTAAAGATGAACTCCTTGGAGTGTCAGCTGGTGTAACGAACTGATTGATTTACCATCCACCCCCTCTCCACACACACACACACACACACACACACGGACTTGACAATAAGAATGAACTCATGGTTGATCAAATCCTTTGAACTTTTAAATATGTTAACAGAAGGGGAAAATGAATAAATCCATTTACACACATAACATATCTCATAGAAATCATAGAAACCCTACAGTGCAGAAGGAGGCCATTCGGCCCATCGAGTCTGCACCGACCGCAATCCCACCCAGGCCCTACCCCCACATATTTTTACCCGCTAATCCCTCTAACCTACGCATCCCAGGACTCTAAGGGGCAATTTTTTTTTTTTAACCTGGCCAATCAACCTAGCCCGCACATCTTTGGACTGTGGGAGGAAACCGGAGCACCCGGAGGAAACCCACACAGACACGAGGAGAATGTGCAAACTCCACACAGACAGTGACCCGAGCCAGGAATCGAACCCGGGACCCTGGAGCTGTGAAGCAGCAGTGCTAACCACTGCGCTACCGTGCCACCCAGATGGTCTCTTTCTGGTGTGGCTGTGCTGCTGTCAATAGGATAACTGACCACTTACATTCCAGAACTGACTGAGTCAGCACTGCCCTATTTCCAAGACCAACATTGAGGGGCAGCACAGTGGTTAGCACTGCTGTCTCACAGCGCCTGGGACCCGGGTTCTATTCCCAGCTTGGGTCACTGTCTGTGTAGAGTTTGCACATTCTCCCTGTGTCTGCGTGGGTTTCCTCTGGGTGCTCTGGTTTACTCCCACACTTCAAAGATATGCGGGTTAAGTGGATTGGCCATGCTAAAAATTGTCAGGGGGACTAGCTAGGGTTAATGCATGGGGTTATGGAGATAGGGCGTGGGTGGGATTGTGGTTGGTCCAGACTCGTTGGGCTGAATGGCCTTCTTCTGCACTGTAGGATTCTATGATCCTTGAAAAGGTACGAAATCAACTGCATAACTGCAAATAGTTTTATTTCCAAAACTGTATGAGAATTCCCACCTGACTCTATTGATTCAAGGAAACTTTGTTAATTTTAAAAATGTCCATGAATACTGCAGAGGCTTCTGCAACTCTTCCGATGTTGTTGTTTGTTAACTCAGATTTTTCAGAAAGAGAATTGAACAATCGTTTGAAAGGAGAAATAATGCACGTTTTTATGAAAGGGAATGATATTAGGACTAATTGTATAACTGTTTGAAAATAAGCTAGCACAGACATGATGTGTCTCCTCATGAGCTGTTATTTCACGATTCTATTGTTAGATCAATGTCTCTCCAACATTCCAAAATATCCAGTCCGAATTCTATCTCTGCAAATCAAGGTCACGAACTACAGCATGACGACACAGTTTGGAATAGTCTGCAGTCCCTTTGAGATGCTGACCGTGACGTGTGTCTGTAGTGTACTGATTATCATTCACCTCACACGATGAAAGATCCCCAGCTGAAAGTGAGAGGGGGAAAGTTTAAACGAGATGTAAGGGGGAAGTTTTCCAAGAGTGGTAAATTTGTGGAACTTGCTGCCCCATAGCGTGGTGGAGTCTGAATGGTTGAATAGTTTCAAGGAGGAGATAGATATATTTCTGACACAAAAAGGGATGGGAGATATGGGGAACAAGTGGGGAGGTCGATTTGAGACCAGGGAGAGATCAGCCATGATCTGATTGAATCGCGGAGCAGGCTCTAAGGGCTGAAATTTACCTACTTCTGTTCCTATAAATACAAGTTAAGTTAGAGTTTATTGGTCACAAGTAGGCTAACGTTAATAATCAGTGAAATTACTGCGAAAATCCTCTAGTTATTACTGTTTCACAGCAGCTCGTTTGCACAATGTGACTGAACCATCACATCAATACTTGGAGTAAATGACTGGGCTGAGACCTGGCTTGGATAAAATCATGGTCATCACAGAATCTGAGAAATTTACTGCACAGGTTGCCATTCAGCCCATCATGTCTGTACCAGATGAAAATGAGCTGTCCAGTTTAGTCCCACTTTCCAGGTATAGGTTATGACCCTATAGGACACAGCATGTCAAGTCCATATCTGAATACCTCTTGCATGTGAACATTTCTGTCTCCACCACCCTTTCAGAGAGTGAGTTTGATTCCCTGCCACCCTCTGGGTGAAAACATCTCCACACTTCTCTAATCCTTCTGCCAATTGCTTTACCTCTCTGCCCCTTAGTTCTTGACATCTCTGTTAAGGAACTAGGATCTTCTGAGCCACACTCTCTGGCTAACCACCCCCTAACTAGAATGGTGCTGAGTACTCTAGCTGTGATCTAGCTAGTGTTTTTAATAGTTCCAGGATAACCGCTCTCTCACCTTCCATTGGTTCAGTATAATGGAAACTGGGAGTTGCAACCTGTTAGCATTTGAAAGATATTCACAAATGATTGGAGGGTTTCTTACAAACAACAAAGAACAAAGAAAATTACAGCACAGGAACAGGCCCTTCGGCCCTCCAAGGCTGCACCGACCATGCTACCCGACTTAACTAAAACTCCCGACCCTTCCGGGGACCATATCCCCCTATTCCCATCTCATTCATGTACTTGTCAAAATGCCCCTTAACAGTCACTACTGTATCCGCTTCCACTACCTCCCCCGGCAACGAGTTCCAGGAAGCTACCACTCTCTGTGTAAAAAATCTGCCTCGTACATCTCTTTTAAACCTTGCCCCTCACACCTTAAACCTATGCCCCCGAGTAATTGACTCTTCCACCCTGGGAAAAAGCTTCTGACTATCCACGCTGTCCATGCATCTCATAATCTTGTAGACTTCTATCAGGTCTGCCCTCAATCTCCGTCACTCTAGTAAGAACAAACCAAGTTTCTCCATCCTCTCCTCATAGCTAATGCCCTCCATACCAGGCAACATCCTGGTGACTCTTTTCTGTACCCTCTCCAAAGCCTCCACATCCTTCTGGTAGCGTGGCGACCAGAATTGAACACTATATTCCAAGTGCGGCCTAACTAAGTTGGGATTTTTCTCTGTTCTGTCTACTCGATGACTTTCTCCTGTGAATATCTCGCTGGAGTATTGGTCCCTGATGTGTTTCCTTGTTCATCTTGTTGACTCTAAATATTGAATCTTATGGTTTCAGACATCAGATAATCAAATTCCCAACAACAGATTGTCTTTTACTGACTGTATTAATAGCACTGCAATAATACAGACAGAGTATAGTGACCCCATCCAGAGAACAGGGAAAACGTTGGGGTAGACTCCTCATGGTTCAAGTGTGTCCAAGCTGTCAGTGATTTTGTTGTTTTCTGTGGATCCTCTCCTGATGGGAGAGTCCGATGTGGGATCGACATGGACATCCACAGAACTGGCAGTTCATGATGTTGTTGTTAGTGCTCAAGGGGGATGGGGGGAGCTCTGTGGCTCCGCTCCACCTCTGGTCTTCCTCTGCTGCTGCTCCACTTCTGATCTTCCTCTGGATAACTCGGATGTTGAGAGTTTGGTGATGATGGTCCTTGAAACTGAACCAAATTTCAGTGCTGCCCCCACATGTGCCGGTCACCACAGTGTTTTCCCCAGAGAGGTGGTCCGCAGTGCAGAAGTTTGTGAGGATATATTTTACGGGGTCCGTGTGTCGTTTGTATTGACCACCTTGATGTTGTTTGCCCTGAGACAATCTCCCATCGGGAAACTTGAATACATTGGACTTGGTCTCTTGAAATAAGTCATGAATATGGATTGTTAATAAACTCCTGTCCTGCTTCTTGTGCTGTCCCCATTATAAGAACCTGCCGACCTGAAAATGACACATCAATCCCTTCTCTTTGTCCTTTAACAACTCCTTTACCAATGCTAATATTTCACCCCCAATGACCTGAGCCCTTATCCTGTGCAACAACCTTGTGTATGGCACCTTATCAAATGGCTTTTAGAAATTCAATCATACAATATTCTCTCGTTCCCCTTTATCTAACCTGTTAGTTACATCCTCAACAAATTCTACTCGATTTGTCAAATTCTTTCATAAACCAATGTTGACTTTGTCCAATCATGTTCTAATTTTCTAATTGTATTGTTATCACTTCCTGAATGATAGATTCCAATATTTTCCTCCAAGTCCCGCAGTTTGATTTGAAACAGCACAGCTTTTGTTTTTAGCTTCACACACAGACTCAAACTTCACACACAGACTCAAACTTCCTCCTCTGGCCAACATTTATGAGAAAAACACTTTCTTTCCCCCACCCCCCTCCTGGGAAATACAGAGAGTTGTGGGATTCTGGAGCTGGAGGATAATCCAGGGTAATGATTTTGAGATAAAGCAAAGTCCTGCAGATGCTGGAATTCTGAATAAAACAGACCTGCTGAGTTTATCCAGTATTTTCTGTTTTTATTATAATGATTTTGGGACCTGGGTTTGAATCCCACCACGTTTCAATAAAAATATTGATGCAACATGAATCAATTGTTGTAAAAACACATCTGGTTCTCTAATGCCCTTTAAGGAAGGAAATCTGCCGCCCTGATCCAGTCTAACCGACATGTGACTGGATTCACAAACAATTCAAGGGCTGACTGGGTAAGCAGGGAATGTCACCATCAGAAAAACAGAGCCCCTGGAGGGCAGAAGGGTTAGGACAGGTTATGGAGAAGGTTAAAACTGTCATCATTGAGAACAACCCAGACTTCAATGGAACAACTGATCCCAAAAACAATCTCTTGTAGTTAGTGTGGCAGGTATGGTGAATCAGGTTTAAAAAGAGTCAAATTATATATGTTTTCTGGTTTGGACAACCACATTTAAATCTGGGACTCAGATGAGGATATGAATTGGTGTTCGGTGGTAAGATCTAAATCTGTGTATTACGCCTGGAAGCCTGAAGCCCAGAGTGAGAATATTTCAGAACCAGGATTCAAAATACATGGCTGTGGAGGGTTAATTCACCCTCAAAACGGCCGTGGAAATTCTGTCATAGGAGGAACTACTGGAAGAAAAATCACCCTGTACATGGGAGAGACAGAAACTGCGAGGACCATCTCCTCCAATCGCAGATTCTGTCTCTCCGGATGTTGCTACATCTGCAGAGACGGAGTCTCAAATTGGAGGAACAGCTTTGCCACCTATTTTGAGAAAGGAAGGTCACTGACTCAGCAGCCCGTCTGTGATGTGTGGAGGAGTTGTGTCTTCCTGCTATAAAACTAGTTTCATAGCAATGTGAACCTCAAAAGGAATGATCCAACCATTGACAACACAGAGCTTTCCCCATTCTGCTGAACATTATTTTTATATATCTCAGTAGGTGGGGTGTACAGCTCAGGAATTTGAGTAATCAGGTATTCTGAACTTACCTACCAATCACTTGGGTCATCACATAGAAATTGAGATACATTCATCCAGGTTCATATTGTAAACTGCTTTTATTTGCAGTTTACCGCTCACAGACAACATACAGAATCCCCGGTCAGAGCTGATCTCAGCTGGTGGAGTGAGGTTATTGATGGGTTATTAATGTAAATCCACACACAATGAAGTTGAGAATCGGGTGAGTTTTTTTCCTGCTCCACGGTCTGATCCAATAAACAGTCTGCCCCGATTCAGTTACCTTGTGTCAAATAGTCCTATAGTCGATTTCCAAAATCTCATTTATTTTTAAAATAAATTAACAAAAAAATCTTATTTATAGATTACAATTGAAAAGATTTAATATACACACAGTCTTTGGTATTTGTGCTAGCTTACCTAAAGAAGCGAACTCAAAAGATATTCAACACACACACAGAAGGTAATGTTACTACGTGACTACATCACTAAATAAAGGAGTTACTGAGAATGGAAAAGGATCCCCTGGAAACCAAAAAATAGCCCTTAAAATCAAAGAGTAGCTCTCGAGAAAATCCCAACAAAAGCATTGAAAAGAAATACTTTGAACCCTACCGATGGATCTTTCAGATACTGAATTGTAGATTTTGAACCAAGAATCAATTTAGAATTGAAGCAAAAGTTCATAATTTTATTCCAAACAGGTTCCTGTTGAAAGTTCTTCAATTAAGGGGGAATTAAGATGGTGCTTTTAAAAAGTGACATTGCAACCCTGAAAATCAGTGACATCTCCAGAATAATAAATTCCAGCCAGTTATGTGATTTGTTAACATCAGCAGAAATAAAATATTGTCAGACTGTCAATACTGAACAGCAGCAAAAACAGCAAAATCCAACCCCTGCAGTCACTTGTGAACTTGAAGTCTCAATAGTCATTGCGACTGAGTGAATCCCTTCCCACACACAGAGCAGTTGCATGGCCTCTTAGTGTGAGTGCATTGGTGAGCCAGCAGGTTGAAAGACTTTGCGAATCCCTTCCCACACACGGAGCAAGCGAATGGCCTGTCCCCTGTGTGAACTCGCTGGTGAGCAGAGAGATTGGATGACCGATTGAATCCCTTCCCACACACGGAGCACATGAATGGTCTTTCTGCAGTGTGAGTGCGTCGGTGAGCAGTGAGGTTGGATGACTGCCTGAAATTCTTTCCACAGTCAGTGCAGCTGAACGGCTTCTCTTCAGTGTGAATTTTCTGGTGTCTCAGCAGCGTGGGTAAAGCTGTGAATCCCTTTCCAAACACAAAGCAAGTAAACGGTCTCTCCCCAGTGTGAATTCGCTGGTGTGCAATGAGGGAGGATGCCTGTCTGAAACTCCGTCCACAGTCAGTGCAGCTGAATGGCTTCTCCTCAATGTGAACTTGCTGGTAAGACAGTAAGTGGGATGACCGAGTGAATCACGGCGGCACGGTAGCGGTAGTGGTTAGCACTGCTGCTTCACAGCTCCAGGGACCTGGGTTCGATTCCCAGCTTGGGTCACTGTCTGTGTGGAATTTGCACATTCTCCTCGTGTCTGCGTGGGTTTCCTCCAGGTGCTCCGGTTTCCTCCCACACTCCAAAGATGTGCAGGTTAGGTTGATTGGCTATGCTAAAATTGCCCCTTAGTGTCCTGAGATGCGTTGGTTAGAGGGATTAGTGGGTAAATATATAGGGATATGGGGGTAGGGCCTGGGTGGAATTGTGGTCGGTGCAGACTCGATGGGCCAAATGGCCTCTTTCTGCACTGTAGGGTTTCTATGGTTCTATGGAATCCCTTTCCACAGTCGGAGCAGGTGAACGGCCTCTCCCCAGTATGAACTCGCTGGTGTGACAGCAGGTGGAATGACTGAGTGAATCCCTTCCCACACACGGAGCAGATGAATGGTCTCTCCCCGGTGTGAGTGCGTTGGTGCACAGTGAGTGCTGAAGAATGCCTGAACCTCTTCCCACAGGAAGTGCAGATGAATGGCTTTTCCTCAGTGTGAATTCTCTGGTGAGACCAAAGGCCAGATGACTGAATGAATCCCTCCCCACAGACAGAACAGGTGAACGGTCTCTCCCCAGTGTGACTGCGCCAATGGTTTTCCAGCAGGGAAGGGTAACTGAATCCTTTCCCACAGTCCCCACATTTCCATGGTGCCAGTGTCCTTGTGTCTCTCCAGGTTGGATGATCAGTTGATGCCTCGTCCACACACAGAACACGCGTATAGTTTCTCCTCGCTGTGAATGGTGTGATGTTTTTTCAGGCTTCGTAACTGGATAAAGCTCTTTCCACAGTTAGTTCACTGGAACACTCTCACTTGGGTGCGTGTGTGTATGTCTTGGCTTTTCCAGTCACACTGATGTTTGAAATCTTCTCCTCCAGGCAGAACAAACAAACATTTCTCCTTCCACGTTCAAAGTTTGAGGATATTCAGGTCCTAATGAAGCGAGACTCTGTCTGATTTTGATGTAATGTTTCCTCACCTCACCTGTAAAAGAAATTTACAAAAGTCATCACTGTCAATCCAGATAGAAATTCTGAACAGACAATTCTAGTTTCTCTGGAACATTTCTTCCTCTCTCGTTCCCCCAAATCTGTGAATCCCTGTCCCACACACTCTCCCTCCTCCCTGGGCTGAAATCCAAACCCATCTCACCATTTCTTTCCTCCACTCCCAGTTTTCTCCCTCCCTCTCCTCTGTCTGGGTTCAGTTCTGCAGCTCCTGTCTGCAGACTGACAATAAAACCAATGGGTCTTATTGGGGGTGTTGGGGCCTCCAGCGGGTGTTTGTGAATCCTCCCCGCCCACCTCCCAGGGTTTCCTTCCTTCCCAGAGATCAGAGTCCTCATTGATTTGAGGCCAAAGTGTAACCTCTTATTTATTGTCCCCCTCCCCCATCCTCTGATGTGAACCATCCTCCAGTGGCTGAGCCAGGATGGGGCCGTTAACCTGGGCCTGTTCCCGGGAGGGAGGGAGGGAGAAGCCCCGCAGCTGCAAACCAGGGAGCTGACAATGATTCTGAAGGGTTTGCGGATCCACAAAGTGTTTCCAAATCCTCCCAGCCACCGCCTAACGCTGACTCCGCTTCTCCGGGACAAACAAGCGCCAAGGACAGCAATGACACTGCGCATGCTCCACATCACAATGCCCGGGCACTGATTGACAGCAGCTCCGGACCAATCGAAAGAGGGGCGGGGCTGGAGGACCGAGCGGGAGCGGCGGGTCCCCCAACCAATCGGAGTGAATGAGGGGCGGGGCCGGGCTGTGACTGAAGCATGCGCACTGAGGGTAATGGCGATGGAGAGCGGATTAACTTTCAGCTGCAGAATTGGTAAGACGGATGATGGCGGAATGGAGGGAGCGAGAGATCGGGCCGGAGGTGGAGAGGTTTCTTAAACAAACTGTGTCACCGCCAAACCCCAAAACAAACCCAATCTGTTTCCATTCACATCGAGAGCGAGAACAGCTCCTCGTGATCGGCTTGTGTTAACGGCCGTCCTCTTTATTGGGGGCAATGTGCAGTCACAGGGAGGTACGGCCGCCATGTTTGTAGGGGGCAATGTTGTCAATGAGTGGGAGGGGCTTGTTCCCCATTGTTCAGAATGGAGACAACTTGTCCATCAAACTGCATCAACCCTCTGAGTCCCAATGTCTTATTGATGAGGCAGAGCGGTGGCAGAGAAGGAAAGAAAGGGAAATAAATCCTGTTTTCCAGATCCCACTACCTCATGGGACTTCTTGTGCCATGTGTCCAAAGATATGCGACTCAGTTGGCAGAAACTTACAACCCTGAGTCAACGTCATCCTCGAATTGTGGGGCTGCTGACAATGACAACTGCCACCGTGCTGTAGAGAGCATGAGTTTATAAGATATAGGAGCAGAATTAGGCCATTCGGCCCATCGAGTCCGCTCCGCCATTCAATCATGGCTGATATGCTCCTCATCCCCATTTTCCGACGAGCAACCATCCTGAACCCAGTAACAGGAGGAGAAAACGTGACGATTTTCTATCCTAGACTGACAGTGATGGATTCGGCAAACTTTAGTTTGCCGATGGATTCGGCAAACTAAAACAAGAGAAATGTTTGTCTCTTCATTTCTATCCTTGACTAATACTGTTGACTTTTGCAAAACTTTCACAGGAGCTTCGAAGAAGATTTGCAGAAGATTTGAAACAAGTATCACATAAAAATCATACATTGTCGCTTGATATTATCATCTTTGAGTGTGAACATTGAGCTCTATGTCATAACCACTCACTGTGTAAACTTTCTTCCCAGAATCATAGAATCCTACAGTGCAGAAGGAGGCCATTCAGCCCATTGAGCCTGCACCGACCACAATCTCACCCCAGACCCTATCCCCATACCCCCACATATTTACCCTGCTAATCCCCTGTCACTAGGGTCAATTTAGCATGGCCAATCCAGCTAACCCGCACATCTTCGGACTGTGGGAGGAAATCGGAGAACCCACAGGAAACCCACGCAGACACAGGGAGAATGTGCAAACTCCACACATACAGTGACGTGAGGCTGGAATTGAACCTGCGTCCCTGGCCCTGTGAGGCAGCAGTGCTCACCACTGTGCCATCGTACCAGCCCTGCCATTCCCTTGTAGATATTGCTCAAAATTTAAAATTAGAAGGGGAGGATTGTGGTCAAGAAACTTAAACCAAAGATCACATTAGGATCTGATGTCCTCTCCCACTTCATCTCAACCTGAATAGCATAGAATTTTGAATATGGAAAGAAAAAGCACTGTTCACAGTGGGGAGAAACTGTATACATGTTCTGTGTGTGGACAAGGCTTCAGCCAATCATCCGGCCTGTTAAAACATAAATGCAGTCACGACAGGGAGAAACCGTGGAAATGTGGAGACTGTGAGAAGGGATTCAATCACCCATCTGACCTGGAAACTCATCGACGCAGTCACACCGGAGAGAGACCATTCACATGCTCTGTGTGTAGGAAAGGATTCACCCAGTCATCCCACCTGCTGAGACACCAGCGAGTTCACACTGACGAGAGACCTTTTAAATGCTCAAACTGTGGGAAGTGCTGTAAAGGTTTTGGCGATCTGATGTCCCATCAACGTGTTCACACTGACGGGAGACCTTTTAAATGCTCAGATTGTGTAAAGTGCTATAAAAGTTCTGGGGAACTAATGCGTCACCAACGTGTCCATACTGAGGAGAAACCTTTTAAGTGCCTGGACTGTGGGAAGTGCTATAAAGGTTCTGGGGAACTGATGTCCCATCAACGTGTTCACACTGATGAGAGACCTTTTAAATGTCCAGACTGTGGGAAATGCTATAAAAGTTCTGGGGAACTGATGCACCATCAACGTGTTCACACTGATGAGAGACCATTCAGGTGCTCTCACTGTGGGACTGGGTTCAGGAAATCATCAGGCCTCACTGAACACCAGCGGATTCACACTGGGGAGAGACCGTTCATTTGCATTAAATGTGGTAAGGGATTCACGCAGTCATCAACCTTGCTAAGACACCAGCTAGTTCACACTGAAGAGAGACCTTTTAAATGTACAGACTGTGGGAAATGCTATAAAAGTTCTGGGGAACTGATGCTCCATCAACGTGTTCACACTGATGAGAGACCGTTCAGGTGCTCTTACTGCGGGACTGGGTTCAAGCAATCATCTCAACTCTCTAAACACCAGAGGATTCACACTGGGGAGAGGCCATTCATCTGCACTGAATGTGGGAAGGGGTTCACTCAGTCATCCAGTCTGCTGACACACCAGCGAGTTCACAGTGAGGAAAAAAATAAATGCACAGACTACAGGAAGTGCCATAAAATTTCTGGGAACATCCCACCTCATTTCAAACCAGCGAGTTCACACTGGGGAGAGACCCTCCACTTGCATCATGTGTGGGAAGGAATTCACTCAGTCATCCAACCTACTGAGACACTACCAAGTTCACAAGTGACTCCAGGAGTTGGATTTTGCTGTTAGTCACATCCAGACACCATGTTCCTTGGGATCTGTTTTCTGCTGGTGGTAATATGCTACAGGCCAGTTAGAGGTGTTAATATGCTGGATAGAGATAAAATAAATCAGCTTTGTGTCAAACTCTGTGTGTTGAATCTTTTTAATATCGCAAACACAAGTTAGTTCCTTTGAAGGACCATCTCCGCTGTCTCCTCCATCCTCACCTCCAACAAGTGTGAGGAGCTCATGGAGCTTATTTGTCAGTAAGATTGAGACAATCCGATAAGGTTATGTGGATTAGTCATGCGAAATTGCTCCCAAAGATTTGCAGGTTGGTGGATTGACAATTGGAAACTGCACGGAGTTATGGGGATTGGGTACAAGTGAGTGCCTGGGTGGGATGCTCTTTTGAAGAGTTGGTACATATTTGACGGGCTGAATGGCACCCTATGAATTCTATGTTTCTATGGTTCGAGATTCCCTCCTTTCCACTAGCCATTGAGCCACAAGTCCTGTAAACTTCCTCCTCGTCTGAGCCCTGAACTCACATCTTTCTCCAGTTTCTCTCCCCAAGTACCTTGAGGGCTCATCTTCGCAGTCAGGCCCTCTCCAACCCATTGATCAAACCTCCTCTTCGGCATCTTTGTTACAAGGAGAACAACAGCAGCTTCTCCAGTCTATCTATAGACCTGTGATCCATCAACCCTAAATCATTCCACTAAATTTCATCAATTCCCTCTCCATGTCTTCCCTAAGCCTTCATGTCCTCCCTAAGGTTTGGCACCACCAGTTACATCCACAAAGGTTTGTCACCCTGACATAATACAATGAAATGGATTAAATGTGTGTGAAACAATACACAAACAATTACTATTCAGGTTATATAACAGCAGGTTTTCAAAGGCATGGCTCATACTGAGCCAGGTGTTTTACATGTTACGTTGGGTTGTTTCACAATGTACCAAAGTATTAATCGAAGGTAGTGGTTTCTGTTGGCAAAATATATTGCTTTTTAATTATAGCAACGTTCAGAGCACTAAATTTGACTCATAGAATCACTACAGAAGGAGGCCATTTGGTTCATCCGGCCTACACCGACACCCGATCCCCATAACCTCATGTATTTACCTCCTGACACTAATGAGGCAAGTTCCCATGGCCAATCCACCTAACTTGCAAATCTTTAGACTGTTGGAGGAAACCAGAGCACCTGGAGGAAACCCACACAGACATGGGGAGAACATTCATACTCTGTACGGACAGTAGTCCGAAGCTGGAACTGAACCCGGGTTACTGGTGCTGTGAGGCAGCAGTGCCAACCACTGTGCCACCCATAACCAGGGACATGGCAGAGATGACCAGTGTGTGAATTGCTGGTCTTGTCCCTGTGGCTCCAATCTGTGTTCACAAAGGGACATACAATTACCCAGCATTTCCTGCGGGAACGTGCAGGCGCACTGTCCGGCTGTTCTGGGAGCATATGCATTGTGGATGGAAGCGTGAGGAGGTCTTGTCCTTTCACAACAGGTGAAATAAAACACCGAGTGTGGATGGGGAACTGAGCCTGTACGTGGGCAGGTTTCATTAACACCAGATTCAAGTCGCAAAGTTCAAGTAAAAATCTAACGGTCCCGCATTTGGAGACCGATAGATTTGGTTGTTCTCTCGGTATCGGGCCGGGCTTGCCGGCCACCATCTTTATTGGGGGCAATCACAGAACCCGACAGTGCAGAAGAAGGCCGTTCGGCTCATGGAGTCTGCACCGACCACAATCCCACCCGCCCTATCCCCATAACACCTTACATTTACCCTCGCTAGTCCCCCTGACACTAAGGGTCAATTCATCATGGCCAATCCATCTAACCTGCACATCTTTGGACTGTGGGAGAAAACCGGAGCGCCCCGGAGGAAACCCACGCAGACACGGGGAGAAAGTGCAAATTCAACACAGTGACCCAAGCCGGGAATCAAACCCATGTCCCTGACACTGTGAGGCAGCAGTGCTAACCACTGTGCCAACATGTCGCCTGTTCCTGCTGGGGCTCGTGCAAATGTCATGGCAATATGGTGGTCGGTCCCATCTCTCTACGGGCCCCAGATGTCCCACCAAAGAACAGCGGCCAAGAGACCATGGGGAGCAGCAGCCGAGATGGTTACCGCGGGCCCTGCTGGACTGGAGGGGCAGCAGCACAGTCTCTGCCCAAAGGCTTCTGCAGTTCAGCTGCTCAGAGATTCTGGGAACCTCTTCAAATATAAACTTCAGCTTCTCACATTCACCCCCATCCATCCCTCCCTACAACCAGAACCATTCTCTCTGCACAGCAGTTTCTCCCTCATGGCCCCAGTGTGTATTCCAGCCTTTATCACATCCACTCTGCTCCCAGATACTTTACACCATTAGATATTACAATTCAAACTTTATAATCTTTACAATTTAATACTTGTTCAGGCAGTTTACAGACAGCAGACAAATCATCAATTCCACTCCCACCGGGAGCTATGGGGATATATTTATACAGTAAGAAGTTTAACAACACCAGGTTAAAGTCCAACAGGTTTATTTGGTAGCAAAAGCCACACAAGCTTTCGGAGCCCCAAGCCCCTTCTTCAGGTGAGTGGGAATTCTGTTCACAAACAGAGCTTATAAAGACACAGACTCAGTTTACATGAACAATGGTTGGAATGCGAATACTTACAACTAATCAAGTCTTTAAGATACAAACATGTGAGTGGAGAGAGCATCAAGACAGGCTAAAGAGATGTGTATTGTCTCCAGACAGGACAGCCAGTGAGACTCTGCAGGTCCAGGCAGGTTGTGGGGATTACAAATAGCGTGACATGAACCCAATATCCCGGTTGAGGCCGTCCTCATGTGTTTGTCTGCGAGTTCGCCTCTTGCTGTTCTGAGGTTGGTTTCAATTCTCTGAATAGGTTTGTCTGTATTAGCATAAAAATAATAGGAACAAGAAAAATACAGCAGCACAATCCTCCAACGTTTCTATGTTTGAATAAGATCCTTCAGTCGCCTGAGGATTCAGTGATTATGTGGAGATGCCGGCGTTGGACTGGGGTAAACACAGTAAGAAGTCTCACAACACCAGGTTAAAGTCCAACAGGTTTATTTGGTAGCACAAAAAAGCTACCGAAAGCTTGTGGCTTGTGCTACCAAATAAACCTATTGGACTTTAACCTGGTGTTGTGAGACTTCTTATTGGATTCTGTGATTTCCCAGGCAGATGCCATTTAGACGCCACTAGACGGAGCTCTCTCGCTGTGATTGTGTGTTCACGATGTGGAGATGCTGGCGTTGGACTGGGGTAAACACAGTAAGAAGTCTCACAACACCAGGTTAAGGTCCAACAGGTTTATCTGGGAGCAAAAGCCACTAGCTTTCGGAGCACTTCGTCAGGTGAGTGGGAGTTCTATTCATAAACAGGGCATATAAAGACACAAACTCAATTTACAAATTAATGGTTGGAATGCGAGTCTTTACAGGTAATCAAGTCTTAAAGGTACAGACAATGTGAGTGGAGAGAGGGTTAAGCACTGGTTAAAGAGATGTGTATTGTCTCCAGCCAGGATAGTTCGTGAGATTTTGCAAGCCCAGGCAAGTCGTGGGGATTACAGATAGTGTGACATGAACCCAAGATCCCAGTTGAGGCCGTCCTCATGTGTGCGGAACTTGGCTATCAGTCTCTGCTCAGCGACTCTGCGTTGTCGTGTGTCGTGAAGGCCGCCTTGAAGAACGCTTACATGGGTTCATGTCACACTACCTGAAACCCCCACGACTTGCCTGGGCTTGCAAAATCTCACTAACTGTCCTGTCTGGAGACAATACACACCTCTTTAACCTGTGCTTAACGCTCTCTCCACTCACATTGTCTGTACCTTTAAGACTTGATTACCTGTAAAGACTCACATTCCAACCATTATTTTGTAAATTGAGTTTGTGTCTTTATATGCCGTTTGTGATCAGAACTCCCACTCACCTGACGAAGGGGCAGCACTCCGAAAGCTAGTGGCTTTTGCTACCAAATAAACCTGTTCGACTTTAACCTGGTGTTGTGAGACTTCTCATTGTTCACTGCAGCGGGAGATGTGTGGAATGAAGGAACCTTGTGTTACTGTCAATCTTTTCATGTTTAAAAGTTATTTTTGTTAAAAGCTAATTGTCCGTCCAGTGACTCTGTTCATCCACATTTCTAAAGCAAAACGGCAAAAGTTACGATCAATTGAGCCAAGGTTTCATTTTGGGACTGTCGTGTCCAGTAGGAACATTAGCTGGGATTGTAACACTCTCCATTTCCTCTGAGCAGCTCTTCTTGATGTGGAGATGCCGGCGTTGGACTGGGGTAAACACAGTAAGAAGTTTAACAACACCAGGTTAAAGTCCAACAGGTTTATTTGGTAGCAAAAGGCACACATGCTTTCGGAGCTCCAAGCCCCTTCTTCAGGTGAGTGGGAATTCTGTTCACAAACAGAGCTTATAAAGACACAGACTCAATTTACATGAATAATGGTTGGAATGCGAATACTTACAACTAATCAAGTCTTTAAATCAAAACGTTGTTTTGTTTCTTAAAGACTTGATTAGTTGTAAGTATTCGCATTCCAACCATTATTCATGTAAATTGAGTTTGTGTCTTTATAAGCTCTGTTTGTGAACAGAATTCCCACTCACCTGAAGAAGGGGCTTGCAGCTCCGAAAGCTTGTGTGGCTTTTGCTACCAAATAAACCTGTTGGACTTTAACCTGGTGTTGTTAAACTTCTTACAGCTCTTCTTGTCCAGGAGACCCACCTTCTGTTCTGTTCCCCCAATAAACTGCTTTTAGATCTGAGTGAGTTTGTATAAAATAGATAAAGTTGGAAATTCAAGATACGTAACAAGTGAATAAAGGCACAAGATTCCACAGATTCTGAATAAAAATAAACTTTCCTATACAAGGTCAGAAGGGTAAAACAAATTACCATATGTGGAAGGTAAAACATTCAAGGACTTTAGAGAGGAAAGGGAGATGGGATGGTAGTTTAAAAGGGTATGTGTCACGGATTAGTTTGAGAAGTGGATGGTGACATTGGATTTGAAGGAGAAAGGGAGATATTAACAATATCAGCTGATATGAAGAAGTTATGTCAGTAGTTCAATGATGTGGAGATGCCAGCATTGGACTGGGTTGGGCACAGTAAAAAGTCACAACGCCAGGTTAAAGTCCAACAGGTTTATTTGGAATCACAAGCTTTCGGAGCGCTACTCCATCAGGTCACTCGCATTCCAACCATTATCTTGCAATTGTGTCTCTGTCAATATATGCCATGTTTGTGAACCTACCTCTCCATTCACCTGATGAAGGAGCAGTGCTCCAAAAGCTCAGGATTCCAAATAAACCTGTTGGACTTTAACATGGCGTTGTGAGCCTTCTTACAATAGATCAGTGGAATAGGATTGAGGGATCAGGTAGTGGGTCTCATGGACAAGATGAGCTCTAAAAGGACACGGGGGGAGGCGGGAGTGAAACTGCAGAAAGATGAGTTCAGAGTTCAAAGGGGAGCGTTCGAGGAGGTTTGGGTCCAGTGGGTTAGGGGAAGGGAGGGAAGCAGCAGAGGCAGCTGATTGGATTGCCTCAAACTTAGCAACAAAGAAGATCATGAGTTTCTCCACCATGAGCACTTGTGGGGAGGTGAAGATGGAGGAGGGAAAAAGAGAGAACACTTCAAAAGAAATTCAGTTGTGTTGATGATATTGAAAAGATCTAACACAGTATTAAACACAAAGCTAATTTATTTGATTTTTATTCAGAATGTTAAACCGTATAACTGGCTGGAGTTCATTAACATCAACAAAAAACAAACACAATGAACACCTTACAATCATGGATAGGATTAACAGCAGATTCCAATCACTGTGGTTACTTGTGAATTCTTTGGTGTCTAAGCAGGTTGGGTGAATGAATGAATCCCTTCCCACATTCAGAGCAGATGAATGGCCTTTCCCCAGTGTGGGTGCGCTGGTGTAGAATTAGGTCTTCTGATCGCCTGAACCCAATCCCACAGTGAGAGCATCTGAACGGTCTCTCATCAGTGTGAACACGTTGATGGGACATCAGTTCATTAGAACTTTTAAAGCATTTCCCACAATCTGAGCATTTAAAAGGTCTCTCGTCAGTGTGAACACATTGGTGTGACACCAGGCTGGATGACTGAGTGAATTCCTTCCCGCACTCAGAGCAGATGAATGGCCTCTCCCCAGTGTGAACCCGCTGATGAGTAAGTAGGTGGGATGACTGAGTGAATCCCTTCCCACACTCAGAGCAGGTGAACGGTCTCTCCCCAGTGTGACTGCGCCGATGCATTTCCAGCTGGGATGGGGAATTGAATTTCTTCCCACATTCCACACATTTCTGCAGTTTTTTCATGGAATGACCACACTTATGTTTTGCCAGACCAGATGATCGGCTGAAGCCTTGTCCACACCCAGAACCCATGTACACTTTCTCTCCACTGTGAATAGTGCTTTTTCCTTCCATGTTCAAAGTCCACTGATACTCAGTTATGACATATTGGGCAACTTTGGCAGATCCTGGTATGATATTTACTGTCAGTCCTGGACTGCAAATCGTCTCCTTCTCGTCCCTGTGAAACTGATTTAAAACAGAAAAAAGGGGATTGAAAGAGAACCCAGAGACAGGTTATAAATAGAGTTCAAACTGAAGCAACAATAAAACAAAAGCTCACACAGGAGGCCAGGGACTGATTTCTGCATCCAACACGTAGCCTGATTCAAACCGGCTCTGAACTGTGTTTCTAAACTCAAACTTATAAAGCAATAAAACAGAAACAAAACTCTGTAGACACTGCATCTGGGACAAAGAGAATAATACTGGAGATATTCAGCCTCTGTGGAGTGACAAACAGAATTAAGGGCTCAGGTTGCTGACTTGCCCTCAGTCTACAATGAAATATTCAGAGTCAGGCACAGACTAATGGCGGTCACAATTCCCACAATGCTCTGTGCCCCAGAAACCCATCTATTCAAAAGTTGTTCACCTTACTTGAGAAAGGATATCCTTACTTGAGAAAGGATATACTGACACTGGAGGGGGTGCAGAGGAGATTCACTAGGTTGATTCCGGAGTTGAGAAGGTTGGCTTATGAGGAGAGACTGAGTAGACTGGGGCTATACTCATTGGATTTCAGAAGAATGAGGGGAGAATTCACAAGTAACCACAGTGATTGGAATCTGCTGTTAATCCTATCCATGATTGTAAAGTGTTCATTGTGTTTGTTTTTTGCTGATGTTAATGAACTCCAGCCAGTTATACGGTTTAACATTCTGAATAAAAATCAAATAAATTAGCTTTGTCCAATAAAGAAAGAAGCAGGGAGGTTGTTTCCACTGGTGGGTGAAACTAGAACTTGGGGGCATAGCCTCAAAATAAGGGGAAGCAGATTTAGGACTGAGTTGACAAAGGGTTGTGAATCTGTGGAATTCCCTGCCCTGTGAAGCAGTTGAGGCTACCTCACTGAATGTTTTTAAGGCAAGGATAGATAGATTTTTGAACAGTAAAGGAATTAAGGGTTATGGTGAGCGGGCGGGTAAATGGAGCTGAGTCCACAAAAAGATCAGCCATGATCAATCATGGCTTGAGGGGCCAGATGGCCTATTCCTGCTCCTAATTCTTATGTTATTCACTAATCATAGAATCCTTACAGTGCAGGAGGAGGCTATTTGACCCAGTGTGTACTGACCCTGTGACAGAGCCTCTTTCTCAGGCGTACTCCTATCCCTGTAACCCCATTCTGCTAATCCCCCTGCTGACCTTTTTCTTCACCCTGCCTGTAACTGCAACAATATATACAGAAAAAAACATAACTTGATAAAGTACACGGGGGAAAGGAAAAGAGACCCGACTCATTTCCTTTCCCCATGTACATTATCAATTTATGTTGTTTTCTCTATAACACGCAAGAAGTAACAATTTTCACTGTATCCCAGAACATGCGACAATAAATCAAATTAGACCAGACATATCTTGGGAAACCAAGGGACAAATTTAGCACGGTCAATCCACCTAACCTGCACATCTTTGGGCAGTGAGAGGAAACCGGAGCACCTGGAGGAAATGCACACAGACAGAGGGAGAATGTGCAAACTCCACACATGAGGTGGAGATGCCAGCACTGAACTGGGGTAAGCACAGTAAGAAGCCTCAAAATACAAGGTTAAAGACCAACAGGTTTATTTGGAACCACGAGCTTTCGGAGCACTGATGAAGGAGTAGCTTTGAAAAAGGTTCATCTGGACTCAAAATGTCAGCTCTTTTCTCTCCTTACAGGTGCTGCCAGACCTGCTGAGATTTTCCAGTATTTTCTCTTTTGGTTTCAGATTCCAGCATCCGCAGTAATTTGCATTGATTTCAAATAAACTTATTTGACTTTAACCTGATATTGTGAGAGTTCATACTGTGCAAACTCCACACAGTCACACACCCACGGCTGGAATCGAACCCTGGCGCAGTGAGGCAGCAGTGCGAACCACTGTGCCACAGTGAAGGGAGTTTGCTGCAATTTTTGGGTGATAACAATGGGCTGGATTAACCAGGGAGCAAAACTTACCAAGCGTTCTCCAACGCTTGGTAATCGTTCTCCAAGGCGGCCTTCACGACACAACAACGCAGAGTCGCTGAGCAGAGACTGATTGCCAAGTTCCGCACACATGAGGACGGCTTCAACCGGGATCTTGGGTTCATGTCACACTATCTGTAACCCCCACGACTTGTCTGGACTTGCAAAATCCCACTAACTGTCCTGTCTGGAGACAATACACACCTCTTTAACCTGTGCTTAACCCTCTCTCCACTCACATTGTCTGTACCTTTAAGACTTGATTACCTGTAAAGACTCGCATTCCAATCATTATTTTGTAAATTGAGTTTGTGTCTTTATATGCCCTGTTTGTGAACAGAACTCCCACTTACCTGATGAAGGGGCAGCGCTCCGATAGCTGGTGGCTTGTGCTACCAAATTAACCTGTTGGACTTTAACCTGGTGTTGTGAGACTTCTTACTGTGTTTACCCCCAGTCCAACGCCGGCATCTCCACATCGTGTTTGAACAGAGACAGTGAACATTCCAACAAACCCTCAATATGATCAGAACCACTTCACTCAGGTTCATTCACTGCAGTCCAGCTTGTATTTTCATGTCATCAATGATTCTTTCCCATATCTCTCTCCTCGTATGATATTCAATCTTTCAAAGTTTGTCTTATCCTCTGTGACCTCAATTCTCCCTGGTTAATCATTGCTACAATTCTCTGATTTGAGAAATTATTTATATATATTGGGATACAGTGACAAACATTATTTCTTGCATGCTATACAAACAAAGCATACCATTCATAGAGTACATGGGGGAGAAGGAAAGGAGAGGGTGCAGAATGTAATGTTACAGTTATAGCGAGGGTGTGGAGAAGCAACAGCTTAATATATGGTAGGTCCATTCAAAGGTCTGATGGCAGCAGGGAAGAAGCTGTACTTGCATCAGTTGGTACATTATTTCACCTGGCTTTATATGTACAGATTCAACAATAATCAATCCACCTCCTGTGTTAAAGAAAAGGAAACAGCTGTAATTTATGGGATAGACAGGAAATTGTGAATTTTTTGTTATAAACCATTTCTGAAAAGCTGCTGGTTCTGGAATGTAAAAGGGAAATTTGTGCCGATCTCGATTAAAGTGAACTGATGTATCGATTAGGTAGACAGAGAGAAACTATTTCCTCTGGTGAGGGAATCAAGAACAAGGGTGCATTGTGTGAAAGATTTGAGCTCAGACAGTCTGGAGTGAAATCAGGCAGCAATTCTTCAATTGTGACGAAAAGTCAAAAGGACCTGAAATGTTAGCTCTGTTTTCTCTCCGAATAGATGCTGGTCGACCCGCTGAGTTTTTCCGGCGTCCTCTGTTCTTGTAGCAATTCTTTCCAAATGGGAATAAAAAACAACAAATGCTGGAAAATGGGGTTGAGAAGAATGATTCCAGGGGTGAGAAACTTCAGATATGAAGATAGATTGGAGAAGCTGCGACTCTTGCACTTGGAGAAAAGAAGGCTAAGAGGAGGTTTGATAGAAGTATTCAAAATCATGAGGATGCAGAAGAGATTCACTGAGGTGGTCACAGGGAATAGAGGCTTTAGTTATCAGGAAAGATTAGAGAAACTGAGGCTCTTTTAATTGGAACAAAATCTGATTGAATATCTGAGGAAGAGGTTTAAAATTTCATCAGGTAAATGAGGAAAAACTAGTTCCCCCAGTCGGTGAGTCAGGAACTAAAGGACATCAAATTCAAATCATCAACAAAAGTCTCAGAGCCAGGAATGAAATATTGAGCAGGCAACAATTAAATTAAAGTTTATTTATTGGTGTCACAAGTAGGCTCACATTGCCACTCTAATAAAGTTACTGTGAAAATCCCCTAGTCGCCATATCCCGGCGCCTGTTCAGGTAAACATGAGGGAGAATTTAGCATGTCCATTGCACCTAACCAGCATGCCTTTCTGACTGTGGGAGGAAACCAGAGCACCCAGAGGAAACCTATGCAGACACGGGACCTAAGCTGGGAATCGAACCGAGGTCCCTGGCGCTGTGAGGCAGCAGTGCTAAGCATTGAATGGGACTCCCACTGTCCCTGTGGATTTGTGTTCATACTGTCCCATCAAACACTCCGAAGGGAAGTACATGCCTGTGTTATCGATACCTCGGAGGGATACCAAGGCTAAGAGAGACTCTTTGGAAGGGATGGGAAGTGGGTTCATGAGAGTAACCAGAGGGCTAAGAACTGAAATAATCCAAGTAATGAGGTCTTGGCTCAGTGGTTGCTTTCTCATATCTGAGTCAGGAGGTTGCAGGTTCAAATCCAGATCCAGACAATTTTGAACAGAAATTCCGAACTGACACTCCATTGCAGTACTGAGGGAGCCCCGCACTGTCAGAGGTCCCGTGTTTGAGGTGAGACTGAACAGACAGGTGCAAGAGATCCATTGATGCTATTTCAAAGAGCTGGGGATTTCCCCCCAGAGTCTTGGTCAATCTTTATTCCTCAATCAACATCACTCAAATACACGAGCGCACAGTGGTTAGCACTGCTGCCTCACAGCTCCAGCGACCTGGGTCCAATTCCTGGTTTGGGTCACTGTCTGTGTGGAGTTTGCATATTCACCCCGTGTCTGCGTGGGTTTCCTCCGGGTGCTCCGGTTTCCTCCCACAGTCCAAAGATGTGCGGGTTATGTGCATTGGCTATGCTAAGTTGCCCATAGTGTCCCGGGATGTGTAGGTTAGAGGGAATAGCGGGGTAAATATGTGGGATTGTGACAATAGGGCCTGGGGGGCGGATTGTTGTCGGTGCACACTCGATGGGCCAAATGGCCTCATTCTGCACTGTAGGGTTTCTATGACATTATCTGGAGTATTGTTCATGGGATCTTGCTGTGCACATGAGCTGCTGCATTTTCAACATCGTCTGAACTTCAAAAGCAATTCATTGGCTGAAAAAGCTTTGGGACAACCTGATGTCATGAAAGGCTCGACAGAAATATAAATCTTTTTTTAAATGAGAAAAGACCAGAAATGGAACAGTCGAGAACAGGATTTCAATTAGCCCCCTCTTATCCTGGAGAAAACAAATACTTAACAAAAGGGTGTTTGACACTGAGCTGATTTATTTCACATGTATTCAGAATATTAAACTCCATCCCAGTTCTTGGGATTATCATCAGAAACAAACTCCACAAGTTAGAATGAACATGGTTCAGTCCAGGATGTGATTAACAGCAGCAATAACAGCAGAATCCAATCCCTGCTGTCACTTGTGAACTCGCTGGTGTCTCAGTAGGTGGAATGAATTAGTGAATCTCTTCCCACACTGGGAGCAGGTGAATGGCCTCTCCCCTGTGTGAACTCTTTTGTGTCTCAGTAGGTGGGATGACTGAATAAATCCCTTCCCACACACAGAGCAGGTGAACAGTCTCTCCCGCGTGTGAACTCGCTGGTGTTTTAGCAGAATTGATGAGTGAATGAATCCCTTCCCACACTCGGAGCAGGTGAATGGCCTCTCCCCAGTGTGAACTTGCTGGTGTGTCTGCAGGTTGGATGACTGAGTGAATCCCTTCCCACATACAGAGCAGGTGAACGGTCTCTGCCCAGTGTGAATGCGTTGGTGAGTCAGCAAATCCGGTTTCCTTTTAAAGCTCTTCTCACAGTCAGAGCAAGTGAAAGGTTTGTTATCAGAATGAACAAGATCGTGTGTCTGAAGACAGGATAACCGAGTAAATCCTTTCCCACACACAGAGCAGGTGAATGGCCGTTCCCCGGTGTGACTGCGTCGATGAGCCTCCAGATGGGAAGGACAACTGAATCCCTTCCCACAGTCCCCACATTTCCATGGTTTCTCCATGGTGCCAGTGTCCTTGTGTCTCTCCAGGTTGGATGATCAGTTGAAGCCTCATCCACACACAGAACACGTGTACAGTTTCTCCTCGCTGTGAATGGTGTGATGATTTTTCAGGCTTTGTAACTGGTTCAAGCTCTTTCCACAGTCAGTTCACTGGAACACTCTCACTCAGGTGTGTGTGTGTCTTGGTGCTTTTCTAGTCACACTGATGTTTAAAATTCTTTTCCCACAAACAGAACAGGCAAACGTTTCTCCTTCCACATTCAGAGGTTGATGATATTCAGCTCCTGATGAATCGAGTGAATGTCAGATATTGACGAGTGTTTCCCGATTGTAACTCCCTGCGGAAAAAAGATTTTAGAAAAGCTGTCAATGTAAGAACAGGATAACATTCAGAACAAACGTTTCTCTTGGTTTGAGTTTGCTGTGTGTTAATCCTCTCCTTTTAACCCCTTAGAAAAGGAGTTTCCAAAATCCATCACTGTCAGAGGATACAAACTCTGAATTTGGTTATCTGAAGGGGATGAATGAACCGGGTTAGACGGAAAAGGCAGGGGAATACCACTCAGTGAATTGCTCATTCTGAGAGCCAGCACAGACGCAATGGGCCAAATGGCCTCTTTCTGTGCTGTAACAATTCAGAGAAAGTCACAACATTCCCTCCTCCTGGTTCCGAGCCCAGGATGATGACACATTGATTTGATTTATTGTGACATGTGAAAAGTAATGTTTCTGGCAACCGATACAGACAAAACATACCATTCATAGAGTATATAAGGGAGAAGTACAAAGTCTCGCAACACCAGGTTAAAGTCCAACAGGTTTATTTGGTATCACGAGCTTTCAGAGCACTGCTCCTTCATTAGGTGAGCGTGTTCACCTGATGAAGGAGCAGTGTTCCAAAAGCTCCCAAATTTTTAACAAATTTAACAAAAGAATAACCAATTTTAACAAAAATAACAAACAGAACATAATTTCATTCATGCCTTGTGAAAAACATGGATCTGAATCTTGTGTTCAGGGCTGGGTGTGTGGAGATATTTTCAGAGGAGCCTTGGTCAACACCACTGAGACCAACTTTAAATTGCAGATTGTATGAATGGAATGGATTTGAAGCCCTGTCCCCAGAACATTGTGCTGCCTCTCTGGATTATTAATGCAGCGACATTGCCACAAGTTCAGTCTCTGAATTCAGGGGAATGATCACAGGCACATATTCTTAAAGGGAGACTGCAGGTCCAAGAACATAATCAGCTAATTAACTAGAATCTTAAACTCCAGCCAGTATTATAGTTGGTAACATCAGAGAAACAAACCTGAATTGTCAGAATGAACATGGTTCAGTCCTGGGTATGATGAACGCCAGCAACATCAGTGGAATCCAAACCCTTCAGTCACTTGTGAACTTGCTGGTGTGTCATCAGGTGGGCTAGCTGACTGAATCCCCTTGCACACACTGAACAGGTGAATGGCTTCTCCCGGGTGTCAACTCGCTGGTGTGTCAGAAGGTTTGATGAAGTTTTGAATCCTTTCTCACACATGGAACAAATGAATGGTCTCTCACCAGTGTGAACTCGCTGGTGTGTCAGAATTTTTGATGAATTAGTGTATCTCTTCTCAAACACAGAGCAGGTGAATGGCCTCTCCCCAGTGCGAACTCACTGGTGTGTCAGCAGCTGGGATAACTGAATGAATCCCCTCCCACAAACAGAACAGGTGAATGGCTTTTGTCCAGTATGAACTCTCTGATGTATCAGAAGCTCAGATGACTGAGTGAATCCCTTCCCACATACGGAACAAGTGAACAGCTTCTCTCCAGTGTGACTGAATTTCCAGCAAGGATGGGTATTTGAATCCCTTTCCGCAATCTCCACATTTACACAGTTTCTCCGTGATGCTGGTGTCCTTATTTCTCTCCAGGTTGGATGATCAGCTCAAGCCTCGTACACAGTACACGTGTACGGATTCTCTCTGCTTCAATTGCAATGTTTTATACACTATGCAACTGTTAAAACAATCTTCCCTCCATATTCAAAGGGCAATAATACTCACACTCCGATTCATTGAGTATCAGATATTGATGCGATGTTTGGTTTGCGTTTCCCACCTCCAAATCCTCTGCTTCTAATAACCTGATAAAGGAGTTTGAAAAGTCATCACTGTCAGTACAAGATAGAAATTCTGAACAGACAGTTCTCATTTGGTGGAATATTTTCCACTTTCATTCCCCCAAATTCATTTGGTCCTGAATTGATCCTAAATTGAATATCTTCTCCACAAATCCTCAGCTTCTAATATGTTGTCAATGGAATTTACAAATGTAACCAATGTCAGTCCAGGATATAAATTCTCAACAGACAATTCAAATCTGTATATCCCCATCCCACACACTCTCCCTCCTCCCTGGAAATCCAAATTAAGTTTTGGATAATTCTTTCGAGATCCTTTTAACAAATTTAACAAAAAAAAACAATTTTAACAAAAATAACAAATTGAGCATAATTTCATTCATTACTTGTGACAAACATGAATCTGAATCACTCTGACTGGCCAGACAGAATAACAGACGTTAACAGTTACATGGTATAGAGAGATATGGACCAAATGCAAGCGATTGGGAGTAGTTTAGGGGTTTAAACAAAAAGGGCGGCATGGACAAGTTGGGCCAAAGGGCCTGTTTCCATGCCGTAAACCTCTATGACTCTAACCTTGCGTCCAGAACTGTGTGTGTGGAGATTTTCTCAGAGGAGCTTCAGTCACCAGGGGTTTACAATGGGTTTGCCTCACAGCATCAGGGACCTGGGTTCAATTCCCGGCTTGGATCACTGTCTGTGTGGAGTTTGCATTTTCTCCCCATGTTTGCGTGGGTTTCCTCCGGATACTCCAGTTTCCTCAGTCCAAAGGTATGCAGGTTAGGTTGATTGGCTATGCTAAATTGACCCTAGTGTCAGGGGGGATTAGCAGGGTAAATGTGTGGGGTTACGGGAATAGGGCCTGGGTGTGATTGAGGTCGGTGCAGATTCAATGGGCCGAATAGTCTTCTGTACTGCAGGGATCCTATGATTACCAACACTGAATCTAACTTTAAATTGCAGATTGTATTAATTGAATGGATTTGAAGCCCTGTCCCCAGAACATTGTGCTGTCTCTCTGGATTACTAATGCAGTGACATTGTCACTCGGTCAGTGTGTCCCCCCTGCTCTCTTTGTTGGAGGTGGCTTGTGGGGAGAAAACGGAAGCGGTGGATAGTGAGTGGAGAATGTTCATTGTAATCCCCCCGGCACTGACCTCTCACCCGACACCTCACAATGCCCGGGGACTGATTGACAGCAGCTCCGACCAATAGGAGGAGGGGACGGGGCTGGAGGACCAATCGGAATGAATGAGAGGCGAGGCTGAGTGAGGCATGCGCAGTGTGATTAAGGGCAATGGGGAAGATTTTTTTTCCGATCTGCAATCCGTCCAGGAGAGAATGGCGGGATGCAGGGAGCGATGGATCAGGTCAGTGACTGGATACGCTTCGTAAGCATGTTATATAGATTGCAAATGAGAAAGAATAACCCACCGGTTCCCGGGGACCGTTCCCCCGCCCTGGAGTGCTTTTCTCACAGAGCTGGGTTAGCGGCCGCCATCCTTATCCGGGCACTCGCAGTAGATAGAGCGCATGCGCAGCCGCCAGTTTTATTGGGTACCAGGTAGAGCGCATGCGCAACCGCCATCTTTGTTGGGGGCAATAATTTTGATTATTTTTTCCACGAGAAATCAACCTGCTTCACGCTTCCACTTCCAGTTTCTTATTATTGAGGCAGAACAATGATAAATGGCCAGGGCAGTGACAATCATTTCTATTTATGTTGTGTCTTCAACAAAATAAAAGTTTTAAGGCAATTCGGAGAAATGTTACAAAATAACAATTGACACTGAGCCAAATGACGAGATCACAGAATCCCTGTCGTGCAAACCATTGGGCCCATCGAGACTGCATCAACAACAATCCCACCCTGACCCTATCCCCGTAACCCCACGTATTTACCTTGCTGACATGAAGGGGCAATGCAGCATAGCCAATCAACCTAACCTGCACATCTTTGGAGTGAGGGAGGAAACTGGAGCACCCGGAGGAAACTCATGCAGACATCGGGGAAATGTGCAAACTCTGCACAGAGGCTGGAATTGAACCTGAGTCCCTGGCGCTATGAGACAGCAGTGCTAACCACTGTGCCATCAGTTTTGAGTAGTCTTAACGAAGGAGAGTGAGGTAGAGAATCAGAGCGGCTTAAGGAGGAAATTCCAGAGCTTGTGACTTGGACAAATGAAAAAGGTCATTACTGGGAGAGTGATTAAAATCGGAAATGCTTAAGAGCCTGTGTGGCTGAGAAATATTACATAAATTTGGATGATTGCAACTATGTAGGTAAACAGGAATGAGAAATTTAAAAATTTGGTGCTTCTTAAAAGGAAGTGTTTGTAGACTGGTAAGCTCTACGGTGATGGCCGAACAAGATTTGATGCGAGTGAGCACATAACCTTTAAAACAAAAAGTCTGGTTCAGCCTCATTCATTTGGCAGGGACAGGGATAGAGCTGCTGGTGAGGAACTGAGTGCAATGGGTCCACTCTTCTCAGAATGTCAGACGAATTTGGATGGTGCGTGGCTCAGAGGGGAGCTTGCAGGTGATGGTGTCCACATACTCCTGCTGCCCTGGTCCATCCAGGTGGTGGAGGTTGAGGGTTTCGGAGATTCTATCAAATTGTGGCTCTGTTCTAGGTCTATAAAATGCCTCTCCATTGCCCATGTCTCTCCCACCCACTTCTCTCATTCTTACTCTTTCTGTCTCTCTTGTCACATTGAATTCTCTAGCCCAGGGTGGTAGATGTTCCATCGTTGGTTAAGTTTAAGGATGGGATGGAGAGATTTTTGGTTTCTTGGGCGGGGCGGGGTGGGGAGAGGGGAGGGGGG